>NW_006408554.1:4155815-4162991 GCF_000296735.1 Chrysochloris asiatica | reverse complement strand
GGCAGTGTCTTGTTCTATTTTGCGTAGGGTCTCTATGATTTACTGCTGACTTGATGGCACCTGAGAACAATGACAATAATCCAAATCAAATCAAACCTACTGAGTAAATTCCAAATCATAACAACCCTAGATAGAGATTTTAAGGCTATGTATAAATCTTTTAGTGAACGGACAACCTAATCTTTCTCCTGCAGAGTGGCAGGTGAATTTGAACTGTCAACCTTTCAGTTAGCACTCTATGCCTAACCAACAGTGCCTAACATTTCTCTCTAATCTAATCACCTAGGCTGTGTCTGGAAGCCCTGATAAAATCTGCTCAGCATGGGAGATCCTTTCTGCATTTGAAATAGCAATGGCATAGCTTCCAGCATCATAGCAACTTGTAAGCCACCAAGTACAACAAACTGACACATGAGTGGTGGTGTCCAATATTTACCCTTCTAAGTTATAAACTCTTAAGCAAGACAGAGGTACAGAATCTTTGAGCAGGATAAAGAATCAATTGGTTCTATTATTATTTAATGTTCCAAAAATGAAAGAACATATTTGTCACATGTGATTTCTTGCTTAGAACAGAGATTGTGTACCAGTTTTTCATGCCAATAATTACAGTGTGGAGATCCACAGGTCACAGTTTGCTCCTTCTTTTCAATTAATCAATAAATGGAACATGAGCTGTCACTTGTTCTTGTGAGCACTCTTTTTGATCCAAGGCTCCAACTGATCAGAATTTAGATTTGGCAGGAATAGCAACCCTGAGTGATTGCTTTCAGAGTGTAAGGCGCTCTTGTGTTCAAGGTATTGTTACCATGGAGAAAGTCTTCAATCCAGTGATAAGATCAGTATGATTCTGGAAAAGATTAAACAACCCACAACTGTGTAATTCTATTGTTTATTTATGTACTTCTGAGAGCTGTTTCAGAACTGCTACCTCTGAAGAGTGCACATGCAGAGAAGCTACCTAATTAGAGATAAATTTTGAATAACTGGTTATCTATGTTCTAGTCAAAATTTTTCAGATTAGAATTCATTGTTTGATTTGTTTTTAATTTGTGTGCCTAAGAACTTTTAAAGTAAATTTTATTTTTTAGAACAGTTTTAGGTTTATTAAATATTTGAGGAAAAAATAGTTTCACTTACCTTCTCCAATGATTAACATTTTACACCATTGTTTAGTGCCGTCTAGTGGGTTCCGACTCATAGCGACCTTCTGCACAGCAAAATGAAATACTGTCTGGTCCTACACAGTGCTTTTACATTAGCATGGTATATTTATTACAGCTATTATTACCTACCAGCTGTTCCGTAGGAGAAAGATGAGGCTTTCTGCTCTTTTAAAGATTTACAGCCTCAGAAACCCTGTATAGGGTTGCTATGAGTCATAACCGACTCCACCGCACATAACTACCGCCACCATTATTACCTAAGAAGTCTTGGAGTGGCACTGTGGGTTAATGTACTGGACTACAAGCCGGTTTGAGCCACAAGGTGGCAGTTCAAGTTTACCAGCCAGTCCTTGGAAACCCTATGTTTGCTATGAGCTGGAAAGGACTCTTGTTGTTAGGTGCCATCGAGTTGATACTGACCCATAATGACCTTATGCACAGCAGAACGAAACACTGCCCGATCATGGGCCAACCTCACTACTGTTGCCATGCTTCAGTCCATTGATGCTGCCACTTGGCCAATCCATCTCATTGGGGCTCTTCATCTTTTTCTCTGACCCTCCACCTTACCAAACATGATATCCTTCTCCAGCAACTGGTCCCTCCTGACAATATGTCCGAAGTATGAGACATGAAGTTTGGCCATCTTAGCCTCCAAGGAGCACTCTGGCTGCACTTCTTCCAAAACGAATCTGTTGGTTCTTTTGGCAACCCATGGTACTTTCTATATTCTTCTCCAGCACCATAACTCAAAAACATCAACTCTTCTACAGTCTTCCTTATTCACTGTCCAGCTTTCACATGCATATGAGGTTATAGAAAATTCCATGGCTTGGGTCAGGCTGACATCTTTGCTGTTCAACACTTTAAAAAGGTCTTGTGCAGCAGATTTGCCTAATACTATACATTGTTTGATTTCTTGACTGCTGCTTCTGTGAGTGTTGATTGTTGATCCAAGAAGAATGAAGTCCTTGACAACTTCAATCTTTTCTCCGTTGATAAGAATGTTGCTTATTGGTCCAGTGGTGAGGATTTTTGTTTTCTTGACACTGAGATGTAATCCATACGGAAGGCTGTGCTCTTTGATCTTCATCAGTAAATGTTATCTAAAGTCTGTAGTTTACATTGCATGTCCTTCCCTTGATTAGTCTCTGCTAAGTATTTCTGCTTCAGGGCAGGCATAAAACAGAAGGATGGAAGACTCTGAGTGTATTTCAAAGTGATTACATTACCCCTTCTGTTTCTGAAAGCACAATGGGATTTTTCTCTCATAGATACTATGAAACCTGAAGAGGTTGGTGGAGGCAAAACTCAAGAACATATGGGATGCCTCTAACACTGGACCCCACATATTTTTAACTCTTAAACTAGTTCACTGTCAGCTTTCAGCAGTTCAATTACAGTGTAAGTTTTCTGTCAGTAAAGTTTTTTCTGTTTCCAGTAAACTGGGGTTCTCTGTAATCACCTCGTCTCTACAGTTTTCAGGATGTCAGTTTGCTCTGTGATTTCAATTCTCTGATGGATCTAAGAAATGTGGTTGATTTTGAGTTGGTTCCACATTTTACTTGTTATTAGATCAACGTGTTGATTTTCAAGCTGTTTACATGCCAGAGCAATAGGATAATGCCCAAAGATCTTTTTTCCAAATAATATCACACTCACATGTCCCGTGTGGAAGTATCTTTTAGTGAGCCACTGTTGAACTCACTACAGTTTGCTGTGACAGTAAAACCTGTGAGCGTCAGAACTTGATGGGATTGCCTTGTTTTTTCTGGGTCTCACAAGTTTTCCACTTCAATAGAATATAGTTTTTACTCTCTATTTGTAAAAAATAAATAAACAAATAATTGAATTTTCCTCTTTTGACAGGTTTCCACAGGTTACAGTTTTTTTGAGTTTGACTATATTTTGTTTAGGATTGTTATTTGAGATTTTGTTACCATTTTCTTTTATTCCACTACCCTTTTCCACTTTGCATATTAAGTTTGCAATGTTATTGTTGTTGTTAAGTGCCATCTAGCCAGTTTCAACACTTAGCACCCCTGTATAGGGTTTCTGAAGAGTGGTTGGTGGGTTTGAACTGCCAGCCTTGCTGTTGGCAGTCCAGTGTTTATTCTACAGTGCTACACCAGCACTGCACTAGTCTCATAGAATTAGTTAGAAACTGTGTTAGTCAGTTTTTTTGTGGTAACAGATACCCACCAAATCTAAGTGTCTTAAACAGCACATATTAATGTACGAAGATGGGACTTCAGGTCAGCTGTGTCAAAGCTAGATTAGGCTGTGCTCAACTGAGTTTAGCATGTCATCCTAAGATCCATACTGACCACTCATTGGTACATGATCTTTACACAACCAAGTCTAAGTCAATGGGAAAACATCATCAGTAAGGTGGGGATATGTCATCTTATTCTAGGAAGGGAGAGAAAATTAAGAATAATACTATTATCTACCAGGGAGTATTCCATTTTTTTCTATTTTCTGAAAGACTTTGTAAACAATAGGAATGAGAGTCTTAAAAGTATATTTCTTAAAAATGTTGTTGTATTCGTCCATAAAGGACTCCTGGTATGGTGCTGTAGGATCAGCACTGGGTTGTGAACCCCAAGGTCGGCAGTTCAAACCCACCCACTGCTCCTCTGAAACCCTATGCAGGCTCACTATGAGTCGGAATAGACTCCATGGCACTAAACAGCAACAACATTCATCCATAAAAGCATATGGACCCAGTGTGTTTTATTAAACAACAGTGTTGTTGTTAAAGAATTTTAGCTATTGATTCAGTTTCTTTAATGAATATGCCTCTCTTTAGATTTTCTATTTCTTCCTGAATCTCTTTTAGTATGTGACATTTTTCTAAAATACATCAATTTAATTTAGTATTTCAGAATTATGGGGTAAAATATTTTCATGTTATATTCTGTTTGATCTCTGTTGGAACCATTTCTTTTATTTGTTTTTTTTTTTTTTCCAGCATAAGTTTTTCTATTTTAATTTTTCCAAAGAATCAAATATTTATTCCACTGATTCTCTATAATATCTTTGTTTTCTCATTGCAGTGAATGTTTAGCCTCTTTTTATAAGGAACTTGAAGTATATGCCAAATATGATGAGAATTATATATTTCTCCTATGATAAAAAAAAAATGATGCCCAACTATAGACTAGTATCCTTTTATGGGAATCCTTGTGTGCCACTGTAGGATCATCACTGGACTTCAAACCATAAGGTCAAGTGTTCAAACCCACCAAGTGTCCCTTAGAAACCTTATTCGGGATTGCTATGAGTCAGAACTGACTTGACAATACTTAGCAACAAGTTAGCAAAACTCCTTCTGTAGGTATCTCAAGGGTGGAAGAATTGTTAGCAGATGAATACAAATATTTATAGTGCAAATTATCTGCAGTGCAACCTTTAATAATCTTGACAAATTTAGGTAGGGTTCTTAGAGTAATTTAAAAATGTCTAATTTTCTGAAATAAATATGCACATGTCACAGAGATTTTATCTGTGCTTGTAACTTAATAATAGCTATGTTGTTGTTCTTAAATGCCAGCAAGTCAGGTCTGACTCATAGAGGCCCTATAGAGGGTTTCCAAGGCTGTAAATCATTCCAGCAGCAGAAAATTTCATCTTTCTCCCACAGAATGACTGGTGGGCTCAAACCATCAACCGCATAGATTGCAGTCCAGAGCCACTGTGCTCCGTAATAATAATAGCTAAATATGTGTGTAATGGAGTCCTAGTGTGGTGCTGTAGGGTAAAATCACCAGACTGTAAGGTGGTTTTGAACGGCTCTCTCCATGTCATCGTCTCTGCCTCCATCTCAGGCATCACTGCTTCTTTGGGTAGGGTCCCGTTCTCTGCTCTTCTCCCTTAATGGTCCCAGGGACCTCTGCTCCTAGGCTGAAGAGTTAATCACTCCCCTTCTTGCTACAAAATGTCTACCTTTACATTTCCAACCCTTACAAGCAGTCCTGATAACAATTATTCACTATTGTATCACAAGCGACTATCCGCATTTCCTTTCATCAGCCCCACCTAGACAGATTGGGTACTACTCAGTGGAGATTCTACCTTCCTCCATACCCTCTGGATCTAGGTTCCCACTTGAAAGCTTGTAAGCCAGTCACTTCTTGCCTTTATTCACCCCCCCCCCATTTTGTGTAGCCAATGTCCAAGTTGCCCATCCCTGTCTACCCTCTGTATGGAGGGGTTGGGACCGAGGCTGTAAGTCTTTACAGAAGTAGAAAACTTCACCTTTCTCCCATGGAACAGCTGGTAGTTTCAAACTTCTGACCTTGTGGTTCTCAGCCTGATTCATAACCACTACGCTACCAGAACCCCTTTAGAAAGCAGGTATTTGGAGGTAATTATTTGGAGAATTCTAAAACACTTCATTGTCTCCATTAAGAACAGTTGTGTCTGTGTCTTAGAGAACATTACAAATCACACAGCAATCATTTAAGAGGGGATTTTTTTTTCTTGAAAACTTTCCAAGTATTTTTTCTGGTTCTCTGTCCGCTACGTTTTCTGTACAGCCTGTAATTGCTCACATTACTCTAAATCAGGTTTCCCTGGGTTCTTTTTCCCTTTATTTGCTATATAGGATTTATTCATATAAGCCACATGCCCCACTGCACTAGCTTCTCCACATTCTTTTATATCAAATATTTACATGGAAGAATCTCTTTCTCTTTTTAGTTTCCCAAAGTGTATATTAGCTTCAATTAGTATTCCTGAGTTTTCTAAAATTAATAATATAAGAGAGGAATCCAATTAAACAAGAGTCAAGCAGTTTATTTTCTACACTGTGCATAAGACAGCAAGCTTGGAATTTTTTTTTTTTTTTTAATGTTTTTCCTGGAAATCCAGAGCAGATGGGGCATGATGTTGTAAACTTTTAATATAATATTCCTAAGACAATGTACTTCTAGGATGGAGTCCTGGTGTTGTACTGTAGGAAAAGCACTGAACTACTAGATATAAGATCTGTGGTTCAAACCCCCAGCTGATCCTTGGAAATCCTACACAGAGTCACTATGACTTGGAACCTACTTGACGGCATTTAACAAGACATAAATATAAATATGTGATTAGTAAACATCCTCTATAATTCCTCAGTTTAATCTACTTTATTACTAGAATCTGATTGTAATAATCAACTGATTCATTAGGAATTACCTACCATGAAAATGAATAATGAAAATTCTTTTAACACCTATAAATTGTTTATCAAATTGCATGAGATTGTTTTCATGTCTGTAACACATTGAAAATTACAGATTTGAAATGCATGTTGTTTTATAAGAAAGGCAGAGAAGAAAAAGTCCCCTATCAAATTAGCACTTTAGTCTCCTCAGAAAGAAAAAAGGGTACTGACAATGCTAACTGTAGACATCATAATCTAAGGTCCTTGGAGATTTTTGTTCTTTTATTCAAAGTGAACACTCTTTTCCTAATATGAAAAGGACATTTTACCCTATCTAAAAACTAGGATGTAACATTTATATGCATATTAGAAACAGACTTTTACTTTACAACCAAGATGGTAGCGGTGGTGTGCCGTGGAGTAGATTCCAACTCATAGCGACCATGCATGTGGTTTCCAAGGCTGGAAATCTTTATGGGAGCAGAAAGCCTCATCTTTCTCTAGTGGAACCACTGGTAGTTTTAGAACCGCTAGTAGTTTCAAATTGATGACCATGAGATTTATTGTTGTTTTGTGCTGTGCAGTAGATTCCGATTCATAGTGACCCTGTACATGGTTTCCAAGGCTGTAAATTTTTATGGGAGCAGAAAGCCTCATCTTTCTCCCACGGAACAGCTGGTAGTTTTGAACTGCTGACCGTGAGATTAGCAGCCCAATTTATAACCAGACGATGGAAAAGCTCCATATCATCAGTCAAAACAAGGCCGGGGCAGACTGTGGAACAGACCATCAATTACACATATGTAAATTCAAACTGAAGCTGAAGAAAATAAAAACAAGTCCATGAGAGCCAAAATA
>NW_006408554.1:4128367-4154630 GCF_000296735.1 Chrysochloris asiatica | reverse complement strand
GAGCAAATAATCCAAGAAGCTGGGTTCTATGAAGAAAAACGTGGCATCAGGATTGGAGGAAGACTCATTAACAACCTGTGATATGCAGATGATATAACCTTGCTTACTGAAAGTGAAGAGGATTTAAAACATTTGCTGATGAAGATCAAAGAGCACAGCCTTTGGTATGGATTACATCTCAATGTAAAGAAAACAAATATCCTCAGCACTGGACCAATAAACAACATTCTTATCAATGGAGAAAAGATAGAAATTGTCAAGGACTTCATTCTTCTTGGAGCAACTATCAACACTCACAGAAGCAGCAGTCAAAAGATCAAACAACGTATTGCATTAGGCAAATCTGCTGCACAAGACCTTTTTAAAGTGATGAAGAACAAAAATGTTGGCTTGAGGACTAAGGTGAGCCTGACCCAAGCCATGGTATTTTCAATAACTTCATATGCATGTCAAAGCTGGATAGTGAATAAGGAAGATCGTGGAAGAATTGATGCTTTTGAGTTATGTTGTTGGAGGAGAATATTGAAAGTGCCATGGTCTGCCAAAAGAACCAATAGATCCATTTTGGAAGAAGTACAGCCAGAGTGCTCCTTAGAGGCCAAGATGACCAAACTTCATCTCTCATACTTCAGAAATATTGTCAGGAGAGACCAGTCACTGGTGAAGGATATCATGTTTGGTAACGTGGAGGGTCAGAGAAAAAGAGGGAGACCCCTAACGAGATGGATTGGCCAGGTGGCAGCATCGATGGACTCAAGTGTGGCAACAGTAGTGAGGTTGGCGCAGGATCGGACATTGTTTCCTTCTGCTGTGCATAAGGTCGCTATGGGTCGGTATCCACTCGAAGGCACCTACCAACAACAACAACGCTACCAGAGCTCCTTTTCCAGCCAAGATGTTGTTGTTGTTGTGTGCATGGAGTTGATTCCAACTCATAGCAACCCTGTACAGGGTTTCCAAGGCTGTAAATCCTTACGGGAGCAGAAATTCTCATCTTTCTCCCGTGGAACAGCTGGTAGTTTTGAACTGCTGACCTTAAGGTTCGCAGCCCAATTCATAACCACTATGCTACCAGATCTCCATTCCAGGCAAGATAGGCTGACAGAAAACAGATTCACCCTCCAATCTGAGATAAAAGGAGAAACCTGGGCAAGATAAGAAGCACTAATTTAAACCAATGGGTTGAAGGCAGCATAGTGACCACTGAGACAGGGGAACAAAAGGAATGAGGTCTATGATTACCCCCACTCCCTGACTGGAGAGACATTCCCTGCTGCTGCGGAGAAGAACCCATGAGAGGAGGAGATGGAACTCATGAGAGGAAGAGATGAAGTTGTCATTCCAAAGAGATCAGCACAGCTAGAGATCACAGGGCAAAGTACCAAAGAAAAGATTTGTAGAGAGAATGCTCCATTGATCTTCAAATGGTCCTCAACTTCAGTTCAGTACTGATCAGTACACATATGTGAGGAAACTACCTGAGGTAAGGCACAGAACTATAAGAAAGGAGAAGAAAAAATAATCCCCAGAACTCACAGAGGGGTGGAAAGAGTTTGAGTTCACACTAGCCAGTCTGGGAAATTCTCATAGTTCATGATACATTGATTAAAGTATTCAGAAGGCTGTTTCCACAATAACAAAAATTTAAGACTCAGAGTAAAGGTTACTCCTCTGCTCCTGTCTAACAGGGATGATTAACAAGCCTTGAGAGAATCAAACTGTTTCAAGTTACTTAACTTCATGTCAAAATAATACTTAAAAATATTTATAGAACTACAGACATATTCCCCACAAAACAAAAGTCATGAGGTTGTCATTCGATCAAATATTACCACGCATGCAAGAAGTATGACAAATACAACCATTATTGTTGTTATTCAGTGCCATTGAGTCGATTCCAACCCTTGGCGACCCTGTATAGGGTTTCCAAGGAGCAGCTGGTGAGCTTGAACCACCGACCTTGCAGTTCAAATGACTTTGCAGTCTGACACATTAGCCCACAGCACCACACAAGGACTCAGATGAATAAAGATAGGATATAAGGACTAGCGTAGTGGTTACGAATCGGGCTGCGAACCTTAAGGTCAGCGGTTCGAAACTACCAGCCGCTCCGCGGGAGAAAGATGAGGCTTTCTACTCCCGTAAAGATTTACACCCTCGGAAACCCTGTACAGGGTCGCTATGGGTCGGACCCGACTCGATGGCACTTAACAACAACAACAAAATAAGGACCTTAAAAAAGTTACTACAAGTGTATCAAATAATCCAATACCGTAATTCAAATGCATTGATTTTTGTACTGTCTTCAATATTCATTGTCCAACTTTCACGTGCATATGAGCTGAATGAAAATACCATGACTTGAGTCAGGCCACCTTAATCCCCAAAATTTGCTCTTGAATACCTTAAAGAACTATGGTGTTGATAAAGAATATTGAGTATCATGCACTGCCAAAAGAACAAACGAATCTGTCTTGGAAGAAGCACAGTCAGAATACTCTTTAGAAGTCATGATGGAAAGACTTGTCTCTCATACTTTGGACATATTCTCAGGAAGGGCCAGTCCCTGCAGAAGGACATCATGGTTGATAAAATGAAGAATCAGCAAAACAGAGGAAGACCTTCAAGAAGATGGATAGAAATACTGACACAACCATAAGCTCAAACCTAACAACAATTATGATGATGGCCCAGGACCAGGCAGAGTTTCATTCTGTTGTGCATAGTGTCATAGTGTCACTATGAATTAGAAGTAACACGATGACACCTAACAACACAGCTATACTCAATAAGAAGGTATAGAATAGCTTGCATAAGTTATAGATTGTACAAACTATATACATTAAAGTTCTGTATATGGTTCGTACAATCTATATGTGAAACCACACAATACACATTAGATGAAATACACATTAGATGGAATAAAAGGGAGATTGGATGTTTCAGACAGAAATGTTGGAGAACTGTGAAATACAGTAATAGTATCCAAACTTGTAAAAGTCTGAAAAAATGTGAACAGAGGAATTATAAGCTGTAGAGCAACTTGAAGTGGTCCAATATGTAATTGGAGCCCTAGGAAAAGAAGAGAGAAAATAGGGTCAGAAAAGTGTATTTGAAAAAAATGTCTGTTAAGACATTTCCAAATTTATGAAAACTATTAAGCCCAAAGATTCAAGAAATGTAATGAGCCCCAAACACAAAAATAATGAGTAACACTATACGTTGTAATAAAATTGCTTAAACCAGTTACAAAGATAAAATATTGTAATCAATGAAAGTAGATAAAAAACCCATTATGTATAGAGAATAAAGATACGAAAAAAGCAGATTTAGTTAGCAACAATGCAAGTTAGAAGACAGAGGAACAACATCTTAAAATCCTGAATGAAAAGTGCTGTAGATCTAAAATTCTATACCCAGAGAAAATATCATTCAAAAAAAGTGAAAGAAATAATTTTTAGACATAAAAAGTTGAAAAAGGAAAATATTCCATTATCAGCTTCTGAGTAGACCCTATGCGACAAGAACACAGAAGACCAAGTGAAGCATATTCAGATGCTGGTTCTGGAATCCTGAACTTCAGAGAACTGGATAGAGAGGTCAATTGAGTGCTACCTGGGAGAGGAAGTTGATTGGGAGCAGTGAGAAAGGAGAGAAGTGGGTGGGCTCTTGGTGTGGCATCTTCAGCTTTTGTGGTCAGCTGTTGATCAACACAGCAGCCTGAAAGCACAGGACAAACAAAGGAGGTTGGTGGTCAGGGGAGTAAAGTTTCCTGTGCCCTCCTGTTGGCCAGGGGCATGGTCATCCCCTGGCCTCACCTGCTCAGCAGCCAGTGACACACACATCCACACACACACATGCAGCCACTGGTCTGCCTGGGGTTGAGCATCCAGTGTACCACTGCCACATCTAGAGGCTTGTGAACGTCACCTCCTTAGATCTCTTGTTGCTTTTGTCTACTTTAGGGAGACAGCAATTGTGTCCATATAGTCGGCCACATCTGAGCCTCCATCAGGTCCACCCACTGGGCAAGTGCTCCTACCCACTCCTGTACTGCCTGATCAATGATAATTAGCAATAAACATCAGTCAAACCCACCCTGAACTATGTTACACAAACAGTGAACAGAGAACTGCGTACTCACTTCTACTCTTTGTCATACCCACTGTGAGACAGGTTGTGAATACCTAAAATTCTCCAAAACTAAAGGCAAAGAATCCTGAGAGCAGCTTGGAGAAATGAAAAGCTACCAACAAAGGAGAAATAATACTACATACAATTATCAAGTAAACAGAAATACAATGACAATATAATTTCTTGGAGACAACAGACAATTTCTACTTACATGAAGAAATAAGACAGAGTAGCTCAAACACGTGACCAAAATACAGAGTCAGGAAATATAATACTAGAAATGCTATCAGAACTACCTGATAAGGAATTCAAAAGAATGATGCCTAGGTACCTTCAACAGATTGAGAGAATGATCAAGAAAGTTACAGATGAAAGCAAGGAGAACATAGAAAAAAATGTAGAAGAATTTAGGAAAACATTACAAGAACAAAGTGACAAATTAATGAAAACGTAGAAACTGTGCAAAAAATAGCAATGAGAAATCCAAAAGATTAATACTAAGAGTTCAGAAATAAATAATATATTGAAGGGACAGAGAAGTAGAAATGAATCAATGAAAGGTCACATTTGTGAGCTTGAAAACAAATCTATTGTATTCATCTGCTGGAGGAGCAATCAGAAAAAAAAAGTACAAAACATCCAAAGAAAGGCTGAGAATTATAGGAGACACCATCAACAGAAATAACTTGCAAGTGATCAGAATTCCAGAACAAGAAGAAACAAACAAACAAACAAAAAAGTTGTCAAAAGAGTTTTGGAGGAAATTTTTCCTAATATAATGAAACATAAGAAAATATACATTCAAGAAATGAACAAATTCAAATAGGATAGGTCCTAAAAGAAAATCACCAAGACATAATCAAATTCTCCGAAACTAAAGACCAGGCACGAAACCTGACAGCAGTTCAGAAAAATACGATACCTACAAAGAATTTATAAGACTAAGCTCTGTTTTCTCAGCAGAAACCACACAGGCAAGAAGACAATGGGGCAACATATATAAAACTCTGAAAGAAAAAAAATTGCTAACCAAGAATCATATATCCAACAAAATTGGCCGTCAAATATGACAGTGAAATTAGAGTTGTTGTTGTTGTTATGTGCCGTGAAGTCGGTTCCGACTCATAGCGACCCTATACAGGGTTTCCTAGGCTGTAAATCTTTATGGGAGCAGAAAGCCTCATCTTTCTCCCATGGAACATCGAACTGCTGACTGACCTTGAGGCTTACAGCCCGATTCGTAACCACTACGCTACCAGAGCTCCTTAGAGTAGTTCCAGATGAACAGAAATTAAAAGAATTTTTAAAGCCCAGACCAACCTTAAAAAACAATACTGAAAGGAGTCCTTGGACACAGGACCCACCCTTGAGATTAGCATACATGACAACATCACCCTGAACTCAATCTATGTACTGTTGTTGTTGTTAAGTGCCTTCATAGTAACCACCACCATATATATATATATATATATATACTGAGAGAGAGAAAGAGAGACTCTAAGAAAGACTTCTGGTGTGGCTCTGTAGGATCATTACTGGACTGTGAACCATGAGATCAGTAGTTCAAATCCAATAGCTGCTCTTGAGAAACCTATACAGAGTGCCTATGACTCAGAATGAACTTGACAGCACTTAATGACAACATATATATGGTGGTGGTGTGCCGTGGAGTCGGTTCCAACTCATAGTGAACCTGTGTGCGTATATATACCACTTTTCCTTTCAAACCCATTCAGCACCTGCAAAACATTGTTGTTCCAAGGTTGTAGATATACCATTATTTACCTCTAATATCTTCACCTGTCTTCTTCAGTTTTCTACCAATCTCTTTCTTCTTATATATTATCCTTCCTCTTCTTGTATATTGTCCTTCCTCTTCTTGTACATTGCCCTCCATGCCACCTGAATTAACACGTGTCTACCCTCTAGCTAGTGAACTGCTCTCCCTTCCCTCTCACCCCTGGCAACCACAGAATGTGTATTTTTTTTCTTTCAAACTCTTATGCATTTGTGGGATATGTGAATATATATATTTTTTTCCCATTATCTATTCGGTCTGTCTCAATCCATGTACTTACACACAGAGCACTGTTGATCCAAGGTTGTGTATATATCAGTGTTTACATTTATTCACTTTAGCCCATGCATACCTCCCTGTGTCTTCACATACCTTCATTATTCTTCTGCCACCCATTCTCTTCTTGTATATTGCCCTTCCTCTTCTTGCACATTGCCCGCCTTGTCACCCAAGCTAGCATGGGTCTACTCTTTGACCAGTGAATTACTCTCCTTTCCTTCCCATCCTTGGTAACCATCAAAGAATGTTTCTTTTAGTCTGGAAACCTTTTCTTAAAGCTTTTACAATAATGGTCTCGTACATTTGTCCTTTTGTGATTGACTAATTTCACTCAGTATGATGTCCTCCAGGGTCATCCAAATTATGATGTGTTTCAACAATTCATCATTATTCTCCAACATTGCATAGTATTCCACCGTGTGTACATGCCAAAGTTTGTTTATTGCTTATTCCATCATTGGGCACTAAGGCTGTCTCCATCTTTTGCTATTGTGAACAGTGCTGTGATGAACATCAGTGTGCATATATCTTCTGTGTCTTACCTCACGTTTCTTTTAGATCTATACCACTGGAAGGATTGTTGGATCATATGGTATTTGTATTTCCAGCTTTCGGAGGAATCACCATACCTTTCTCCATATTGGTTGAACCATTTTACAGTCCACCAGAAGTGTAAGAAGGTTCCAGTTTCTCCAAACCCTGACCAGCATTTGTTTTCTGTTTTTTTGAACTTTACTGTTACTGTTGGTATGAAATGATATCTCACTGTTGTTTTTATTTGCATGTCTCCTGGTGTGGCACTGTGGGTTAATGCGCCAGACTGCAAAGCTGCTTGAACTGCAAGGCCGGTAGTTCAAGCTCACCAGCTGCTCCTTGGAAACCCTACATAAGGTTGTTATGGGTCGGAACTGACTCTGCGGCATGTAACAACAACAATGGCTAATGATTGTGAACATTTCATCATATATTTGTTGGCTGCATGGATGTCTTCCTTGGTGAAATGTTTGTTCTTGTCATATACCCATTTTAATATTGAGTTGTTTGTTTTTTTTATTGTCGAGGTGTTATAATTTTCTATATATTTCATTTTGTGTGATATGTCATTGTAAAAAAAAATTTTTTACAGGCTGTGGGCTCCCTTTCTACTTTAAGTTTTAATTTGCAGGAGTTCCCAGATATTTACTTTGTCTTCTACTGCTTTTGCAGTTTTTGTAGTGTTTGATAGTAAATGTGTGCCATTTACTAGAGCACTTAAGTTTGTCCCGTTTTTCACTGATGATCTTTACAGTTCTAGGTTTTATATTGAGATCTTTAATCCATGTTGATTTAAATATTATATATATATATAGTGTGAGGTACGTGTCTTGTTTCATTCTTCTGTAAATGGATTTCAAGTTTTGCTAGCACCATTTGTAGAAGAGGCTATTTCTATCCCCATTTTATGTGTTTTGGCACCTTTTCAAAGATTAGTTGATGGTTTGTGGATGGATTTACTTTTAGGTTCTCAATTCTGTTTCATTGATCTATATGTCTTTCATTGTATCAGTCCCAAGCTGTTATGACTGTGACTGTGTTGTAATTTTCAAATCAGGCAGTTAGAGACCTCCAACTTTGTTGCTCTTCTTAAGCAGTGCTTTTCTTATATCAGGTCTGTTTCCTGTTCATATAAATTTTGTGATCATTTTTTTCCATCTCTTTAAAGAATGATGCTGGAATCTGGATTGGAATTGCTTTGGGCAATATTGGCATTTTTACAAGGTTAAGTCTTCCTATCCATGAGCATGGTATATTCTTCCATTTTTGTAAGTCTCTTTTGGTTTCTTGTAGTAGTGTTTTATAGTTTTCTTTGTATATGTCTTTTATTAGATTTATTCCTATGTATTCATCTTTTGGGTGGCTATTATAAATAGTATATTTTCTCAAGTTTCAGAGCTTTCTTTATTAGTATAGAATAAACCAACCGATTTTTGTATATTGATCGTATACACTGCCACTCTGCTGAATCTTTCAATGAGTTCCAATAATTTTTTGCTGAGTCTGGGATTTTCTATGTATAGGATCATATCACATGCAAATAGACAGTTTTCCTTTTTCTTTGCTGATTTGGATACCTTTCATTTCTCTATCTTGCCTTATAGCTATGACTAAGACTTCCAACACAACATGGAAATTTTTCTGTTTGTTGTTAAGTGGTCTTACATCAGCTCCTATCAAACCTGCATAGGGTTTCTGAGGAGTGGTTGGTAGATTTAAACCGCCAACCTTGTGGTCCAGTGCATTATCCCACAGTAGTCCTGGTGTGGCTCTGTGAGCTAATGCACCAGACTGCAAAGTCGTTTGAACTGCAAGGTCAGTGGTTCAAGCTCACCAGCTGCTCCTTGGAAACCCTACACAGTGTCTTTATAGGTCGGAACCAACTCAACGGCACTTAAGGAGTCCTGGTGTGGTGCTGTGGGTTAATGCGCCAGACTGCAAAGTCGTTTGAATTGCAAGGTGGGCGGTTCAAGCTCAAGAGCTGCTCCTCGGGAACCCTATGCAGGGTCGCTATGGGTTGGAATCAACTCAACGGCACTTAACAACAGCAACAGCACCACAATATAAGTGGTGATAAAGCGTGTCCTTGTCTAGTTGCTGTTCACAAATACAGTGTTTTCAGTTTCTCCCCACTGAGAGTAATTCTGGCTGTTGGATTTGTATATATATTCTTAATTATGTTGAGGAATTTCCCTCAAATTCCTATTTTGTTGAGTGTTTTTATCAAGAATGGATATTGGATTTTGTCAAATGCCTTTCTGTATCAATTGATATGATCATGTAGTTCTTTTCCTTTTTTATTTATATGCTGAATTATGTTGTTTTTCTAATATTGAGCCATCCTTACATTCCTGGTGCAAGTCCCACTTGGTCATGATGTATTCTCTTTTTTGATATGTTATCTAGTTCTGTTGGCTAGGATTTTGTTGAGAATTTTTGCATCTATTTTCATGAGGGATATTGATTGATAATCATTTTTTGTAATGTTCTCTCCTAGATTTAAGTATGATGGTAATGCTTGCTTCAAAAATGTACTTGGAATTTCCACCCTTTTCTGGTTCTGGAATTGTTATTAAGTGAGTTCAAGTAGGTTCTGACTCATAGCAACCCTGTCTAGGGTTTTCAAGGAGTTGTTGCTGGTTATGAACCACTGACCTTACAGTTCAAACTGACCTTTTTGTCCAGTGCATTATACTGCAAGGCCGCAGCTCCTTTCTGAATGTTTGGTAAAATTCACCTGTCAAGCCATCTGTGCATGATTTTTTGTTGATCATTTGCTGATCAACTTCTTAGTTTGCTATAGGTCTGTTCAAGTTTTCTACTTCACTCTGTAAATTTAGGTAGGTCCTGTTTTTTAAAAAATTATCCATTTCTTCTAGATTTTCAAATACGTTGAAGTACACCTCCTCATACTATTGGGTTATTATCTTTTTTTATTTTCATTGGTTCTGTTGTGACATTATCCAAATGGTTTTTTATGCTCATTATTTCCTACTTCTACCTCTTTTCTTTGGTTAGATATGCTAACTGACTGTCAATTGCATTAATCCTTTCAAAGAACCAACTTTTTGTTGTGTTGATTATGTTTTTTTATTGTTTTTCTGTTTTCTAATCCATTTATTTCTGATCTAATCTTTATTATTTCTTTTCTTTTAGTGACTGTAGGCTTACTTTGGTGGTGTTTTTCTAATTGTTGGAGATGTTGTGTTTATGTGTTGATTTTGGTTCTTTCTTCTTTTTGGATGCATGCATTTATTGCTGTAAATTGCCCTCTAAAATGTATCCCAAAGATTTTGGTATGTTGTCTTTTCATTCTCATTTGTTTGAAGAAATATTCTATTTCATTTTTGTTTTGTTTTGTTTTGTTACCCAGAAACTTTTAAGTAGGATGTTACTCATTTTCCACATATTTGATTTTGTTTCCTTGATATTCTTATTATTGGTTTCTAATTTGATACCATTGTCATCTGAAAAGCTAGTTTGCAGTATTGTGATTTTTTAAGTTGATTCTGACTTTCTTAGTGGCCTAACACATGTTGTATTCTGGAGAATTTTTCATGTGCACTTGAAAAGAATGTGTGTTGTGCTGTTGTTGGGTTGAATGTTCTGTAGAAATCTGTAAGATCAAATTGATTGATTATGTTGTTTAGTTCCTCTGAGTCTTTGTTGAGTTTCTTTCGGGGTTTTCTGTCCTTTTTCAAAAGTGGTGTATTAAAATTTCCCACTATTATTGTATAGTTGTCTATTTTTTTCTTCAATTCTATTAGAATTTGATTTATGTATTTTGAGGCTATTTTATTGGGATCATAGATATATATGATGGTATATGCACTTGTTTAATTAACCCTTTAATTATGAGATACTTTCTTTGTCTCTTATGATGGTTTTTGCCTTGAAATTCATTTTAGAAGAGATTAATATTGTCACTTCTGCTCATTTTTGCTTGCCATTAGCTTGATATATTTTTTTCTATCCTTTAATTTTTAATGAATATTTGTAAGGTGTGTCTCTTGTAGACAGCATATTGAAAGATCCTGTTTTCTTAACTATTCTGCTACTCTCTGTCTCTTGACTGGTGCATTTAATTATCAATAGGTATGAATTGATTGTAGTTCTTTTGCTGTGTGTGTGTTTTCTTATTGTGGTGCTGCTAGTTAATTGTTTTGCTTTTTTTCCTGTGCTGAGTTCATTTTTTTTGTTGTTTTTGCATGTTATTTCTTCATAGTTTTAATGTTTACTTAAAATCTTCATGGATTTTCCTTTTCCCGATTTGGTGTGAAGGTATATTAAGTTTCTTTGAGGCTACCCTGTACTTTATTAATTTCTTTCCCATTTTAAAACAGTCTTATCTTGAAATCTACCTGACCTCCTCACCACCTTTAACTCTGTAGTATACTTTTCTCTCCCTTTGCTTTGTAGTTGTCTATAAAGTTGCCTGATCATTAATTGACATCTCTGATTCCCTGTTTTCAATCCTGTAGTTTTGTTCTATTTTGGACACTTCCATATATGGACTGAAATCTGTGTGGTGTTGCCATGTATGTCAGTCTTCTGTTGTAAGTTTTCAGTCCAAAGAACTTTCTTTTTTGTAGAGTTGGCTTGATTTTACAAAGTCCTTTAGTTTCCGGTTATCTGGAAATGTTCTAATTTCGCCATCATATTTGAGGGACACTTTGCTAGGTATATGATTCTTTGTCTGCAGTTTTTTTTTTTTGTTTTTTTTTCTTTCGGAGTTTTGTATATGCCTCCCCATTGCCTTCTTGCCTGCATGATTTCTGCTGAGTAACCAGAGCTTAATCTTACTGGTTTTCCTTTGTAAGTAAATCTTCATTTTTCTAGAGCTGCTTGCACTATTCTTTCCTTGTCTTTGATTTGAAGACTTTAATTTTAATGTTTTGGTGATATTATTTTGTGGTCTATCCTACCTGGGGTTTGTTCAGTTTTTTGAATGCATATTGTCTCATCTTTCATGATATTAGTGACATTTTCTTCCTTTGATGATTTTTCTGTGATTTTCTTTGTCTCTTCCTGGTCTAGAACTTCAATCGCCTATAGGTTATTCCTCTTCATGTTGTCCCACATGAATCTTAGGCTGTCTTCAGATTTTTTAAAATTCTATTTTCTAGTTGTTTTTATGGGGTAACTAGTATCGAGAGCTTTATCTTATAGATCATGAATTCTGGCTTCTATTGATTCAAATTTTCTCTTTTGCCCTTTAATGTAGTTTCCATTTCTGATACTTTAATATTAATCTTCTGGATTTCTGTTTCCATGTTTTGTATTTTCTCCAATACTTTATCTATTTTCTTTGATTGTTCCTGTAGTGCTTTTCTGAATTCTTCCTTGTTTTCTTTGATGTTTCTGTCATAATTTAGAGGTAACTAAACATTATTTTCCTGAACTCTTTTTCTGGCAGTTCTAGTACATTTTTTTTTTTTTTCCTCCAGAACTCTAGAACATTTTCTATCTCTGCCTTTTGGTCATTTGTTTGAACTACTCTGTGTTATTTTTTTCATGTGAACATAGATTGTCTGTTGCTTTCAAGGCACTGTGGTATTGTTGTATTTGTATACAGCTGATGAATGTATGTTGATGTATTCTTAGGCACTCACCAACTGCCTTCTGGTGGGTGTGATCAAGAAATGTTTTTATGTGGCCTTCTCTGTTTGCTGTTCATGTAGTTCAGGTTAGGGTGAATTTAACTGATGTTGGTTGTTATAATTTATCCAGTATATACCAACTGGCCAATTGGGGGTTGAAGAGGGTACTACTGCAGCTTGACTGTATTGCTGCAGTTGCTGTTGCCTGTTGTTGTTGTTGTTAAGTGCCATCAAGTTGATTCCGACCCACAGCGACCCTGTATAGGATTTCTGAGGAGCAGCTGGTGAGCTTGAACTGCGGAACTTGCAGGTCAAACAGCTTTGCAGTCTGGTGCATTAACCCACAGTGCAACACGGGTGAGAAAACACTCCCACAAGAGTGAAGGGAACAAACACAGAAACATTGAACAACAGCAGAAACATAGGCTGAATATTTTTTTGCCATATACTGGTCTCTTGCCTTCATAGCCACCTTAGACATTTCAAGATGGTCCTACTGGTGCTTCTCTGACCTTTAAGAAATCTTTTTTCTGTTTTTTGTTTGTTTGTTTGTTTCCCTCCCTTTTCTCTAGCCCACACATATGGTCAACTACTTCTCTTAGTGCGAACTAGACCAGGGTTGGCCAGGACCAACTTTGGAGATTTGGAGCAGGACCTTTTTGAATGGGGCTATTGCTGCTGCCTACTTCTACAGTTGTGCCCATGACCATAGGTGCCCATGGTTCTGCCCACCTGGAAAGTGGGAACTTACCTGGGGAGTGTACACTCGTAGAAGTCTGGCCTCTGGTCAACAAGGGTGTCAAGGAACCAGAGAGAAAGACAGAAAATAAAATCACCCTTTTGTCTCTGTAAGTTACAGAGAGTCTTCTGCAAAGTGAATGTTTGTTTGATTGTCTCTTAATCTACTCACACATGCTCAAAATGGCTGTGGCCAGTCTCATGGACCATCCTGAATCAGAAGTCATCTCCTTTCTTGCCATGTCCATTTAACTCTTTCTACCAGTAAGCACTCGATTCACTTACTTATCCATTTGTCTGATGCTCAGAGTTACAGGACCCTTCTCTGAATCTCTCTCATTCAGTTTTCTGTATCCTGTCTGCACAGCCTTTCTGCCTAGTCTGCCATCTTGCCCTGTTTCCCCTCCATAAAGTTTTTTAAGATCCTGCTAGTCAGCTGCAAGTGCTTATTTACCTATAGACTTATTTGCATTTCATAAGCCTAAGCATTGAAAGAATTCAATGCAATTAAATCATGATAAATCAAAGCATGCCTTCACACCAAAAAGATTACATGAAGATTTCTAAAGTGGGAATGGGAATCCAATGTTAGAGAAAATGGAGCTCAGATTCTAGTTGGTCCCTGTACCACTTCTTCATTCTAGGAATGAAGAATGAAGAGTGGATGGTGATGAGTGATAACATGATGTCCAGATAGTTTTGTAGAATCTGAGAATGAAGATCTTGAGCGTGAAATAGACTCTCAGGGAAGCAGTCAAAAAATAGGAGGGAAATGGCTATATGGTGTGTCAGCAGCCAAGACATGTTAGGATAGGCTGGGAATAGCATGATGGAATCATAGGATCAAGAGCCAAATGCAGGCCAGCAGAATCTTAAATAGCTCCATGTGTATTTTAAGGACCTTTGGATCACTGATTCTTGTGCACCAATGAATGCTACAAAGATAACAAGAAGATTCATCAGAAATAGGCTTTTCACACATTGGGACCAATAATAAAACATCTTTGCTTCCTTGGACAAATAATTAAAGACCAATTAAGATCTCTAAATCTGAGCTGATCTCAGCCAGTGGCAGCAAGCAGGTCCTACAATGATGAGTCTGCTGAGGCATTAGTGATGCTTTTTACTGTCTATAAGGAGATCTTAACAAGGACAGTCCCCTTCCACTGCTGTCTCTAAAACTGTTACAGGTATATTACGAATCATGAGTCAAAACATTCTGATAGCAAAACTAGCATAGGTGGATACAAGAAAAAAAGATGAATGAAATAGGGGTCTTCAGGATATTGAGTTTATGTACCATTCTCAACTTGCCCTACTCTTATGCAATCTGATTTTCTTTATTATTTAAGGCACTTTGCATCAAGGTTTTCCGTTATTTGAAGAAAGGGGAATCATGATTATACAGTTTTACTGACGGTGGCTCCCAGAATTTAAAACTTGATCATTAAAAGCCTGCATGCTATTCTTTCTTTGCTCATGTGAAGTTTAGCCATCAGTTGCACACCTTTTATCAGTCATTCTGTGTCAAAATTGTTCACCATAACATAAAAATAAAAGGTAGAACAAAATGAAAGACAAAGCTAGGATAAGCACTACATTTCATATAAAAGCACTCAGTTTAAGGGAGTTCAGTACAGCACATATTATTGACTATAAGATTTTATAGAGGATGGAACTGAGACTCACTGGTTAAAAAGATAGAGTTTAATCTGTAATGCTAGTTTGCTTTGTATGAAGACAAAGAGTAGTCAGGACACTATATATATATATATATATATATATATATATATATATATATACACACATACACACACACACACACACACATGTTGTTGTTAAGTGCCATCAAATAGGTTCCGACCCATAGTAACCCTGTATAACCACCAACCTTGCAGTTCAAACTGATTTTGCAGTTCAGTGCATTAACCCACAATTAACCCACAGCACCACACCAGTACTTTGTTGTTGTATTAGTGCCATTGGGTCTACACTAATAAAGAGAACTTGAGTCGATTCCAACTCATCACAACCCTATAATGGCACTGTAGTATTTGACCTGTAAGGTCAGCAGTTCAAACTAACCAGTCACTCCTCAGAAACCCTATACAGGATTGCTATGAGTCAGAATCAATTTAATGACACTTAACAAACAATAGGGTTTCTGAGGCTTTACATTGTCAAGGAAGCAGAAAGCCTCCTCTTTCTCCTGCCACTGAGTGGCTGACAGCTTGAACCGTGGACCTTGTGGCTCACAATCCAAGGCTTATCGTATGGATATATATATATATATATATATATATATAATTTTGAAATTGTTTCAATTATGATAAAAACTTTAAACAAATGTCTCCCTAGTTTTCATATATATATATCTTCATACACAGGCACATTTGTTGTTGTTAAGTGCCATCAAGTTGGTTCTGACTCATAAAGACCCTAGATAGGGGTTTCTGAGGAGTGGCTGGTGGGTTTGAACTGCAGAGCTTTTGGCTAGCAGTCCAGTGTTTATGCTATAGCATTACACCAGGACTGAGTGTACATATATGCCTTTCATATTTAGAAAAATATTTCAAGGAAAGATAGGATTGTACATTTAATTGATCAATAATTTTATATAGCTTGGTGGTTCAAACTCACCAGCTGCTCCTCGGAAACCCTATACAGGGTCGCTATGGGTCGTAATCAACTCGACAGCACTTCACAACAACAAAAAATAAAATAGAAGCACTGGACTGCTAAACACAAGGCCAGTAGTTCAAGCCTACCAGCCACTCCTTGGAAACCCTATACAGTGTCACTATGAGTCAGAACTGACTCAATGCCACTTGACAATAGCAACATAAAGTTAATTGGTGCTACATGGATAGCATTAAATGAGTTATACATATATACACAAATCATGTGGTTTTATGGTCTTAGCAATGCAATGTCAGGGGGAAAAAATAGTGGGTAAAGCAGACAAGTTTGCTTAGTAACAAGAATCTAAGGGGGAAACAAAGGGAAGGTTGGAGACATTAGGGAAGGAAAGGGTACCCTTTGGCTATTTGATGATGCATGCAGGGTATTGTAATCATTACAATGAAATGAAATAAGATAAGATGAATGGAAAGCTAATGTTCTCCCATGTAAACAATCACACACTTCACAATAAAAACTTAAAAGAAAAATCTCTGAAGGAAGTAATTGCAGTTTAGCTCTGTCTGACCATGAAGACTGATTGAGGAGACAGGAAATGATGACAGAGGTGACAGACCAAGGGCATTAAAAAAGATGTAGATTGAATAGGAACAAAGAAATAGCAGAGTTGGTCACTCAGAAGGTTGTGTTTAGAAGAGGTATTTCAGCATATCTATTTATATCTAAGAGGCAGATGACTTAAAAATTCAACGGTGAAACTGTCGTGAAGATGGTTGAATTAGGGTGAAGGATGGAGGTAATGGATGGAGAGGGACAGATGTAGTGAGAAGCATGCACTACCATATAATCAATATGGAGGAGTGTTGTTGTTATGTGTTGTCAAGTCGGTTCCAACCCATAGCGACCCTGTATAGAGTTTCCAAGGAGCAGTTGATAATCTTGAACTGCCAACTTTGCAGTTCAAATTGCTTTGCAGTATGGAGCATTAACCCACAGCACCACACTGAGACTCCACATGGAAGAGTAGAAGAAGATAATTTCAGAAAACAACATAATTATTCATTATTGGCCAAATATTATACTTAAAGAGATAAAATTGCACTTAATGAAGATGTTCAGCATAACACTCATCATCTACTGCTACTTTGAAAACAAGAAGATACAGTGCATATTTTATTAAGGTACTTGCCTTAATTAGCTTAAAAATACCATCACTATAAATGCATAGATTCCTGGAATAACTTTTGCAGTTGTTAAGATAAGCCTAGATGTAGACAGTAATACATTTTTAAATTTTTCCTTTTCAGTGTCTTCTATTTTATAACATTGTACTCTACTTTACCAAGACACTTTGAGTTGAAAAAGTTAAACAAATCTTTGCACTTTTCATGTTTTTTTCCCATGTGATGGTTTTTTCCCATAAGTTCCATGGTTTATTTTCATTGTTCTTGTTTTGGATTATTTCCTTGCAAGATGTTACCAGGCTGAGCCCATGGATCCCAGAGAAGTTGCAACTTCACTTTCATCTTGCATCCTTTCCAGTCTCCTGATCACCGTTACATGTTGTTGTTAGGTGCTGTTGACTCCCTAGTTCCATGGCATGCTCAAAATTGTTATACTTGAGCCCATTGCTACTGCTACTGTTTTCAGTCCATCTCCTTAGGGGTCTTCCTCTTTTGTGCTGACCCTCACTTTACTAAGTATGATGTCCTTATATACCTCCAATGAAACCCCAGAATGAGAGACTACTGGGGCCACCTGTCCTTTATGCTCTGTAAATACCTGGTCCTAAGGTCTTCATTGCAATATTTTTCTTTGACAGCTAAGACTAATATGTGTAATAATAAATGATAAATGAACCTATGTTTTGTGATCCAAAGGACCTATGTTCCAATATGTGTATCTTTTCCTAGTTATGCCTTCTTTAGAAACTTACTTAGCCTCTCTGTCTCAATTTCCCATCTGAAAAATGGGAATAATGTTTTGCTTTAAGGATTTTGTGAGCATTACATGAAATGATGCATGTATGATATCTGATGAAAAGAAATACTCAATGAATAGTCATTGCCTGTTCCAATGTCCTTCAAATAAGTAAGGCTTCAGTTTTTTAAGCAATAGTGCAAAGCCTGTGTGGAGACCATGTCTGAATTTCTCGGACTTCAAAAGGGGAAAAGAGAATCAAACTCAAAATCAGCCCAGTGGTGATTCTTATGAAGTGGATGTCAGACATGTCTCCACCCTTCAGCCTTCCTTAGCCTATTCTGACACCAAACATCCCTCCTGCCCACAGCACTCTCTGCTTCACATCTTGGTTTGATAATCAGTTACAATGGCCACACAGAACTCATAGACAATTTTCATGATGGGGGTTTATTAGGGAAGTGAACAGGGTACATTTCAAGAAGAGAAACAACTCTGGATGCAGCAATTCCCCAGTCAGGAAAGTCTCTTCTCTGCCATATTTTAGGAACACCTCACTCTGTCTTTGATCTCTTAACTTTGTGTTCCCTTGGCCTCTGCCCTGTTCAGACAAGTGTTACAAAGCTCCTTTAGCCAATGTGTAAATACCCAAAGGGCACATTCTGCAAACCAGCCTCCTCCTCCTAGGCACTCAGCCATTGGGTATGAAAGCCTTAAGCTGTTCTGTTTCTCCAAGTTGCAACTTTTGTCCTCCCTCAATTATCACTGCTTTTCCAGGGAGGAAATTCACACTCCATTTACGCTATTCTTTCTAGATGGTCTTGGGATCTGTTCCTGCATCTGAAATGGCTCCTTTAAAACTTAGTTGTTATTGTTAAATGTAGTAGAGGAGTTCTGACCAATAGTGACCCAGGAGTGGCTGATGAACTTGAGCCACCAACCTTGCAGTTCAAACTGAATTTGCAGCCCAATGCATTACCCTACAGCGCCATACTAACCTAGTAGGGTGCAAAAGCTAACCAATCCTGGTGCTAGTGTCCTACACATCCTATTTGCATGGTCCCACTCCTTGTGTGGCACTACAGGATAAAGCACTCGACTACAAGGTTGGCTTGAACCACAAGGTCGGCAGTTCAAATCTACCAGGATGGCTATGAGTCGGAACCGACCTGATGGCTCTAAACAACAACAACAAAACTCAATCATTTGGTGGGATGAAGACAACTTTGGATAGAAAAACCATATCAAGTAAATTCACAGTAGTACAAATAGTCAGAATTTGGGGGGGTCTTTTGCTCCTTTTTGTTAATGTAGCTCATGAGGAACAGAAACTTGATGTGCAACAGACTTTCAGGACGTGGTCTTTCTGTATGATACAAAACATAAATAATTGTCTTTTCTTTTTCAAGCATTTTCTTAAGACTCCTTTTATAATGATGTACTAAAAGTAAAATTAGGTAAAATGGACATAAATGAACCACAGTATACTATGTAGTACATATGTAACACATAGACTTTTCTGGTGTACCATAAATGAGCATTACCTTAAAACAGTATGCTAATCATAAACATTAAACATATAATTTAAAATGATTTTATTTCATTAGTAAGTTTTTAAAAGTGTAATGCAGATGACCCATTTCTCTTTAAAAGGTTTTTCATAAAACATTGACTTGTTCTTTTCCTTTTAATCAATTTCCATTAACTGCAGAGGCATTTCAACACATGCTATCAGTGACTATTTAGTGGCGATTGCTGTATGTTACAGTGGGAAGGGGAATAAAAATACTGAACTAAAATCCAAGAGATTTGATGCTAGATGTAGTGATCACTATGACTCAAGGATACCAGACTGATGGTAACTTGATTATTAAGGATCCCTAACTTGCTAAGTCCTGATATGGTGCTGGGGGTTAATGCACCAGACTGTAAAGCTGTTTGAATTGCAAGGTCGGCAGTTCAAGCTCACCAGCTACTTCTTGGAAACCCTATACGCGGTCGCTATGGGTCGGAACCGATTTGACGGCACTTAACAACAACTTGCTGAAGAGATCAGCAGATGATGATGCCTGAAACTAATACATAGCCCAGAGAGGGGTGTGCCTTGAAGCCATTGTGCCTCTATCTGTGCCACAGCTATGCTAGGATCACAATGGTCCAATTATCAACCAATCATTGGGAAGATGCAGGACCAGGTAGCATCTCAATTCATTTTGCATGAGGTCACCATAAGTTGGGGGCTGAGCAAGACCACACTTTCTGCAGGAAATGAATTACTTTATTAGTTGAAAAAAAAATAGGAGTTGGTATGTTTCTGATCTCTAGTAGGGACAAACAGCCTGACTGTGGAACATCAATAACTGTGCAATAGAGCTTCTCATTTTAACAGCATATTTCATATCCCCAAAATCATAAGGTTAAGTGGTGCAAGAGCAATCCCTAGTACAATGAGACAATATGTCAGGAGAGGCTGGATCCGAGGGGATTAGTAAAACACATGGAAATATAGTTCAGATCCTCATTTCAACCAACTATTATTCTACTGAAATTGCTCCCTCACCACCTATCTTATGGTCTCTTGGGTATGTCCTTACATCCAGTTGGTGATGGAAGGAAAATACTCAGTCTGACTTAATGCATGGATTGACTTGATATGTTGGTACAAGCTAAAAGTGGACTGCTCCTAAATTACAAAATTACTCAGCGCTAGCCCTAAAGGATAGTGATGAGGGAATCCTCTTTGTGGGTAGAGCTGTGAGCATTTCAGGTCATCAAATTTGTATTAAGAAAGAAATGACTTGCGAAGAAAATATAAGCATACTCCAATGGCTTGTCTGGCTGACCAAAGGTCTTAGATATTGGAAAAATTGACATAAAGAGTTTGAGAGAATAGCCATGAGGTTGGACCTGTGAAATGAGCACAAATTGAGAATATGTTTGAGGCTCATGTCATTGTTTTTCAAAAATGATAGTGTCCTCTGGACTGGATTCTGCCAGTGGATGTCAGCATGGTAATGGCCTTGGCCACCCCAATGTATAAGAGGACCATGAATGAGTCTGTAATGGTTTTGTACTAAATAGAATTTTGATGTGGCCCCTTAGCTTAGGCTATGCTACATGAAAGCTCAGAGAGTTCTCTTGCAACACACATTGTACCTACTTACTTAGTAAGGCTTTTCTCCAGTTGTGGGGAAAAAAAGAAAGAAAATTTACTTTGAGTTGGTCTGTGATGTGCAATTGAGAGAGTTCCCTGATAAGAAATTCAGTGAAAAATGCTTATTTAAAATAATAAACACAGTTTGTAAATATGTACAAGAAATAAAACAGATTTCATTTTACTCTTAATGCAACAGAGAGGGGAGAAAATGAAAAATACTGATAAGGGTAATTCAGATATAAAATATCTATAGACATGCATATAATAAGCAAACTAGCCTCCATTAGAGGCTAAACCTAACATTAGGTTTCATTTCTGTAGGTAGAAGAATTTGGTTGAAAATTCTACATCTAACATCTTTCGTTCTAAATTTTAATGAAGAAGGCAAGCTGGAGGTGAATAATTAGCTTCTGGCTCCTATGAGGTTTCGAAAATGCACCTTGGAAATTCAAGTATAGAAAATATTATACAAAGTCCTGGTATTTTTGACAACAATCCAGGTATCCCCCACTTTTGAAAGTTTGCTTTATGCTACTTTGCTTTTGCAATGGACTTACAATAGTACATGCTTTCACTAACTGAAAGGAATCAAACTGAAAGGATTTTCACTTTCAGGAGAAAAACAACACCAGTATTCTTCATTTGTTACCCAGGAATCCTTTAAAGAGGCTATACACAGCCTAGAGCAGCAACAGTGATGTTACCGACGTCTGTCCCCAAACACTACACTCAAGATTTCAATATTAAGCTGCCATGGTATTTTAGATTTTATGGGGTAGTTGATATGATGCTGTAGGTTATTTGGGGGAGGTCTGGGAATGCTCAGATTGTTTACCCATAAAAATTAATGGTGGTCGCTTGTTTGAATTGCGCCATTTAAACTTACCAAGGAAATTTGAATAGTGGCCCAAACTTGTATTTGAGCAAGTATGGTATGAATTCACTTGCTTATATTTAATTTTATTTACTTATTTATTTAAAACATTTTATTGTGGTTTGGAAGAAAGTTTACAGAGCAAATAGTTTTCCTACTCAATTCATACATATATGTATTATTGTTTTGTGACATTGATTGTAATCTCCACAATGTAACAGCACCCTTGCCTCTTCCTCTTCTTTCCCATTTCCATCTGTCCGTCTTTACGATTCCTTCCTAACTACTGAGCTTTGTTGTTGTTGTTGTTAAGTGCCTTCGAGTCGGTTCCGACCCATAGCGACCCTGTACAGGGTTTCCGAGGGTGTAAATCTTTACGGGAGTAGAAAGCCTCATCTTTCTCCCGCGGAGCGGCTGGTAGTTTCGAACCACTGACCTTAAGGTTCGCAGCCCGATTCGTAACCACTACGCTACCAGAGCTTTATCACTAGGAAAATGCTGCCCTTTCTGTCTCCTATGGTTCCTTTTTCTAAGGAGTGCATGCCTGCTGGTATTAGAGTTCACTTTATAGGCCTGTCTATTGCTTGGCTGAAAACTGAATCAAGGGTGAGTTCAATTCTAGGCTTGAAAGTTGTTTAAGAGCCAGTCTGAGGAATTCCACTAGTCTCTCTCAAACCAGTAAACCTGGTGTCTTTATGATTTTTGTTTTGTTCCATATTTTCCTCCTACTCTATTCAGGGTCTCCTATTGTGGTCCCTTTCAAAGCAATCAGCTGTGGTAATCAGGCACCACTGGTGTCAGGGTGGTGGAGGCTGAGGTTCATGTGGTCCATTAGTCATCTGGATTCATTGTTTCTATGTTTCTTTGATTTCTTTCAATCTTCTTTGCTCAGAATGAAGCGAGACCAATAGTTGCATATTAGATGGTTGCTCACAAGCTTTGAAGAACCCAGTTGGTACTCCCCATGGTATGAGATAGAACAATTGACTGATGTCCCCAGAGACTATGGTCCTGAACCCCTAGACCTAATGGTCCATTCCCTCAAAGTGTTTGGTTCTGGCTAAGAAGTTTTCATAACTTTGCCTCTTGTATGCACTATTGTAATCCTGGATATATTTGTTATTGTTGTTGTTTAGTTCTGTTGAATCTCTTCTGACTCCTAGTGACCCTGTATGGTTTACAAGAATTGGTTGGTATATATGAACCACCGACCTTGCAGTCCAGTGCTTATCCTACAGCGCCACATCAGGACTCTGGATATATTTGCAGCACATACAAATACAGAAGTAAAAATATTCTCTGCCAAACCTGTATATATCCTTGTGTAGTCCCATTTGCCTTTCTGCAGCTGTTTGGCTAGCATACTTATCTATGTGTTCACTCATAGATTATTTTTACTACTGTTATTGCAGGATTGGGTTTGTAATAGCATTTGTTACTTTTAAGTCTTGTTCATCTGCCAGTGTCTTCCTTTACCTTGACTGTTCTGTGCTGAGCTCCCCCTTTTTGTATATTGTCTTTCCTCTATCTGAGTTTGGATCTGTCTACCCACTGCCTCATATGCATGTGAAAGTTGGACAGTGACTAAGGAAGATCATAGAAGAATTGATGTATTTGAGTTGTGGTGTTGGAGAAGAATATTAAAAGTACTATGGACTGCTAGAAGAACAAACAAGTCTCTTTTGGAAGAAGTACAATCAGAATACTCTTTAGAAGCCAGGATGGTAAGACTTCATCTCTCATACTTCGGACATATCAGGAGGGACCAGTCCCTGGAGAAGGACATCATACTAGGTAAAGTAGAGCGTCAGCAAAACAGAGGAAAATCCCCAACAAGATGGACTTGCCCAGTGGCAGCAGCAATGGACTCAAGCTTAACAATGACTGGGAGGATGGTGCAGGACCAAGCATTGTTCTGTTCTAAGTAGGAATCATCTAGATAGCACCTAACAACTGTCAACCCTCTGCTTGTCAAGAACAGTATTCAGGGTCGTTATGCATCAGAATTGGTTCAATGGTACTTAACAACAACCCTCTAGCTAGTGATTTACCCTCCCTCCCCATCACACCTCTAGCAACATTCAAAGAATGTTTCTTCTGTGTATAAAGATTTTCTAGGCTTTTTATAATAGTGTTGTTTTGAAGTGCCAGTGAGTTGGTTCTGACTCATAGTGACTCTATATAGGGTTTCTGAGGAGCAGCTTGTGGGTTTGAACTGCCTCATAATATTTTCCCTTTTGTGGAGTCCTGATATGGCACTGTAGGATAAGCACCAGACTGCAAAGTCGATTTGAACCTCAAGGTTGGCAGTTCAAATTCACCAGCCACTCCTTGGAAACACTGTACACCATGACACTTAAGAAAAACAATAAATTTCACTCAGCACAAACTACTTAAGATTCATCCATGTTTTGAGGTGTTCTGCAGATTCATCGTTATTCCTTAATGTTTAGTATATTCCATCTATGTATAATGGTTTGTTTATCCAATTATCAAATGATGGGTACTTAGGTCTTTTACATCTTTTTTACTATTATGAATAATGCTGTGATGCATAAGGGTATGCATCCATCACAGCTTTCATTTCTCTATAATATATACTTAATAGTGGGATTGCTGGAATACTAATGTGATGGTGTAGGATAACTGCAAGGTCAGCAGCTGAAACCTACCAACTATGAGTCAGAATTGATTTGACATTATGTAACAACAACAGTATGGGATTTCTGGATCATATGGTATTTCTATTTCCTACTTCTTAAGAAAGCGCAATCCCATGTTTTGTTATGGTTGTACTATTTGATATTCACAACAGCAACATATGAGGGTTCCAATCTCTTTATACCCTCCCCAGCATTTGTTTTCAGTTTTCTTGAACTTTATTATTAATGCTGGGATAAGATGATATCTCATTGTTGTTTTGGTATGCATTTCTGTAATGGCTAATAGGAGTCCTGTTGTGGCACTGTAAGATAAGCACTGGATTTCAAGATTGGTTTGAACTGCAAGATCACTGGTCCAAACCAACCATCTGCTCCTTGGAAACCCTATATAGGGTTGTTATGAGTTGGAAGTGGATTGATGGCACTTAACAATAACAATAACAACAACAATGGCTAATGACCATGAGAATTTCTCCATGTATTTGTTTTACACCTGAATGTCTGCTTTAGTGGAGTATCTGTTCATGTCCTCTACCTATTTTTCATATGGATTGTTTTTGCTGTTTAGATGTTGAAGTTTTCTATAAATTTTATAGATTAGTTCTTTGTCCAATTATGTTGTTGCCAAAAAAATTTCGCAGTCTATAGGTTCCCTTCTTATTCTTTTAAAGAAGTCTTGTGATGCATATGTGTGTTTAATTTTTAGGAGGATCCAGTTGTCTAGTTTGTCTTCTGCAGTTTGTGCACTTTCAGTTACGTTTGATAATGTATTTATGCTCTCCAACAATTGTCTGTCAGTTTGTTGTACTGTGGGGAATTTCATGTTGGCTGGAAACCATGTCATTGGTATTTCAAATACCAGCAGGGTCATCCATGGTGGACAGGTATCAGTGGAGCTTCCAGACTAAGACAAGGAAGAAGAAAAAGGCAATCCACTACTGAAAATCCTATGAAAGCAGCAAAATATTGTTTAACATAGTGCTGAGAGAGGAGCCCCTTGGATTGGAGGGCATAAAAATTGTCTGGGAAGTAGTTGCTTCCTCAAAGTACAATCACCAACCTTAAAAATGTTGAGGGAACAGTTTTCGGGACCTTCTTTTGTTGACGAGATATGACTCAAAATTAGAAGAAACTGCTGTAAGTATCCATTAGTAATCAGAACATGAAATAATAAGAGGTATGAAAAATTGGAAATCATCAAAAATAATATAGAATATATAAAGATTGAAATCCCAGGTATTTGAAATGGACTGATATTGTCCATTTTGAATCAGACAACCATATGCTCTATACCAGGGATAACAAATTGAAGAGGAATGGCACCACATTCATCATTAAAAACAATATTTCAATATCTTTCCTGAAGTACAACACTGCCAGTGATAGGATAATATCCCTACACCTACAAGGAAGACCAGTTAATATGATGATTATTCAAATTTATGCACTAATCACTAATGACAAAGTTAATGAAATTGCAGATCTTTACCAACTCTTGCAGCACAAAATCGATACATACTGCTGATTGGAATATGAAAATTAGAAACAAAAACAAGAAGGATTAGCAATTGGAAAAAATATATAGCCTTGTTGATAAAAACTTTCTCATGATCAAAGGGTCAATTGAGCAAGGCACAATAAACATAGTAAATATCTATGCTCCCAATGAAAGAGCACCAAGATATATGAAGCAAACCCTACTAGAATTGAAGAAGGAAATAGATAAATCTACAATTATAGTGGGAGATTTTAATACGCTACTTTCAAAAAGGGACAGAACAACCAGAAAGAAATTCGACAAAGTTATAGAGGAACTAAACAGCACGATTAACCAACTTGACCTCTTAGATGTGTACAGAGCATTCAGCCCAACAATAGCACAATATACATTCTTCTCTAGTGCACATGGAACATTCTCTAGAATTG
>NW_006408554.1:4120868-4122677 GCF_000296735.1 Chrysochloris asiatica | reverse complement strand
TGTGTTCATGTGGAATCTGTATGTAGACCAAGAGGCAGTCTTTCAAACACAGCAAGGGGATATTGTGCAAGTTGAAATCAGAAGAGGTGCGTGTCAGGGTTCTGTTATTTCTCCCCACTTTTTTAACTTCTACATGAAGGAAATTATCTGGGAAGCTGAACTATATGAAGAACACTGAATCAGGGTTGGAGAAAGACTCATTAACAAGCTTTGCTATGCAAATGTCATCATCTTGCTTATGGAAAGTGAAGAGAACTCAAAGTACTTATTAATGAAGATTAAAGACTATATAACTTTCAGTATGGATTACACCTCAACATAAAACAAAATTCCTTGCAACTGGACCAATATGCAACATCAAAATAAATTGGAAAAAATGATTGAAGCTGTCAAAGATTTACTTTTACTGGGGTCTGTAATCAACACCCACGGAAGCCACAGTCAGGAAGTAAAAGGATACAGTACATTGGGTAAATCTGGTGTAAAATACATCTTTAAAGTATTGAAAACCAAAGAAGTTACTTTGAAGACTAAGGTGTGCCTGACCAAAACCATGGAATTTTCTGTTGCTTCATATGCATGTGAAAGGTAAAGAATAAAGAATAATTGATGCCTTTGCATTATGGTGTTTCTTGTTGTTGTTGTTAAATTCTGTTCAAATCAACTTTGCAGTCCAGCTCATTAAACCATAGCGCCACACCAGGACTCCTCATTAGGTGTAATGATCCATAATTTTCATTTTAGTGATGTCTTTGCCTGGTTTGGGTATCAGTTTTATGCTTGCTTCATATGGTGTGTTTAGGAGTATTGCATCCTTTATTATGTTCTGGAATAGTGTAAGTAGAATTGGTGTCAGATTTTCTCTGAATGCTTCGTATAATGCACCAGTGAAGCTATTCGGAGCAGGACTTCCTTCTGTGTTTTTTTCTTTTTTTCAGTTGGGAGTTTCTTAATGACCTGATCAATATTTTCTTTTATGATGGTTTTGTACCTAAGATTGTGTTAGTTTGGGTAGGCAGTGTGTTTCTAGAAATTTGTCCACTTCTTGTAGGTTTTCAAATTTGTTGAAATACAGTTCTTCATGGTATTCTGTTATTCATTTTCTGATGGTTCAGTTGTAATATCACCCACTTTATATCTTATTTGTATCATTTGCATCATCTTCTTTTACTTTGTTGCATTTGCCAGTGGTTTGTTTGTTTTATCAATCCTTTCAAAGAACAAACTTCTTTTCTTGTTGATTCTTTCTCTTGTTTCTGTTTCCCTTATTGCTGCTCTAATCTTTATTATTTCCTTTCTTCTGGTGACTGTAGCCTTATTATGCTGTTCATTTCTATTGTTATAGATATTGGATTAAAGTGTTGATTTTGGTTCTTTAGTCTTTTTTGATGTGTGTGTGTTTATTGCTATAAATTGTACTCTGATTAATAAATTTCTGTGAGTCAAACATTTTGTTAGTTGTATTTTCATTCTCATTTGTTTCAAATAATTTTTATTTCATCTATTACCCAGTAGATTTTAAACAGTGTAATACTTCTATGTCCTTGTATTTGATTTGTTTTCCTTGTCCTTCCTGTTGTTGATTTCTAACTTAGTAACATTGTTATTTAGAAGAAATTTTGTACTATTTCTATATTTTTAAAGTTATGGAGGCTTACCTTATGGCTTAACATATCATCTATTCTGGAGTGTACTCCATGTATATTAAAAAACAATGCTGAGTTTCTTTCTATTTGTTCTGTCCTTCATCCAAAGTACTGTGTTCATAACTCTGCCTTAGTTATCTAGTACTGCTATAACACAAATACC
>NW_006408554.1:4117965-4119153 GCF_000296735.1 Chrysochloris asiatica | reverse complement strand
TTGGTTCCAAATCATAGGGACCCTGTGCACAACAGAATGAAATACTGCCCCAGCCCATTGTATACTCACAATTGTTGTCATGTTTGAGCCCATTGTTGCTGCCACTGTGTCAAATCCATTTCATTGGGAACTTCCTCTTTTTTGTTGACTGTTTATTTTACTAAGCATGATGTCCTTCTCCAGGGACTGATCTCTGCTGACAGCATGTCCAAAATATGAGAAATTAGGTCTTAACATCTTCCCTCTAAGGTGCATTCTGACTGCACATCTTGAAAAACACATTTGTTTGTTCTTCTGGCAGTTTATGGTACTTTGAGTATTCTTTGCCAACAATGTAATTCAAATGTGTAGTGTCTTCTGTGGTCTTCCTAATTCATTGTACAACTTTCATATGCACATGGAGTAATTGAAAATGCCATGGCTCGGGCCAGGCACACCTTATTCTTCCAAGTGACAGCTTTGTTCTTTAAAACTTTAGAGAGGTTTTTGTAGCAGATTTTCAGAATGCAGTACATTTTTTGATTTCTTGATTGATGATTCCATGAGCATCGATAGTGTAGCCAAGCAAAATGAAGTCTGTTCTACAACATCAATCTTTTCTCTGTTTCTCATATTATTTGTTGATCCAGTTTTCATTTTCTTTACATTTCTTTACAAGGCGCAATCCACATTTAATCTTCAAGAATAAGTATTTCAAGTTCTCCTTTCTTCGAGACAGCGAGGTTGTATTGTCTGCATATTTCAGGCTGTTAATGAGTTCCTGTAGTTCTGATGCCACATTCTTCTTCCTTTAATCCAGTTTCTCAGATTATTTGCTCAGCATACAGATTAAATAAATATGGTGAAAGGATACAAACCTGACAAACATCTTTCCTATTTTAAACCATTCAGTGTCCCCTTGTTCTATTTGAACAAATGCCTCTTGGTATATATACAGGTTCTTCATAAGAACAATGAATACAGTGAAAATTTCTGGAATACCCATTTCTCATAATATTGCCATAGTTTGTTATTATAACTTTGTATCGCCAATAAAACACACATAAACATCTTTCTAATACTACCTGCTTTCAACCAAGTTTTATCTGACATCAGCAATGATATCCCTAGTTCCATGTCCTCTTTTTACTCCAACTTTAATTTCTAGCAGCTTCCTGTCAATGTACCCCTGCATTTGTTTTTTTGTTT
>NW_006408554.1:4089325-4117285 GCF_000296735.1 Chrysochloris asiatica | reverse complement strand
CATCAGTTTGTTGAAACATTTTGATTTGTGTTCCATCAATTCCTGGAACCTTGTTCTTCACCATTGCCTTCAGTACAGCTTGCATTTCTTCCTTCAGTAACATCAGTTCCTGATTATGAAATGGTTGAGCGTTGACCACTTTTTTTAGATACAGTATCTGTAGAGTCTTTCTATCTCCTTTTGATGAATCATGCATGATTCAATATTTTGCCCATAGAATTCTTCAATATTGCAAGTTGAAGCTTGAGTTTTTTCTTCAGTTCTTTTGGCTTGAAAAATTCTGAGCGTGTTGCTCCCTTTCGGTTTCTAACTCCTTGTCTTTGCACATTTTATTATAATGTTTGACTTTTTCTTTTTTTTAGGTACCCTTTGAAACTTTCAGTTCAGGTCTTTTTCTTCATCATTTCTTCTAGCTGCTTTGGTTTCTTTATGTTCAAGAACAAGTTTCTGAGTTTCTCCTGGCATCCACTTTGATTTTTTTTCTTTCTTTCCTGTTTGTTTGTTTGTTTTTTAATGACCTTTTGCTTTCTTCATGGATAATTTTCTTGAATGTTTATCTCACAACTTCTCTGGTCTTGGGTCATTAGTGTCTAATGCATCAAATCTGTTCTTGAGATGGTCTCTAAATTCAGGTGGGATATCCTCAGGGTCATATTTTGGCTCTTGTGGACTTGCTTGAATGTCTTCACCTTCAGCCTGAACTTGCATATGAGTAACCGATAATGTGTTTTATATTCTGCCCCATGGTTTTGTTTTGGCTGATGATACTGAGCTTCTCCAATGTCCATCCCCACAGATATAGTAAATATGATTCTTGTTCATTCAATCTGGTGAGATCTTTGTGTATCACAGACAGCATTTTAGTTCAAGACAGTACTTTATTATGATGAATGCAGCATCATTCCTCTTCAATTTGTCATTCCCAGCATAGCAAGCTATATGACTGTCTGATTTAAAATGCTAAATACCAGTTCAATTCAGCTCACCTAATGCTGGTGTGGTGCTGTAGGATAAACACTAGACTGCTAACTGTAAGGTCAGCAGTTCAATTCTACCAGCTGAACAATGCCTAGGGTATCTATCTTTATTCATTCCATTTTATTTTTGATAACTTCCAATTTTAATTTTCCATGTTTCATGTAGTAATGAATGTTTGCAGCTGTTTCTTCTTATTTTGAGTTGTGACCCATCAGCAAATGAAGATCTCAAAAGCTTCACTCCATCCATGTCTTTAAGGCCAACTCTACTTTGAGGAAGCAGCTCTTGCCCAATTATATTTTGAGTGCCTTCCAACCTGAGAAGCTCATCTTCCGGCACAATATCAAACAATGTTCTGCCGCTATTCATACATTTTCTGTGACTAACCATTCAAAAGTGGTCTACCTCTCCTTCGTCCTAGTCTGTTATGTTGTTGTGTGCCGTTGAGTCAATTCCAACTCATAGCTATCCTATATAGGATTTCTGAGACTGTAAATCTTCATGGATACAGAAATCCTCCTCTTTCTCCAGTGGAATATATAATATATGGTGGATTCAAACAGCCGACCTCGTGGTTATCAGCCCAATGCCTATCCCACTGCACCACTAGCATTCCTTAGTTGCTTATAACCTGTGTATTAATGTGTCATATTTTCTTATCCATTCTATTCATCTCTGTCTCTTGATTGATGTATTTATTCCATTTACATTGAGTTTAATTATCAATAGGGATGAATTTTTTCTGTCATGTTACTGTGTTTCTTTGTGTTAGCACTGGGTTCTTTGTTCTGCATAATCTTCTATGCTGAGTTAATTTTGTTTATGGATTGTCTTATCATTTATTTGTTGCTGCTGTTTTATTGTTTACTGAGACTTCATGATTTTCTTCTTTTTCATTGTGGTGAGGTTTATTGATTTTCTTTGAGGTTGTTGTTGTTGTTGGTGGTGATGTGGCGTGGAGTTGGTTCCAACTCATAGTAACCCTCTACAGGGTTTCTGAGGCTGCAAATCTTTATGGGAACAGAAAGCCTCATCTTTCTCCCACAGAACAACTGGTAGTTTCGAACTGCTGACTTTAAGGTTCACAGCCCAATTCCTAACCACTATGCTACCAGAGCTCCTTTGAGGTTATGCTGTGTATTATTATCTTTCCATGTCTAAAACCATTTGTTCTAGCTTGGTAGTCTTGACTTCTCTAAATTTATCTCTTTTGTGGTTGTCTTTGTTTACAAATTGATGTCTTTAGTTCCTTATTTTCAATCTTATAGGTTTATTTTATTTTTGATATTTCTATGTCTAGGTTGATTTCCAGCTGACGTTGTTATGTATATTAATCTCTGTTTGTTGTATGACATTGTTGGTTCTTTTCTCTGAAGGACTCCCTTTAGCAATTCTAGTAAGGTTGCTATGGTTTTGTACAAATTCCTTTAATTTATGCTTACCTGGAAACATCCTAATTTTGCTGTTATATTTGATGGACAGTTTTGCTGAATATATAATTCTTGCTTGATAATTGTTTTTCTTTCAGGGTTTAATATATATTACCACATTTCCTTCTTTCCTACAAGGTTTCTGCTGAAAAATCAGAACTTAGTCTTAATGGTTCTCTTTCGTAGATAACTTTTACTTTTTCCCAAGCTGCTTTCAGTATTCTTTTTTTGGCTTTGCTTTTGAAAAGCTTGATAATGAATCATGGTGACTATCTTGGCTATCTTTTGAAATCTCTCCTATTTTGTGCTCTTTGAGTGTTTTGAATGCCTATCTTGTTATTAGAAAAGTTTTCTTTCAATAAATTTTCAAGAATTTTCTCAATTTTCACAGTGCTTTTTTTTTTTTTTTTTTTTTTAATGCTTCTGCCTGTTACAGAATTTCAATCACATGTAAATTGTTCCTCTTATGGCGTCCCACATAATTCTTAGACTTTCTTCTCTTTTTTTCTTCTTCTTTTTTGTTGTTCTTCTAATAGATTAGTATTACGAATTTGACATAAATTTCACTAATACTGCCTTCCATTGGTTCAATTCTAATTCTTTGCACTTTTAATCCATAATCTATTTATGAAGTTTTAATATTAGTCTTCTGGATATCTGTTTGTATGGTTTCCAATTTTTCATTTATTTTACCAAATTGGTCTTGTATAGTTTTCCTGAATTTGGTCTTGTATCGTTTTTCTTCAAGAGTTTTGTCTGTGTTTTCATTGGTTTATTCTGTTGTTTCCTTGGTATTGTCTTTGTTTACCTTGGTCTCTTCTCAATATTTTGAATGGTCTAAAGTACCATTATTTTGAATTCTTTATCAGGTAGTTCCAATGCCATCTCTTCCTCCAGAAAATGTTTTCACTTATATTTTGGTCACTTGTTTAAGCTGTCTTGTTCTGTGTTTGTGATTTGAAGTAGTCTGTTGTCTCCCAGACATTGTGGTATTGTTATATTAATTTGTTGACTTATTATATTAATTTATGTTTGCTTGTTTCACCCCAATTTGTTCTGTTTTAATATAGCTGGACAGTGGAGTATGCATGCTACTTGGTTGCTGGTTTCACAGCACCGTGGCACTCTGGGTGAATTTTGTAGCAGGTGGAAGTAGGAATGCAAGTCTCTAATCACTGGTCATGTAGAGCAGCTGAGGGTAGTCTGAGTCAGTGTTGATCAGTGATACTGAAGCAGGTGGTGGCACTTGTCCAGTTGGTAGGGCAGCTACTATGGCTTCTAAGGTTGCTGGTTCCTGACTGATGGAGGGAGATGAGGGGGTGATGAAGAAAAAAAGTGAAAAAGGGGTGGGAGGAGAAAACGGAAGGACTGTTGCTGTTACTGTTGTTAAGTGCCAGTGAATCAATTCTGAAGAGTAGCCATTCTGTAGAGGGTTTCTAAGGAGCAGCTGGTAGGTTTGAACTCTCAAGCTGGTAGGGAAGAAAAAAAGAAAGAAAGCACAATGGGGAAAAAGAGGAAAGAACTTAGAAGAAAGAAAAAGGAAAAAAATAAATAAATAAAGTGAACTCTTTTTATGAAGATGGCTCCGAAAGTGAAGAAGGAAGCCCCTGCCCCTCCCAAAGCAGAAGACAATGCAAAGACGTTGAAGACCAAGAAGGCCGTGCTGAAAGGCATCCACAGCCACAAACAAAAGAATGTCCACACGTCACCAACCTTCCAGTGGCCTAGGACTCTGAGGATCTAGAGGCAGCCCAAATATCTTTGGAAGAGCGCCCTCAGGAGAAACCAGCTTGACCACTATGCCATCATCAAGTTCCCTCTGACTACTGAGTCAGCCATGAAGAAGATTGAAGATAATAACACACTTGTGTTCATTGTGGATGTCAAGGCCAACAAGCACCAGATCAAACAGGCTGTGAAGAAGCTCTATGACACTGATGTAACCAAAGCCAACACTTTGATCAGGCCTGATGGAGAAAAGAAGGCATATGTTCGACTGGTTCCTGACTATGATGCTTTGGATGTTGCCGATAAAATTGGGATCATCTAAACTGAGTCCAGCTGGCTAATTCTAAATATACATTTTTTTCAATACAAAAATAATAATAATAAAGTGGCACAATACTGATACAAGCACTAGCCAGCAAACCTGGCTGCAGTGGGAATGTGGTGATCGCTCTGAAGGTGCACTCACCACCGACTGTGGAGGGCCATGGGTGGGTGCTGTGAACAGGAAGGTGGTGGGGCACTGGGGACTCACTCCACAGGATCCAAGAGAAACATAAATAAGAGTGGGGGGAAGAGGAAGTAAAAAAGAAAAGAAAAACCAAGTTGCAGGACTGGGAGAAGAACTAAAAGAAAAGAAAAAAGAGAGAGAAAAGCAGCGCAGTCCTAGTGAAAGCACTAGCTGCTAAACCCAGGCACAGCAGAAATGTGGTGTGCTCTCCTAGGAAGCATGTCCTGTGACTGCAGAGGGCCAGGAGTGGGCACTGATGGCCATGGAGATGGCGGGGCTCTGGTCTACCCACTCTGTGGGATCAAAAAATAAGAGGGAGGAGAAGAAGAAAAGAAAAAAGGGAGGTGGGAGAGGTAAGCACTAAGAAAAAATAAATAAGGAAAAAGAAAAGTGTTTTAACACTGGCAGTGCAGGGTGAGTAACCATTGAGTGGAGAGGGGCATGCCTCTGGTCACCAGAAAGTTGTGAAGGGTAAGTAGGAAGATCATATCTCTCTGGCCACTGATCCCCTGAGTGGGTGCCAGTGCATTTCTGGACGAGTCATCTAGTTCCTGTCCCAATTGGAACACTGCTTGCAATAATTCAAAATGCCCATGCTTTGCTGGGCCAGTTGGCAGTTCACCATTCCATATGCCTCCTCGTTCACTTTTTCATTCACTTCCTTCCTCTAATTGGCATTTGGTCTAATTCTTGATCCTTTGCTTTGAAGCTGTGGGTTATAGGATTATCATCTATATCTATTTCACTTGGTTTACAAGGTCTTTGTTGTAGAGGGTCTGGGTGGTAGTTCTTCCTAGTCAGCCATCTTGGATCAACTCCTTATATGTGATTATTAGGATCCCTGGTGATTCCTTGGTTAAAATTAGCTTGGCTGCTAACCAAAACGTCAGCGGTTTGAGCCCACATGTCTTTCATCATGAGAAGCATATGGCAGTCTGCTCCATAAAGATTACAGCCTTGGAAACCATATAAGGCATTTCTATCCTATTCTATACGTTTCTACACTGCAGCCAGGTTTGGACCCCAGTGTGATAGGATAAGCACTGGACTACTAATTGCCAGGTCAGCAGTTTAATCATACCAGCCGCTCTCAGAAACCCTATAGGTCACTATGAGTAGGAACCAAATGACACACAATAACAGCAGTAACAGTTACTCAGAGTGGCCTGAGAGTCTTTATGATTCAGAATCGACTCAAAGGCAACAGATTCATATGTGATTTTATTAATGATCCATTTTGCTATCTTCACTTGTTTTCTAGTGATCTCAACCAGTTTTGTGATTTTTAACACCATCTAACTGTTGATAACTCGCAAATTTATGTCCAGACCAAACCTCTCCTGTAAGTCCCAGACTAATTAACTGACCTGCTTCTTAGATACCTCTATGCACATGTTGAATAAATATCTCAAACTTTACAGTTCCAAAATACAACTCCTCATCTCCTCCCCTAACCTGCTATAACTGCTCATTTCTTTTTTCATTACTGGAATTTTCATAGTTGCATCCCATATCCAATCCTTCAGGAGATTCAGCTGTGTTTTCCTTTAGATTGCATTAAGATTCTAGTCAGCTCTCATCCCTCCACCATTTTCACCTAGTCCAGTGCTTTATATCTTTGCTTTATACAAAAACTGAGACAATATATTTGTGCTGTTTTAAGTCATAAGGTTTGTGGTAATTTGTTATGACAGCAATAGAAAATTAATACAGTCTCTTTAATTGGAAGTTTGTGTAGCATATTCCCCAGGTCTCTATGTTGTTGATAAGTGCCGTGGAGTCGTTGCCAATTCATAACAACCCTGTGTAGGGTTTCTAAGGAGTGACTGGTGAGCTTGAATCGATGACCTGGCAGTTTAAACTGACCTTGCTTTTTTGTTTTATTTGCTAAATTACCTGGGATAAACTCAGTTTGTTCACAGTATATTATTACTATTGTAATACATTGCTGTGTTGGATTTGCTAAAACTCATAATTAAGATATTTATGTTTATATTCATAAGTGATTTACAGTAATTTTTGTCACGTTCTTTCAAATTTTTATGTAAATTGTTATGTTAACTTCATAAAATGCATTTTTGAAGCTTTGTTTTTTCCATACTTTGGAATAATTTGAATATATAAGAATGTCTTTCTGTTGAAGGCTAGTTAGAATTTAACTACAATACCACCTGAGTGTTGAACATTTTAGTGATAAATTTTACACACACACACAAAAAAAATCACACATATACAAGTAGTTAGAATTCTGTTCAGGTACTCATCTCTTCTTGAGTAATTTTTTGAAAATGTAAGTTGTTAAAAATTATTTCTTCATAATTAAGTTTTTATGATTTTATTACAGCTTTTGCTTATTGTCTTGTTATGTCAATCCTTTAATTTTAGCTTTTACCTGTTAATTTGATTATTATTTAGTTGCTTTTCCTTTTCATTATCCTTACATTTAACACAAAAATATTTTCTCTCTTTTTTTTTTAATAAATGCTAAAGCTTTTAGATTATGCTTTTTGTACTTTGAAGTTACATCACACAGATTTTGATGAGTGTTCTTATTTTCATTAACCTGACCTTGCTTTTTAAACTGAGCCTGCAGTCCAGCGCATTAACCCACAGCACCACGCCAAGACTGTCATATTTCTGTAGCACCCTATTTAAAATGTCAACCCAACTTTTGACTCTCTATCCCATATCCAGGTTTATTATTATCTATTGTTTTTGCTGTTGTTAAGTGCCCTGGAGTTGGTTGCAACTCATATCAACCCTGTATAGATTCCAAGGAGCAGGTGGTGGGTTTGAACCACCGACCTATGGTTTTCAGTTCAATGTTTATCCTACAGAGCCACACCAGGACCCATTATTAGTTATAGCACATATTATTTTCTAATATTCTATATGATTGATTTACTTAGTTTAGTGCCTATTTATTTCTTTCCTTAGGAGTGAGGCTTTTCATCCATTATGTTTACTGCTGGGCCTAAAGCAGTGCCTAGAACATAATACAATGCTTTTCAAAACTGAATGAATGAATGAATGAATTGGGTTTGGAATGGGGCAGTATACAAATAAATGCATAAGATTTAGATCAAGAAGCCTAAGAATTAAAGTAAACAAAACAACTTGCAGAAGGAAGAACATAGAAGATAAAAAATGGAGTGTTGATTGATTTGCTGTCTTCCTACCTGAAATGTCCCTGATCATCTAAATAGCGAGCAGTGCTTTCTATGAGCATGTTCACAGATAGATTAGTGCTTAGGGAGGAAATATTTGGATACAAGCCTTTCAGCTCATTAATTGTCAAATATATTGCTAAGTCCTTCCCCCCGCCCCCCCCCTCAGTATTCCTTGGATATCCTGAACTTTCCCACTTAGTCCATGTGAGCTAGTAAACCCACATTTTGGTATCTTAGAGCTTACAGATCACACTGATACCTATGATTTGCTTTTTCTGATGAGGTTAATGCACCTGGCGTCCAGGTGATATAATCTCTAATTTAGAGAATGAGGCTTAGAAAGGTAATAATTTGCTCAATGTTAAACAACTAATAAGAATCAGAGCCTGCACTCAGATCCATGGTTTCCATTTTCAAATCCCATGTTTTTTTGCATTATGACATGGTGCCTCCCAAGACATTATCGTTGTTGTTGTTGTTCAGTGCTGTTGAGTCCGTTCAACTCATAGTGACCCTGCATAGTTCCTGAGGAGTGATTGGAGGGTTTGAATTGCTAACCTTGCAGTTCAAACTGATCTTGTGGGTCCAGTGCTTATCCTACAGCAGCACATCAGGACTCCAAGGGCATGATTAGTCAGGAGGAAAATGATGCAGGAGAAAGGATACTGGATAGAAGCAGGGAAACATTTAATTGATCTAATTGTGGACAAGTAATAAGACTTTGAGAAGAGGAAAAATGAGGACACAATAAATTGAGGAACAGTAAGAAACTAAGTTGTTTTTTACTAAAAATGCCTACAAATAGACTGCATAAATGTACACAATCGTTTGTGATTCACCCATAAATTTCTTTAACCTGGATGTGACTCTAGAAAAATTTTAGTGGCTTCCATAACTTTAGTTAGATGCCCTTTTCTCAATGTGTTGAGCATGTAGTAAGGAGAGAATCATTGGTGTGCTTAGAATCAGAACATCTTAGATTATCATTTTTCCTTGAGCCCACTGTATCTTTATCCAACTACAAAAGAACATCAGGTATAAAACCCATGACAAACTTACCTCAGACCCCATGTTGATTGTAAGCGATTTTCTCTCTAAACTGGAATCTATATATATGATTGTTCCTAGAAGTCTAACAGTTTAAACATTTTGGGAGACAGGGGGTTATAATAGCAATTTGTGTTCATATTAGATTTTTTTTAAATAAAGGAAAATATAAAGAGTAGAAAAAATAGTGCCCAAAATATTACCCTCCAAAGTCACAGATTTATGAATTTTAGGCATTTCTCTTTAAAGTTTATTTTTGTGGGGTTTTTTGCATATTTTAAATCAATTGCAAGTGTTAAAAATTAGTCTTTTGAATTCTCCTTTTCCAGATCCATTTCTTTCCCTCCCAATACTGATCATCTTCATGAAAAGGGACATATATCTTTCAAGTTGATATTTCATATTTTCCTAAATATATGCATATTATATTTTCTTCACTTTTTAAGTTTTATGTCAATGCTATCATATTGTGCTAAAACTCTCATCAACTCAGTTTTCTTTAGTCACCTAATTTTTGATACATTCAGATTGTCAAAAGAAACCTGTTGTTCATGATGTCAACTGCCATGTGGTATGCCATGCTTTAAATGTACCAACATTTATTTATTTCTTATGAATAGCATTTAGTTCTTTACATTCTTTTTCTTGTATCTAAAAACACAGCAATGGATATTCTTAGAATATTCTGACTTCCTAGAGCACATATGTGAGAATTTCTTTGGACAAGATATTTAGAGGAGAAATTGCTAGATTCTAAGGTATGCACATTTTTAGCTCACATGTTGGTGTTCTTGTTGTTAAGTGCCATCAAGTAGGTTCTGACTCATAGCGACCCTGAATAGGGTTTCAGAGGAGCAGCTGGTGAGCTTGAACCGCGATCTTTGTGGTTCAAACCGACCTTGCAGTCCAGGACATTAACTCGCAGGGCCACACCAGGACTCCTCTAATTTCACACAGTATTGTCAAATTACTTCCTGTGAAATGGATGCACCATTCAACATTACCACTCTATTTTTTTGGTAGCTATGTTTTGTTTTGTGTTTTATTGGTTCAAATACCTTCTTTTGATCTGACATGTCTTTTAAATTAGATTATTCTTGAAGTTTCTCATTTGATTTAGACCAATTTAGCAATCTTATCTAAACAAAAGTCATTTTGGGGCACTCAGTCATTATACTGGTTATTATTCATTCTTTGCCCCTTCAGACCCACTTTCCAGCCTTGTCCAAACTTCTCTGTGCTCTGAGAGGCCGGCTGCTACAGACTGCCTTAACTGAGCTCTCATGGCCCCTGGCTTCCAGAGGTTGGCCAGTGTGAGACATCTGCAGTAGATCAAGAGACACTAAGTGAGAGATGTCCAGGTACTTATAGCCCTGATTTATTCCCTGCTTGGTGAAGGTTTGGGAACAATGGCTTTTCTCTGTCAAAGGTCACAGCTGCTGTTGAATGCCCCTTTTCTACAATGACTGGTCTCCCATTGGGTGTATCTCAAGTGAAAAATGAAGTGTTTTTTGTCTATTAGACCCAAAATATCATAAAATATAGTTATTTTATTGCTTCGGCTTAATCTCTATATCTGTTGTTTGAAGATGCTAATTCTCTGAGGACACTATTAGTACTTCCCTTCTGCACTGTTTGTTTCAAACTGAAAATAGTGCAGGTGTTATAAATGCCACTGGGTTTCCAAAACACAACCTTCCTTTAATCATTGATATTTACAGTCTACCAAGAAATAATGGTACTATGTGATAATAGGTATGAGGATTCTCTGAGAACTGTGTACATTCAAGCCTCAGAACCTTTGTTTGCACTGTTCCCTTAGCCTGGGGTCCTCATTACCACTCTCTGCTATTGAATTCCTGCTGGTATTCAAGGCCCAGATCAGATATCAGCTCTGTGAAACATCCCTACTCTGCCCAAGAAAAAAGCACTCTTTCCCTCTCTGTTGCTGAAGCAAGTATTTCAATACTTATTAGTGTCTATATATATGCCTCTCTCTCTAGTTCTGTGCTTTCTTCTTGTCTTTCTAGCTTATTACATTTTAAACTTAAAATGGATCCTTCTCATATTCATTACTGATGAAGATCAAAGAGCACAGCCTTTAGTATGGATTACATCTCAATGTAAAGAAAATAAAAATCCTCACCACTGGACCAATGAACAACATTCTTATCAATGGAGAAAAGATTGAAGTTGTCAAGGACTTCATTCTTCTTGGATCAACTATCAACAGTCACGGAAGCAGCAGTCAAGAAATCAAACGACGTATTGCATTACGCACATCTGCTGCATAAGACCTTTACAAAGTGTTGAAGAGCAAAGATGTCAGCTTGAAGACTAAGGTGCGCCTGATCCAAGCCATGGTATTTTCAATAACCTCATATGCATGCGTAAGCTGGACAATGAATAAGGAAGACCATAGAAGAATTGATGCTTTTGAGTTACCGTGTTGGAGGAGCATATTGAAAGTGCCATGGGCTGCCAAAAGAACCAACAGATCCGTTTGGAAGAAGTGGCGCCAGAGTGCTCCTTAGAGGCCAAGATGATCAAACTTTTTCTCTCATACTTTGGACATATTGTCAGGAGTGACCAGTCACTGGAGAAGGATATCATGTTTTGTAAGGTGGAGGGTCAGAGGAAAAGAGGAAGACTCCCAACGAGATGGATTGGACAAGTGGTAGCATCGATGGAGTCAAGTGTGGCCACAATAGTGAGGTTGGCCTAGGATCGGGCAGTGTTACATTCTGCTGTGCATAAGGTCGCTATGGGTCGGTACCGACTCGATGGCACCTAACAACAGCAACAACAACATTCATTTTCCCAGCACCCAGAACAATGCTTGGCATACAGTAGGCACTCAATGAGTCTGTGCACCATGTGTTGTTCATTTCTAAAGGACCTATTAACATACTTTTATTAGTACTGGGCACATGGATGCTTCTTTGCAATATAAGACAAATATTTTATGGCTATTTAAATTTTCTTCTTGTTGTTGTTAAGTGCTTTTGAGTTGATTCCGACCCATATCAACCCTGTATAGAGTTTCTGAGGAACAGCTGGTGAGCTTGAACCATGGACCTTGCAGATCAAACAGCTTTTCAGTCTGGTGCATTAACTCACAGCGATACACCAGGACTCCTTAGCATTCCTAAAATAGCACTAATAATATTAGGTCGATGTTTATTGCCATTTCATGGACAATTCATAATGCACTTAGGGATGAATAATTGCCTTCAATTTTTTAAAATTAAATCCTGTAAATTGAAACCACTATACATGCATTCTGGAATTGAACAACTAAGTAAATGGATGACAGATTAGGGGAATGTGGAGTGGTAGGTTACAGACAAGTAAGAGAAGAGGGTTCGAATGATCCATGTGGTAGTGAATTTGAGTTGGAGACATCAGTATGAACTCCAGTTTATCTTAATATAGATACAGATGGTTACATATAGAAATATCTGCATTACGAGTATATACATGAGTTTTGGAGTCATGGTGTGGTACTATAGGATACGCACTGGACTGCAAGATTTGTTTGAACTGCAAAGTTGACAGTTCAAACTCACCAGCCACTCCTAGGAAATCCTATGCAGGGTCACTCTGAGTTGGAACCAACTTGACAACACTTAACAATAACATGGGGCTGCTTCGTGGGAGAAAGATCAGGCTTTCTACTCCCATAAAGATTTACACCCTCGGAAACCCTGTACAGGGTCGCTATGGGTCGGAACCAACTCGACGGCACTTAACAACAACAACAACAAATACTGTATACACACATTTATTTCCTTCTTTGGTCAGCTGAGAGGATCTGAAGCAACAAAACCACAGCGGTAACAAGTGCACATCTAGAGTTTAGTTTTGGTTTCAAGACCATCTTCTAATAAAGAAGATCCAGATCTTGAAGAAATGAATTCTAGGACTAGGGCAAGAAATACACAAAATTGTTGAGGTCATCAAAAACGCGGGAAGTCTGAGAAACTGCCACAACCCAGAGGTGCCTCAGGAAGCATGACTATTTAATGTGGAATTCTGCATGGGATTGGATCCCGGACTTGAAAAAGGGTATCATGGGAAAATTGAGGAAATCGAAATATGGAAATACTGAAATGTATCATTTATTCAATTAACAAATAATTTAAAAATATATTTTAATTACTAGAGGAAAAGTACTGGACTGCAAACCACAAGATCAGTGGTTCAAGCCCCAGCTGCTCCGTGGGAAAAAGATGAGGCTCTCTGCTCCTGCAAAGATTTACAGCTTTGGAAATACCATAGAGGGTGGCTATGAGTCAGAACTGACTCAATGGCATTAACAACAGCAACAATTTTAAATAAAATATTTTTAGAAGCTTTTAAGCACATAGAAGCACACAGAGCTCACAGCCAGAATATAGCCTATGAACTGGGGCAAGGTAAGCATTTTGTTGTTGTTCAATGCCACCAAGACAGTTCTGACTCCTAGAGCCCCTCTATAGCATTTCCAAAGACCAGCTGGTGAATGTGAACTACCTACCTTGTGGTTCAAACCAACCTTGTGGTCCAGTGCTTTATCCCATAGCTCCATACCAGGACTCCAAGGTAAGCAATTACTATGCATTAAGTAATTGAGTGAAGGACTGACTTCCTCACTTGCATACTTCTCATCTAAACACATACAGGCGCTGTTGTTGTTAAGTGCCGTCAAGTTGGTTTCAACTCATTGTGACCCTGTATAGGGCTTCCAGGGAGTGGCTGGTAGGTTTGAACCACTTACCTTGCAATTAGAAGTCTAGTGCTTACCATATAGCGGCACACCAGCATAAACCAAAAGCAAGCCTGTTGCCATGGAGTTGATTTCAACTCATGGTGATGCCACTGCAGAACTGCTTCCATAGAAACAAACATATTTCTACCTATTTACAGCTACTTATATGATCTTTGGTAGCGTAGTGGTTACAAATCAGGCTGTTAACCTCAGGGTTAGCAGTTCGAAACTACCAGCTGTTTCATGGGAGAAAGAGGAGGCTTTCTGCTCCCGTAAAAATTTACATGCTCAGAAACCTTGTATAGGGTTGCTATGAGTCGGAACTGACTCCACGGCACATAACAACTACAGCTACTTGTAGAATACTAGTGTGGCTCTGTGGATTAATATGCTGGATTGCAAGGTCAGATTAAACGGCAAAGTCAGTGGTTCAAGTTCACCAAAGTTTCTGAAAACAGAGTTCACCAGCCACTCCTTGGAGACCCTATACAGACAGGGTCACTATGAGCCAGAACTGACTCAGTGGCACTTAACAGCAACAGCTACCTATATACTTATATACGGTAAAGTGATTAAGCCCTTGGCTGCTAACCAAAAGGTGAGCGGTTCACATCCACCAGCTGATCCACAGCAGAAATAAATGGCTGTCTGCTTCCTAGAGATCAGAGTCTTGGAAATCCTGTGGAGCAGTTCACCTCTGACCTGTAGGATTACTTTAAGTCAGAATTGACTCTATACGGCAAAGTTAATGATGTTGTTATGTGCCATCAAGTCAGTTCCAACTCATTGTCACTCTGTATACGGTGTCTTAGGCTGTGAATCTTTATGGGAGCAGAATTGACTTGACAGCAATGGGGAGAAGCCAGACCCAAACCCAAACCCATTGTTGTTGAGTTGACTTCAACTCATGATACCATGTGTTGCAGAAAACAACTGTTCCATAGCACTTCCTTTGCTATAACTCAATGCAACTAACAACAACAATCTTTATGAAAATAAATCACTAGGCCTTTCTTCTGCAACATTGCTGGGTGGCTTTGAACCATCAATCTTTCAGTTAGGTGTCAAGTGGAAGCCATTTATACCATGATTCATTGCACTTTTTTTTTCAGAAACCTTGGTCCCTTTATTTTTATTCTGCCTCTCATATTTCTGCAGCCAGAGTATGTTGCTGTTATTAGGTGCCATCGAGCCAGTTCTAACTCATATCAACCCTGTTCACAACAGAACGAAACCCTGTCCAGTTCTCTGTCATACTCACACTGCTGTTATATATGAACCTATTGTTGATGCCACTGTGTCAATCCATCTCATTTATGATCTTCCTTTTTTTTGATGTCCATCCACTTTCCCAAGTATGATGTCCTTCTCCAGGGACTGGTGCCTTTTGACAATATATCCAAAGCCCTGGCTTGTAACTAGCATTCTGCCTGTATGTCTGTATGTCTTTCAAGGCAGATGCATTTGTTCTCCAGGCAATCATTAATACTTTCAATATACTTCCCAACACCATAATTCAAATGTACTGATTTTTCCATGATCTTCATTATTAATTGTGCAACATTCACATGCATATGAAAAAAAAAAAACAACAACAACAACACACACACACCTTAATCCTCAAAGTGACAGCTTTGCTCTTGAACACTTTGTTGTTGTTGTTAGGTGCTGTCATATTGGTGCCAACCCACAACACATTGTCTAGTCCTGTGCCATCCTTGCAATTGTAGCTATGCTTGAGGCTACTGCTGCTGTAACCGTCACTTCATCTCATTGGATGGCTTTCTCTTTTTCATTGACCCTCTACTACTTTGCTGAGCATTATGTTCTTCACCAACGCCTGGTCCCTCCTGCATTGTTCTTCACCAAGGACTGGTCTCTCCTGACAACATGTCCAAAGTATGAGAGACGAAGTCTTACCATCCTATCTACTAAGGAGCATTCTGGTTGGATTTCTTCAAAGGCATATCCGTTTGTTCTTCTAGTAGTCTGTGGCACTTTCAATATTCTTCTCCAACACTACAGTTGTAATGCATAAGTCTTCTCTGGCCTTCCTTATTCATTGTCCAGCTTTCACATGCATGGCGGATGTCTGAAAATGCCATGGCTTGGGTCAGGTGCACCTTAATCCTCACAATGACATTGTTGCTCCTGAACACTTTAAAGAGGTCTTGTGCTGCAGATTTGTCTAATGAAATACGCTATTTGAGTTCTTGGCTACTGCTTCTATGAGTACTGATCATGGATCAGCAAAATGAAGTCTTTTACAACTTCAATCTCTTCTCCATTTATCATGGTGTTATTTATTGGTCCAGTGGTGAGGATTTTTGTTTTCTTTACACTGAGGTGCAATCCATACTGAAGGTTTTGATCTTTATCATTAAGTATTTGAAGTCCTTTTCACTTTTACAATAAGACAATTTAAAAAACATAAAGAACAGTCTAGAAGGAGAAAGAAACTATACAGGTTAAGATGTTGTTAATGGAAGGAAAGTGCAGTCAATATTTCTAGTATGGCTGACACTGGTAGAAAGCTAATTTCTAATTAGCCATATGTATGTATATACTTGGTCAGGAAGTACTAGTATGGTGCTGGAGGATGATCACTTGACTGCAAGGTCGGTTTGAACTGCAAGGTTGGCTGTTCAAACTCACCAGCTGTTCCTCAGAAACCCTATACAGGGTTACTATGAGTTGGAACCTACTCAATGGCACTTAACAACCATATACACTTGATTGGAGTACTGAGGTGGTGCTGTGGGTTAAACACTGGACTACCAACCACAAGGTTGGCAGTTAAGATACAGCAATTACTCTTATGCAGTCTGTTTGAAAACCTATAGGCCCATTTTCTACTTTGTCCTATGTGGTCACTGTGAGTCCAAATTGACTCAAAGGCATCAGGTTTGTTTGTTTGTTTGTTTTTCATTTAATCTGTACAGAAACAGATTGCCAGGTCTTTTCATCTTGGAGCCAATATGTGGGTTCAAACCGCTGACCTTTTAGTTAGTGGTTGTCCATTGCATCACCAGGCTCCCTTTTCAAACCTTTGCTGCTTGTTGTTAAGTATCATGGAGTCAGTTCTGACTCATAGTGACTCTGTATAGGGTTTTCAAGTAGAGACTGGTGACTTTGAAATGCTGACTTTGTGGTTAGCAGTGCAGTGCTTACTTAACATCACCACACCAGGATGCCTTTAGGAACATTTAAATCTAGTTTAATCTCTCTTCAACATGATGGCTCTTTAAATATTTAGAAATAATTTTGTCTCCAACATAGGCTTTGTTTCTTGCAGCAATTATACTATGGAATTTGTTTATGAAAATAAAATGTTACTAAGGTAATGGTTTGCAAATACTTGAAGGGTGTGTTTTTATTTTAATTCTTTTCAAGTAGATCATCTCCCCTAGTAACCATTATACCAGGATAACCTTGGATAAGAGACAAGTCTGCCACCTCAGGAAGGAGGAGAGTGCAAAGAGAGGACACTGGAAGTCCACACCTACTTGTCCTTGTGCATTGTGGGATGAGGATGAGGAACAGAGATAGGAGAAGCAGGTTTGTGAGAAAAACATGCTCTCATACTGATATTCTAAGTCAAAGTCTTACAGTAGAAAGCCATTTTATTTAGCACGGGAAAGCCAAAAGCTGAGGAAGGGAGTCCCCAATGTTGTGGACACAGAATGTGGTTGTGCAGTGGACCTTTCTTCAGGGAAGGGGCTAAGGAATACACTTAGTCATGCCCTGGTGGGAAGACTCACCTGAACCTGCCTTCACCTCTTCAAGTATAGAACCTGGCTGGCAAACGTGATCCCACAGCTGATAAAGCAGGACAGATTGCCTAAGCTGGAAACAAAGGGGAGTTGCAGCAAAACTTCAGGGGTCTGTAGCCCCAAAAAGGGCCAAGTTGGAGTGAGTCCTTAAGGAGAAGACCCTTACTCTGGATTAGACTGATGGAACAGAAATTGAGTAACTAGCCTTGAATATCTGTCCTAATGACAGCTGTCCAAGCAGGGTCAGGCTCAGAGGTGAGGGAGTTCCGAACTGAAGAACAATAAACAAAATCCCCATGTATATCATTTTTACCATGTGCCAAATCTTGTCCTGAGTACTGCATGTGAATGTCACTTACTCCTGAGAACACCCCCGTGAGGTGGCCAATCCAATTATTACCTGTGTGTAGTAGAATCTGAAACTTAGGTTAAGTATTAGAGCCAAAGTTTAAATAACTAGAGTAAAATGCTTTATCAAGTGGTAGATGAAAGTACTGCTCAGTAATACTCACTCCTCCCACTCTACCTTGTCCAAGCCACTTGCTTTGGACAATGGGATGCTGGTGGACATGGCATGACCAAGGATTATTAAAATGTTTGGGCACCTGGACTTATTTTTTATGTCCCTGATATCCATATGCCAACATTGTACCTGGACCAGTCAGCAAGTCCAAGGAGGATGAAAACTGCAAAGATCAGAGCTGTGTGGCCAACCCTCATACCTGTAGCTTGTAGCAGAGCTTCCCAGTAAAACAACAGCCTGCAAACTCCTAAGAGAATCTAGCTGAAATATGCACAACCACCCTAGCTACACCATAGATTTGTGAAAATAAATTATTGTTGTGTTAAGGCACTGAATTTTGGGGTTGTTTGCTGTGCAGCATTACTATGACAATTGGTTAGGTTGGTTGTTTATGTGCCGTGGAGTCAGTTCTAACTCATAGAGACCCTGTATAGATAGAGTTTCTGAAGTTTAAATCTTTATGGGAGCAGAAAGTCTCTTCTTTCTCCTGCAGAATGCCTAGTAGTTTTGAACTGCTGACCTTGAGGTTAGCAGCCCCACTTGTAACCAAAACCACTTGTCTAGATCAAGTACTAAAATATGTGGGTCCAAACCTCTGCCATTCTCTGTTCTTAAAAAAAACACATAAGCTTTGTCCAAACCTCCACCAACAGCCAACTCCTGTAACGATGATTTCTAAAGACAGGGAGAGGGAATCTAAAAGACTAAGCATTGACCTGAAGGGAACTTGACCACTGAAAGACACTATTTAAATTATTAAATGAGAGTGTGTGGGAGGGGGGCAGGAACATCAAAAAGATTACATCAGTTATTCTTTCTTCAAATCTCACTACAATGTGCAAATTTGTAACTATGTTATAAAATCAAACATGAATTCCTAGCCAAGGGTAGATCCAGGTTTATGGAGCTTAAAGTTTATGTAATTAGGGAGGACTCTTTAAGAAAGAGTAAAAAAATTAAAAATATACTTTATTTTGGAAGATGGCGTCTTAAGAATTATTTTTAAAACAGAACAAATTGCAAGATTTTAAAAGTTCTCAAATAACTAAATCGTTTCAAAGTCCAGAAAAATAACACAAAATTGGTATTAATTAGTTGTCATACCCAACTCTGGAGTAATTTTTCTACATTATTTGGCTGTATACTCACTGATTACTTCTTAATCTAATAATTATTTTTTAAAAATATTTCTATAGAGTAAGTAGAAAGATAATTATTTCTCTGAGACATTAATTGCAAATTGCTTTTATTACTACAAGGGGATTTCAAAATATTTGTGGAAAAATTCTGTTATCTTTTAATTACACTTTTCCATAAACCTGTTTTGAAGTCACCTCATAGTTGCAATACATAAGACATGTGACTTTGCATGCTGATTCTCTGGCTGTCGTTTGGAGAATTGTGACAGGTTTCTTCAGCCCAGGAGTCCTCATGAAGTCTATTTTGTTCAAATCCCTGAGAAACATAAAGCGTATGTACAATGGCAGTTATGAATTATAATTTTGTAAACATATATGTATGTTTGTACGTTACTAGTAGAATTGAACTCAGCGTCGATGAGAACCAACTTTTTACTTACAGTTTTACATGTTAGAAAATTAGAATGATTTTGTATGTGGCTATTGACAATCAGGATTGTAGTTCTATGAAATACCTATTCATATCCTTTGCCTATCTTTATTTTCTGTCTTATTTCTTATTGATTTATAGATATTCTTTGTATAGTCTTGATACTTATTTTGAGCCTTTACTGAATGAGAAAAGAGTGAGAGAGGGTGGAAACAAGGAAATAGGAGAAATGGTTTCTGTTCTATCCATGGTGTCTTATTCTTTTTCTATAAAAAAGGAATTTGAAACTAATATATTAGAGTATCGACATATAATCTATGTGAATGACGGATAAGCAGTTTCTATTATGCTATTTTCGGAACCTTTCATTGTATTAAATAATTCTTCATTTTAAAACATTAAAAAGCAAACAAGCAATTTAAAGAATTCATAATTAGATAAAGCAAAATCAGTCCTCTCTGTCTCTTCTGACAATACTATCATTCAATAGTTTTCCTTTACTTGTTCAAAACTATATGCATTTTTCTTTCCAAAGTTGAACTATAGCATACATATTAATCTTAACTTACTTTGTAATTGATAGTGCAGATCATTTCTCTCAAATCAATGTGCATCAATTTACTTAATTCGTTATATTATTCCGTGGTATGGATGTATCATAACATTAGCCTTTCATTCCCCATTGATTAGCGCTCAGATTTCCATGATTGCTATTTGTTCATTTGTTTGTTGAAAAATTGCTACTATAATGATTTTGTAATAAACAGCCTTGTATCGAAACAATTCTGTAATAAACAAACATGTGTTTTGTGCTTGATATTTTATTCCTATTGGGAAAATTCTCAGAAGTGAAATTTTGAGGTCAAAGAGTATGTGCATTTTACATTTTAACAACTATTACCAGATTGCTTACAAGAACGGATGCAGTATTTTATAACGCCATCAATTGTGAGTGAAAATACCAGTCCTATTCATTCTTGCCAGTGCTAGAGGTTAACAGTCTTTTTTCATCTGTGTCCTTCTCATTATGAAATATCTCACTGTTGTTTTTATTTACATGTCCCTGGAAGTTTCTAAATATGAACACCTTTCCTGTTTGTGTTTTCTCTCCCAGAGAATTGTCCACTTGTATATTTTTGTTTTTGTTGGAAATCATTTCATATCTTCTATTTAGCTCACTCGTTTGCTTAGTAAACATTTGTGGAGCGGATGGTGTGTGTCTGGGACGGTGTAAGAGGTTGAACCCTCACTGACAATGATGGGATGGCTTGCACCTTCAAGTAGCTTACAGTCTGGTGGAAGAAAACATGAAAAGCTGAGTGATAGTGTTGCAGACACTGTGAGGAATGTCTGCACAGAGCACAATGACGTGTTTTTACAGACCCACGAATGTCTGCAACATCTGTACACAGCATAAGATATTTGTGTTGCTGGATCTTAAAAAATGAGCAGGTATTTCCCACAGCAGGATTCGTGTTAGAGAGAAAAGCAATACAAACAGAGGAAACCAGTTAACCCTCTTCCATTAGTGTCCCCATGTGTGTCAGAGTAGAATTGTGCTCCACAGGGTTTTCAATGATTGATTTTTCAGAAGTAGATCCCAGACCTTTATTCCAATGCACCTCTGGGTGTACTTGGATTTCCACTGTTTAAGCTAACAGCCAGGCATGTTAACTGTTTGCACCTCCCAAGGACTCCAGAGGCTATTTAAAGCAAACAAAATCCATTGCCGTTGAGTCAACTCAGCCTCATGGCAACCCCATGAGTGTCGAAGTAGAACTATGTTCTATGTTTTGAAAAGTATGTTTTCAATGACTGATTTTTTTTTTTTCTGAACTATTTTAGAAACTATTTACCTCTCTCTGAGTGGTTTTGAACCTTGAACCTTTTGGTAAGCATATTAACTGTTTGCACCACCCAGGGACTGCAAGTAGAAGAAACAGGAAAAATAAAACCATGCAGAAGTGAAACGTATGGGTTAGTGCTCAGGAGTCAGGTCACTGACATAGGAAATCAGGAGGCGTTGTTGCTTCCAAAGGAGAATGAGGGGGCATGATTCTAACCACCTGTGAAATATCCAGGGGCAGACATCCAAGGGGCCATAAAATAAGTGTTTCCAGAATGCAGAAAAATGGTCCAATTTAGACTTCTAGATATGAGAGTCACCAGCATACAGGAGCTCTGGTAGTGTGGTGGTTACAAATTGGGCTGTGAACTGCAAGGTCAGCAGTTTGACACTACCAGCTATTCCGTGGGAGAAAGATGAGGCTTTCTGCTTCTGTAAGGATTTACAGCCTTGGAAACCCTGTACGGTTTTGCTATAAGTTGGAACCGACTCCGCGTCACATAACAACAACAACAACAGCATATAGGTAGAATCTTAGTGTGGCAATGGACTGGTAACCAGAAGCTCATCGGTTTAAACCTACCAACCACTACTCCAAAACCCTGTATAGGTTGCTATGAGTTGGAACCTCTCCTCTATAGTGGCATGCATGTTGCTGTAATGCTAGCAGCTATGCCAAAGGTATTTTAAATACCAGAAGCGTCATCCATGTTGAATAAGTTTCAGTAGAGCTTCCACACTAAGACAGACTAGGAAGAAGAGGCAGACTACTTCTGAATGTTTAGCCACAGAGACATTGTCAGATATAGTACAGGAAGTGGAAGACTTTATGAATAGCCCCAGAATATTGTCAGATAAAGTGGTAGAGATGAGCCCCCTCAGGTTGGAAGGCACTCAAAATACAATTGGAGTAGAGCTGTCTCCTCAAAGTAGAGTTGACTGTGATGACGTGAATGGAATAAAGCTTTAAGAACTTTTGTTTGCTGATGGGGCACAACTCAAAATAAGGAGAAACAGCTGCAAACATCCATGAATATTTGGAACTTGGAGTATATGAAGTATGAATCTAGGAAAATTGGAAATTCTCAAAAATGAAATGGAATTCATAAAGATCAATATCCTAGGCATTTGTCGTGACCTGAAGTAGACTGGTATTAGCCATTTTTGAATCTGGGAATTATATGTTTTACTGTGCCAGGAATGACAAAATTAAGAGGAGAGCTGTAGCATTCTTCATCAAAAGAACATTGTAAGATCAGTCTTGAATTACAAAGATGTCTGTGATTGGATAATATCCACATGCCTACAAGGAAGACCAGTTTTTACCACCATTATTCAAATTGACACATCGGACATTAAAGCCAGTGATGATGAAATTGAACAATTCTACCAACTTCTTCAGCTTGAAATTGATCAGACATGTAATTAAGATATATTGATGATCAGTGGTGATTAGAATATGAGGGTTGGAAACAAAGAGGAAGAATTAGTAGTTGGAAAATATAGCATTGATGATAGATCACATGATAGAATTTTGCAAGAACAACAATTTACTCATTATAAATACCTTCATTAAACAACATAAAAGGTGATTATACACATGAACAAGGAGCTCTGGTGGTGTAGGGATTATGAATCGGGCTGCTAACTTCAAGGTCAACAGTTAGAAACTACCAGTGTTTCCGCGAGAGAAAGATGAGGCGTTCTGTTCTCATAAAGATTTACAGCCTCGGAAACCCTGTGCAGGGTCGCTATGAGTGGGAATGGACTCCATGGTACTTAACAAAAACAACAACATACACATGAACATCAGTTGATAGGCTACACAGCAATCCAACTGATTATATCTGTGGAATGAGAGTATGGAAAAGCTCAATATCATCAACTAAACCGAGGCTAGAGACATGTTGTAGTACAGACCATCAATTGCTCATATGAAGTTCAGGCTGAAACTGAAGATAATTAAAACAACTTCATGAGAACTAAAATATGACCTTAAACATATCCCACCTGAATTTAGAGACCATCTCAAGAACAGATTTTATGCATTAGGTACTAATGACTGAAGAGCTGTGAAATTACATCAAGAACATCACACAGAAAGAAAGAAAAAGATCATTAAAAAGACAGATAAGAATGCAAACACCAAAATGGATGCCAGAAGAGACTCTGACACTTGTTCTACAGCCAGGAAATGATAAAGCAAATGGAAGAAATAAAGACGTCAAAGAGCCGAACAGAAAATTTCAAATGGCAGCTCGAGAAAAAAAAGTCAAGTATTATAATTAAATGTGCAAAGATCTGGAGCTGAAAAACCGAAAGGGAAGAACATGCTCAGCAGTTCTCAAGCTGAAATAACTCAAGGAAAAATTCAAGCCTTGAATTCAAATATTTAAGGATTCCATGGTCAAACTAAAGAAGGATGCAAAAAACATCAAAAGAAGAGAGAAGGAATACACACAGACACTGTCCCAAAAAGAAATAGTCAATATTCAACCATTTCAAGAGGTAGCATACAATCAAGAGCCAATGATACTGAAGGAAGAAGCCCAAGCTGTACTGGAAGTATTGGCAAAAGACAGAATACAAATTGAAATATTTCAATAAACTGACATAGCATTGGAGTCACTTATTCATCTATGTCAAGAAATCTGGAAGACAGTTACCTGGCCAACCGATTAGAAAAGATATATATTTGTATTCATTCCAAAGAGAGATGACCCAGTGGAATGTGGAAACCATCGAACAATATCACTAATATCGCAAGGAATTAAATTTTTGCTGAAGATGATTTTAAAAATGGCTGCAACAGTAAATTGAGCCGGATTCAGAGGAGGACATAGAACTAGAGATATCTCTGCTGATGTTAGATGGATTTTGGCTGGAAGCAAAAAATACCAGTAAGATGTATACTTCTAATTTATTGACTATGCAGAGGCTTCCGACTGTGTGGATCATGACAATATGGATAGTATTTCAAAGAGTTGGTATTCCACAACACTTAATTGTGCTCATGTAGAACCTGTACGTAGACCAAGAGACAGTTGTTTAGACCAGAACAAGGGGATACTGAAAGGTTTAAAATCAAGAAAGGTATGCCCAGGGCTGTATTCTTTCACCATATTTATTTAATTTGTATGTTGGGCACATAATTTGAAAAGCTGTATTATATGAAGAAAAACATGGCATCAGGATTGGAGGAAGCCTCATTAACAACCTGCCATATGCAGATGATACAATCTTGCTTGCTGAAAGTGAAGAGGACTTAAAATACTTAACTGTTTTGAAGATCAAAGACTGCACTTTTCAGTATGGATTGCACCTGAATGTAAAGAAAACAAAAATCTTCACAACTGGACCAATAAATGACATAATGATAAATGGAAAAAAGTTTCAAATTGTCAGAGACTTCATTTTGCTTGGATACACAATCAACACTCATGGAGGCAGCAGTGAAAAATAAAACGACGTATTACATTAGGCAAATCTGCTGCATAAGACCTCTTTGAAGTGTTGAAGAGCAAAGATGTCAGTTTGAGGACTAAGGTGTACCTGACCCAAGCCCCTTGGAAGTAAGGATGGCAAGACTTTTTCTCTCATGCTTAGGACATATTATCAGAAGTGACCAGTCCCTGGAGAAGGACATTATGGTTAGTTAAGTGGAGGGTCAATTAAAAAGAGGAAGATCCCCCAAAATATGGGTTGACACAATGGTAGCAGCAATGGATTTATGTGTAACAATGATTGTGAGGCTGCTCAGAACTGGACTGTGTTTCTTTCTGTTGTACGTAGGGTCGCTATGAGTTGCATCTGACTAGATGGCACCTAACAACAATATGAACGTAATTCAGAACTGACTCCATAGCACTTAACAACAACGACATATAGGTAGGTACTAATTTGTCATTAGTTACAACAGTGTTGAAGCTGCATGAGATCTCTGGGGTCTCTGGTATTTGTAAGCAAACTAAATGGACTTCAACTCCTATTGATTTTAAGATCTTGTTTTGTATGTGTTTTATTGTTTTAATGTGTTCCTTTCCTTGTCTCTTCCTTTGCTTTTAGTAAGCACTTCTTGATGCTGTTTTCCTATTATAGCCCTTCCTCCTATATTTAAAAATTTTGTACATAGAAATCATCTAACAAAATTTTTTAGGATTGTGCATATTAATATATTGAATTTGTTGTTGTTAAGTGCCAACCAATTGGTTCTGACTCATGAGGGCTCTGTATAGGATTTCCAGGGTGCAGCTGGTGGGTTTGAACCATCAACTTAGTGGTTAGCAGTCCAATGTTTATCCTACAGTGCCATACCAGGCTTCCAATGGGAGGGAATTTAAAAGTTAGTAGGAAAAATACTAATACATGGTCCTCATGTCTTTTAAGAAATTTGTAATTTGTTTCCTGACTTGTATGTTTTTCAAAAGAGGCTAAGATATCAGATACTTTAGTTGTGATTCAATGAACATTTTCTATGTTTATACAACCAAGATATAATCTCAGAATTTGTACTCACTTTCACTTTTCAAGTAACTGTGAAGTGATTTTTTTTTTTTAAAGAAAATATTTTGCCACTTAATTTACATCTTATTTTAAGAGATTATATATTGGTTGTATAAACATAGAAAATGTTCACTGAACCACAACTAAAGTATTTGATATCTTAAAGCCAGTCTTCAGTAAAACTCCCTGAATCATTTAGCTTGACCAAGTACTTCATGATCTTGGACTAACAGTGAGATGGAGTCAGCATCCTCACTACTTAAACAGGCCCCTCCTTGTAAATTTAAAAATAGTTTGCAATCAAATTATTACCACCAAATTAGTCATGATTTGTGAGTTCTATTTTGATCTCATATTTTCTTTTAGTTTGGCATTCCATTTTATATTTTATTTCATACTATCAAAATAAGATTTGCATGTGGTCAAAAAATCAAACAGCAGGATTTCTAAGGAAAAGCAACCGTTTTTCTGAACCAACTAGTTTGCCTTTAGCGTCAACTCTTAAAGGCCTGTTTTTAGTTCCTTTGGGGTGCCTCTACAATCTCTTTGGTGCTGTTTTTGTCTTACAGTCTATTTAGGCAATGTGTACTGACTCCTTTCGATGACAGATGAGGATTTTTCTCATTTATATATACCCCTGCTTTCCCTTCCCTTTTTCTTGCTCCCTGTATTGATTCATTGCTAATTTCCTTTTTTTTTTTCATTGAATACTTCTGCAATTTTGCATAGCTTAGTTAAATCTCCACTTGCTAGCCTATCAGCCATCACTATATCTACTGATCTTCTCTCTAAAAGTTCAAGACATCCATACTTCACCTTTCCTTTCATCTCTTCAAATCCAATGCCATGGCCTAAATTCTTCTAGATCTTCAAGTGCATAACCTTTTCCTTCTTTCTTGTTACACTGACTTGTAATCTCTGACTAGTTAATTTTTTTAAGTGAAATGTAATGGACCAAATTTGCATTATCATGAAAATGCAAATGTTTGCATCCTGCAGAGCCAAACTGTATTCTAGGATTACATCTTTTGCTCTACAGATCCTGTATCATGATTGCTATGCCACACAAAGAAGAGCATTAATTAAATTAAGTTACAGTGAATTCTCCTTTTCTGTTTCAACAAATGCTTTTACTCTATCCTCAAACTTATTTGGTCTCTCATTCCAGCTTATTGGTTGAATTACCTTATATGCTTGAGTCCTACATTGAAAACATTCTGCCCCCTTGCTCCCATCAGAGCTGGTTACTGTTTGTTTGTGCCTCAGTGCAGCTACCACCTAGGGATTATATATCACTGGTCTCCGCATTTGGAGCAGTTGTTGTGGCTGTTAGGTCAAGTCAGCTCCCACTCATAGTGATCTTACACACTACAGAATGAAACACTGCCTGGTCCCTGCTCCATCCTCACAATTGTTGTTATGTTTGAGCCCATTGGTGCTGCCACTGTGTCAATCCTTCTAATTAGGGGTCTCCCTCTTTTTTGCCGACCTTCCACTTTACTAAACACAATGTGCTTCTCTAAGGACATAATGTCCTGACACCATGTCCAAAGTATGAGAGGTTTAGAACTACTGTATCCTAAATTGTAGCTTTCTTGGAAACCCTGACAATGATAAATCTGATGCCAGTCGGGTTCTAGTTTCATTTTGCTTGCAAGTTTTTAGGAACTTATCATGTTTTCTTAAATACATACATATCTACTGAAAACTTAAAAAAAAAAAAAAATTAAGGTGGTCTTTCCCTTATATGAGGGAACATCATAATGGTCTTGGAAAATGGAATGACAAGATTATGGAATTTTTCCATGAACTTTTTGAAGGCCTCTCATATTTTCAACTAAGAAGGCAACTTCAAACTTTTAAATACCAGTGTTTGAAAATACTGGTATTTAAAAATAACTCATTCCAACTTCTGGGTCTGGGTACTCAGGACCATCCTAGTGGGAGATATCAAGGTCAAATGGCATTCCATACTCCATAAAGGCAATGTTCTACATCCTATTTTGGTGAGTAGCATCTGGTGTCTTAAAAGTTTATGAGTGGCCATATAAGGTGGAATTACTGGTATCTCTCCCATATCAAGAGGTAGCATATGATCAAGAGCCAATGATACTGAAGGAAGAAGTCTAAGGTGC
>NW_006408554.1:4086413-4088005 GCF_000296735.1 Chrysochloris asiatica | reverse complement strand
TTAAGTGTGGCAACAATTGTGAGGTTGGCTCAGGACTGGGAAGTGTTTTGTTTTGTTGTGCATACGGTCGCTATGAGTTGGTACTGACTGGATGGCACCTAACAACAACAAGAACAACTCCATTAGGAGCAAAGAAGAGTGAAGAAAATAAAAAACACATGGAAACAATTAGTTCAGAAGACTAATGGACCGCACAAAGGACTAATGAACCACATGATCCTCATCCTCCCCCACCCTGAGGATAGAAGAAGTACATGATATCTGGCTATCACACTTTAAAAAGGTCTTGTGCAGCAGATTTGCCACTCTGAAAGGGATCATCACAATAGAAAGTCCTGGATAATGTGAGAGAAAAATGTGGAACAAAACAAAAATCATGAAAAAGAGCAAGTTTACTGTTCTGATAGAAATTGGTGGGACCCTTGTGTCACTCTTTAAGACTAAAACCGAACTCACTCCGATAGATCAAATTTCAGCCAAATAATGGACAACACTCTAAGGTGAGCAATAACACCAGGGAGATATACACTCCTTAAAATAATCAACCACACGAGACCAAAAGAGCAGCATTTGCCCAGGGATAAAACTCAGAAGATAGGGAAGTATGACGAATGCAAATGGTAGGCATAGGGAAGATGTGGGAAGAGTGCTGTTACATCGTGGGAATTGCAGTCAATGCCACAAACGAAAATGTATATGAATTGTTGAATGGAAAACCAATTTGTCTATAAAATCCACTCAAATCACAAGAAAATGTAAAAACAAAACTCATTCCCATTAACTACCCAGTTCTGTTAAGTAATTGTCTGTGGATATCAAATTGTTAAGAGGAGATCTGAATTCCAGTAAAGAATTTGTATCTTGCGTAGCAACAGTAGTGAGGTTGGCCCAGGATCTGGCAGTGTTTCGTTCTGCTGTGCATAAGGTCGCTATGGGTCGGTACCGACTCGATGGCACCTAACAACAACAACAAATGGGTACTTTTATTTTTGTGTGTGCTATAACTTACCAACAATGAGGTTCTTTCTCCTAATCAAGTGCTGCTGCTGCTGCTGCATGTTTTCAAGTAGGATTTCCAGGGCTACACATCATTCATTACGAGAGCAGAAAGCCTTATCTTTCACCATCCCAGTGGTCAGTGGATTAGAAATGCTGACTTTGCAGCTAGCAGCCTGATGCTTAACCTGTTACACTATCAGGGAATCAAGTACTAGCCCAATATTAAAAACAGCATGAAATTAATTATTAACAAAAGCACTATTTCGACTGATTTTATCAAGGAAAACTGCTCAATATTTTTTTATCCTAAAATTTTAATTAAAGGTGATATGTGCTTCGATTTCTCATTTTCTTATCTTAAATGGAAAGACTGCTAATAATGAAGGCTTAAATGAAATCCAGAAATAAAACATACACCAGTAAGTGAAAAAGTATTGCACTGTGAAGCCCTGGTGTGGCACCCCCCTAGGGTAAGCACTGAACTTCAAGGTCAGTTTGAACTGCAAGGTCAGCAGTTCAAACCCACCAGTCACTCCTTAGAAACCCTATTCAGGTTTGCTATTAGTTGGAACGGGTTCAAAGGCACTTAACAA
>NW_006408554.1:4070970-4085565 GCF_000296735.1 Chrysochloris asiatica | reverse complement strand
ATCTTTGCTCTTGAACACTTTAAAGCGGTCTTGTGCAGTAGTGAATTTGTCTAATGCAATATGCTGTTTGATTTTCTGACTGCTGCTTTCATGAGTATTAATTGTGGATCCAAGCTAAGTGAAGTCCTTGACAACTTGAAAATTTTCTCCATTTATCATGATGTTATTTGTTGCTCCACTTGTGAGGATCTTTGTTTTCTTCACTCTGAGGTGCAATCCATACTAAAGGCTAAGATCTTTGATCTTCATCAGTAAGTATTTTAAGTCCTCTTTGCTTCCAGCAAGCAAGGTTGTATCATCTTTTTGTCTCAAATTGTTAATGACTTCCTCCAATCCTAATGCTATATTCTTCTTCATGTAATCTGTCTTCTTTAATTGTTTGCTCAGCGTACAGATTGAATAAATTTGGTGAAAGGATACAACCCTGACACAACCTTGCCTGATTTTAAACCATTCAGAGTGCCCTTGTTTTGTTTTGGCAAATGCTTCTTGGCCTATGTACAGGTTCCTCATGAATACAATTAAGTGTTCTGAAATACCCATTCCTTGCAATATTATCTATAGATTGTCATGGTCCACACAGTCAAAAACCTTTGCATAGTCAGTAAAACACAAGTAAGTATCTTTCTGATTCTCTTGGTTTTTTTTAGCTAAAGTCCACCTGACATCAGTAATGATATCCTTCGTTCCACGTCCTCTTCTGAATCCAGTTTGAATTTCTAGCAGTTCACTGTTGATGTTCTGTTGCATCTGGTTTTGAATTATCTTAAGCACAATTTTACTTGTGTTTGGAATTAATGATATTGTTCTATAACAATAATGTTTGTATCTCATTAAAAACAAATAAACTACTGCCAACTCATAGGACTGAGTACAGCTGTTTCAAGGAGGTTTGCCCAATGCTTAACCCTCATAGGACTGAGTACAGCTGTTTCAAGGAGGTATGCCCAATGCTTAACGAGGGTTCCTCCATTTCATTGTTGTTGTTAAGTGCCTTCAATTTGGTTCCCATTCATACCAACTCTGTATAGGGTTTCCAACACTATAAATCTTCTCAGAAGCAGAAAGCCTCGTCTTCCTCCCACTGTATGGCTGGTGGTCTCCAAGTGCCAACCTTGTCATTCACAGTCCAGTGCTTATCCCACAGAGTAACAGTGCTCCTCAATTATTGTCATTGTTAAGTGCCATTGAGTTGATTCTGACACACAGTGACCCTGTATAAGGGTTTCCAAGGAGCGGTTGGTGAGCTTGAACCACCAACCTTGCAGTTCAAATGACTTTGCAGTTTGACTGACACATTAGCCCACAGTGCCACACCAAGACTCCTCAATTAGGGTGCCTTAAAAAATTGGATACTTTTATGACATAGAAAAAAGCTATTTTGAGGTCAGAGCTAACATGAAATTTTTAGCAAAACTGAAAACCAAAATCACTGAAGCTTTGCAATAAGTTTATGAGACTATTGCCCCCCCCATAAGATAATAGTTTTTAAATGGATCAAGTATTTTAAGGAAGGGTAAGTAGGGGTATTAACTTCATCAAGTTATTCTCTAACTATGTAATAAACCTGGCAATCCCAACATTCTTCCACTGCTTTCTTTATGCATAATGTTTTTGTGTAGTTTATTGCCAGTAAAGAAAAAACAATTTGTTTTTCTTTTCTGCCATCAGAAATTCAATGATGAGTATATCAAAATGATATTAAGAAACACAAATGATATACAGAGTTAGTAGCTGTCCCTGCTTAATTCTGTTTACAATTTGCGGGCAATTTCAGATGGCTAATTTCTGAATTTGAATCTAATTATCTTACCACCCTACAAGATTTGAGATCTAATTACATTGGTATCCAACCTCACAGTACTATAGTCGGCTTGGGGACTGCTACCACGGTTCTCCTAATGGAATACAGAAGCACAAGTAACTGTCCCCCATGGGGTTTAATCTCTACCATGTCATTGCGGTTTACATGGCTCAAAGCAAAATGTATAGTTTTGATTGGCAGCATTCTATCTGATTTTCTACCTACTAGATTCAGTTTAACTGGAGGTAATGCTATTACTTTTTTTCAGTAGTCAATGTTGTCTTATACATTTAGTGTATCAACAAATTGCATTACTCTGTTTTATGGAATTACAGCATGCTTCTGAAATCTGGCATCACTGAGGCCAGAAAAAGAAGGCAAGACCCCCTAACAGTTGACTGATGTGTCTCCGGTATCAGTGTCTTTATGCCTTTTATGCTTTCAACCCTACTGTGAAGTGGGTATCAGCCCTACACTGGCTTTATTGTTAAACTCCCATTTGACTAGTATATTATATTACATATTATATTATAATCTACAACACAAAACCTTTTTTTCACTTTTAATATTTTATATTCATGTGGTGCTATAAATATCATTAGTTATATTTACATATTATGTGGATCTTTAGGATAAGTACTGGACAGCTAATCCCAAGGTCTGCTTTCGAACCTATTAGCTGCTTCTCAGAAATCCTATACAGAGTTGCTATGAGTTGGAAATGAGTCCATGACACTTAATCACAACATCAGCAATCTCATTTAGGAGTCCCTGGTGGTGAAAAGGTTAATGCATCTGACTTCTAACCAAAAGATTGGAGGTTCAAATCTACTCAGAGGCATCTCAGAAGACAGGCTAAGCCATCTATTTCCCAAACATCCACCACTGAAAACCCTACGGAACACAGTTGTAAACACATGGCCACGCCAATGACAACCAGCAATGGTGGAATCTCATTAAACCTCCAAGAAATTCCATCAGATAGTTTTTATTAGTCTTGTGTTACAGATTAGAAAACAAAGACTCTGAGAGATAAAGGAATTTGCCCAAACTCACACAGCTATGCATTGTCAAGACCAGGATATTAGCCAATCTTGTAAAACCAAGGCAGTGTGCTTGTAAACACAAGGATTAGTCCAAAATTATCCACACTTGGGTTATATTAAAACACCCATCCGTGTGCACAGCAGATGACATTGAGCGTGCACATGAAATGATTCCGTCGAATAGACAAGTGACAGTGGATTATGTGACCAATCATTTGCAAATCAGCCATGACTCTTTCTATGAAATAATCCACATCAGACTTGGTTTTCTAAAAGTTTGTGCTAGATGGGTATCGAAAAAACTCACAGAATAGTATAAACAGAAGCATCTGGACATCTGTAGACAAAATTTTGACCAATACTGGAAGGTAGGTAAAAATTTCTTTATTGGTCATGAGGCACTGGTTGAATTCATCATTATGAGCTTGAGCGTAAAAAGCAGAGCATGGAATGGTAACACCCTCAATTACCCACCAAGAAAAAGTTCACAAGTCAACCTTCAGCTGGAAATTGGTGCTCACATTTTTCTGGGGTTCTCAAGAATCAGTATGAGAATACTATCAGGGAAAAGGTTCAATGATCAACAGTGCTTATTACAGTGAGATGCTGATTAAAGAGTTGAGCCCTGAACTTTGAATTAAATGCAGAGGACATCTATCCAAGGGCATTGTGATCTTGCATGACAATACATATCCACACACCTCTGCCCACACTGTTGACACTGCAAAATCTTCATTTTGAGGTGTTAAAGCATCTTCCTTATAGTCCTGATCTTGCTTCATTGGACTTTCACCTCTTTGGTCCCCTGAAAGCAGCCCTTTGAGGATGAAGATTCACCTCTGATTAAGAAGTGAAGACAGTGGTGCATTCATGGGCCACAGCTCAACCTAAAGTATTTTTTAACAAGGGAATATGAAAGCTTGCTGACAGATGGATATTGAAAAACAATGAAAGTATGTCAAAAAATTGTGTATTTGTCTTTTCTAAAAGTTGATTAACATAAATTCTACAGCCAGAGTACTGATAATATTTGACTTACTCTTGTATATAGCACTTACTGTACTTCCTTGCCAGTTGTTTTCCATATATAAATTTACATATTTAAAAGACGGCAGCAGTTTGCATGACTCGAATTTCAAGTGTTTGGCCATGCTTATTTCAGATTGAATGAGAGAAATAGTCTACAGCTTGACAAACCAAGGTTTTCAGTCAACCCTATTGTTCTGGAGAGGCTGAGCAAATTTTCTCAATGTTTAAAAATCTAAATTGCTACAAAACCTTATGAATTAATTTTGATTAAGTCCATACTGTAAGTAATATACTCAGAGAACACATAGGGAAAAAAGGGGAACTCACACTTATTGAATGCATTTTTTTAGTTGATATCTTTAATGTATATTTATTTTAATGAACTCTCAAAGCTGTTATTCAACAGAGGTATATTATTTCTCTTTTTACTAACAAGGGACTTAAGGCTTAGAGAAGTTTAATAAATTGCCCATTGTCTTAGTAACATTTTGAGTGTGCTTTGAGTTTCACAGATGATTGTGATTCAAAGTTAATTGTTTCTAATGTTTACCATCAAATTTCTCTGAGTCACTTACCTACTGAGAAAAATAGGTGAACGAAGAAAGTCTCTATACAAAGGAACTATGAGATATCACATTATATATTTATATGTATTTAATATGATAAATCCAACAATGTTATTTATCTAATAATATTTTGTTCTGTTAATTGCCATCCAGTTGTTGCTGATGACAAGTAATGGGGACATCATGTGTGCAGAAAAGAACTGTTCTACTGGGTTTTCAAGGCTGTGAATAGTCAGAAGCAGATTATCAGGTGCCAGACTATCTTTGAAGATGCATTTGGGTGGGTTCCATGTGACAAACTTCAATTACTAGTAGAGCACTTAGTGGTTTGTGTCATCCAGAGACTCCATAAAATATAATAGAAGAGATTGCATCTGCTCTAAAAGTTATGGTTACTTATGATCACTGAATGTAATGTGCTATAGTTTGCTTTGTTGTTAGGTGCCCTTGAGTCAGTCCAACTCATAGTGACCCTGTACACAACAAATCAAAACACTGCCCTGTCCTGTACCATCCTCAAAATTGGTGTTATATTTGAATCCATTGTTGCTGTCACTGTGTCAATTCATCTCACTGGGGGTCTTCCTCTTTTTTGCAGGTCCTCCACTTTACCAAGCATGATGTCATTCAAGGACAGTTCCCTTCTGATAACATGTCCAAAGTTTGAGAGATGAAGTCTTGCCTCCCTCACTTCTAAGAAGCATTCTGGCTACACTTCTTCCAATACAGATTGGTTTGTTCTTCTGGCAGTCCATGGTACTTTCAATATTCTTCTCCAACACCATAATTCACATGTGTCGATTCATCTAAAAATCTCCTAATAGTAGTGAAAGAAGGCTTCAGGGAAGAAATAGAACTTAAGTTGTACTTTTCAGAATTTTGTTTGGTGGAATGGGATAGAGAGGGCACTTTAAAAAAGAAAAAAAAAAAATGGTTGGAAATGTGGAACTAGGGAAGCACAAGCCTCTGAGGTTTAGTGACTTCAGAATGACGTGTTGAAAATGAGGGCAGAAACAAGGGAGGAAGTTAGATCATGAAAATGCTTAAAACTCAGGGTAAAGGTTTGAGGATTTATCCTGTAGGCAATAAACCAAAACCAAAAATAAATTTTAAATCTATGTATGAATGAAGAAAAACAGTGTTTTGGGAAGGTGAGAATGGGAACATAGTTCAATTTGGCGGGAACTCTGGTAGCATAATGGATACAAGTTGGGCTGCTAACCTCAAGGTCAGCAGTTTGAAACTATCATCTGCTCCATGGGAGAAAGGGTCGCTATGTATTGGCATTGACTCCATGGCATATAACCACCATCAACATGGGCATGAAGCAAAGTATGGGACTGTGAGTGTGTGTGTGTGTGTGTGTGTGTGTGTGTGTGTGTGTGTTTGGAGACATCAAGAAAAGTCAGTAAGACATGTTGAGTAACTGAGAGCAAGACTAACTAAAAGAAAAAAGTCAGAGACGACTATCAAAGCTTTGGTGCAGGGCTATGCGAGATCAGATAGTGGTATCATTAGTAAGCATGTAGTCAGGAGAAAGAACTATTTTAAGAGATGAATTAATTTGAGGTGATGGCAGAAAATGCAAATGGGAGAATCCCATTTGTTGTTGTTATGTACCATCGAGTCAGTTCTAACTCATAGTGACCCCATATAGGGTTTCCAAGAAGCAACTGGTGGATTTGAACTGCCAACCTTGTGGTTTCCAGTCCATTGCTATCCTATAGCACTACACCAGGAGCCCAATATTGTTGTTAAGTGTCATCGAGTTGGTTCCAACCCACAACAACCCTGTATAGCATTTTCAAGGAGCGGCTGGTAAGCTTGAACTGACAACCTGTGGTTCAAACTGACTTTGCAGTCTAGTGCATTAACCCACAGCTCCACACCAGGTATCCAGGAGTTGGAAATATAACACTGACTGTAATTATGAAGGGTTAGAACTAATGACTTTGGGATTCATGTGTACATAGATGAGGACACTACAAGCAGTGATGACCACCAGAGAAGACAATTCAGAGAGAAGAAGGCAGGAGCATCAAGACGGAAGATGTGGTCAACACTGATTATTGTTTCTCCTAATTTTATCATTTCGATGCCACGTGCTCCACCACTCATCTGTCAGTTTGTGGTACCATGGTGGCTTGCATGGTACTGTGATGCTAGAAGTTATTGCCACTGATATTTTAACTACCAGCAGGGTTTAAGTGGAGGTTTCAGACTAAGGTAGACTTAAATTTTTAGAAGGAGAGGCAGAATGATTTTGAATGGATATCCACTGAAAACTTTATGAATAGCTAAGAAACATTGTCAGATGTAGTGCCAGAAGATGAGCTCCTCAGGTTAGAAGGCACTCAAAATACGACTGGGATAGAGCTGTCTCCTCAAAGTAATGCTGTTAGGTGACATCAGGATTGTTCTGACCCTTAATGACCGTATGCACACATAGGGAAACACTTCCTAGTCCTGGCTCATCCTCACAATTGCTGCTACATTTGAGCCTGTTGCTCTTACCACTGTGCCAGTCCATATCTTTGGGGGTTTTCTCTTTTTCACTGACCCTCCACTTTACCAAGCATAAAGTCCTTCTCCAGGGACGGGTCCCTTCTGATAATATGTCTGAAGTAAGAGAGACAAAGAAGTCTGGCATCCTGGCTTCTAAGGAACATTCTGGTTGTACTCCTTTCAACACAGGTTTGTTTGCTCTTCAAGAAGTCCATGGTATATTTTTTTCTTTTTGTATTGAAAAAATTATATTTAGAATTAACCATCTGGTCTCGGTTTAGATGGTCCCAGTTTCGTTGGCAACCTCCAAAGCTTTGTAGTCAGGAGCCAGTCGAACATATGCCTTCTTTCTCCATCAGGCCTGATTAAGGTGTTGACCTTGGCTACATCAATGTCACAGAGCTTCTTCACAGCCTATTTGATCTGGTATTTGTTGGACCTGACATCCACAATGTGTGTTATTATCTTCAATCTTCTTCATGGCTGACTCACTAGCCAGAGGGAACTTGATGATGGTATAATGGTCAAGCTTGTTTCTCTTAGAGGCACTTCAAGAAGATATTTGGGGCTACATGCAGAGCCTCAGTATCTTGGTCTGAAGGAAGGTGGGTAACATGAGGATTTTCTCTCTTTTTTTGTGGCTGTGGATGCCATTCAATACTGTCTTCTTCACCTTCAACTCTTCTGCTTTGGCTCCAGTTTTGGGAGGGGTAGGGGCTATGTTCTTAGCTTTCGGAGCCATCTTCGTAAAAAAAAAAGTCCAGGGTATTTTTAATGTACTCCTCCTATACCATATTTCAAATACATCAATTCTTCTATGTTCTTCCTTATTCATAGTCCAACTTTCACATGTATATGAGGCGATTGAAAATACCATGACTTGGGTCAGGCACATTTTAGTCATCACAGTGATATCTTTGCTCTTGAATACTTCAAAGAGGTCTTGTACAGCACACTGGCCTATTGCAGTACGTTGTTTGATTTCTTGACTGTTGTTTCCATGATTATTGATTGTTGATCCAAAAAAACTGAAGTCTTTCATTGGTTACCTAAAACAGGGGTGCTATACAGACACAAAGTGACTGGCTTACAAGTTTTCAAGAGGGAGTTTAGTTTCAGAATGTATGGGGGAAGGTAGAATCCCCACTGACCAGTATTCATCTTATCTAGAAGGGTCAAGTAAAAAGAGATGGGGATAATATTCTTATGATTCCATAGTGAGTAATTGTTATCATGACTAATTGTGACTGACATAACTGTAAAGGTAAAAGTTTTGTAACAAAAAAAGGGGAGTAGTTCATCTTATAGTACAGAAATGGAGGATCCTAGGACCATCAAGGGAGAAGAGCATGAGAGGAATGTGGGACCCTATCCAGAGAAGCAATGACACCAGAGATGGAGACAGAAATGAGAGCATGGAGAAATAGAGCAGCTGAAGACTTGACTCATGGAAAGAGAAAGGCTATGTGCTGGCGGCCAGGTGCTGGTGGCCAGGAGGCAGGCTTGCAGAATGTGCCCTTTGATAGTTTAAATGATTATATATTCCTGAGTGTTTTTGTGTATATTCCTCCCCCCAAAAAAGCACACCCCAAAACAGATGGAATAAAAGCAAATACTGTTGAATGATGATGCATGGAGGAGATTGTATCATTGTAATGAAACAATGAGTATAAAACTGATATTTTAACTACTTCAATCTTTTCTCCATTTATATGCTATTTATTGGTCCATTGTGAGGATTTTTGTTTTCTTTACATTGAGGTGCAATTCATACTGAAAGTTGTTGTGTGTGATCTTCAACAGTAAGTATTTTAAGTCTTCTTCACTTTCAGCAAGCAAGGTTGTATCACCTGCATGTCACAAGTTGTTAAAGATTCTCCCTTTAATCGTGATGCCATATTCTTCTTCGTTTAAACCAGATTCTTGGATTATTTGCTCAGCTTACAAATTGAGTATGTATGGTGAAATAATATAACTATAATGCACATCTTTCCTGATTTTAAACCATTCAGTGTCCCTTTGCTCTGTTCAAATGACTGTCTCTTGTTCTATGTGCAGGTTCCTCATGAGCACAATTAAGTGTTTGGAATACTTCACACTGTTATCCATATAGCTTGTCATGACCCATGTGGTCTAAAGCATTTGCGTAGTCAATAAAGTAGAAGTAAACATTTTTTTCTGGTATTCTCTGCTTTTGGCCAGACATCACAACAATACCCCTCATTCCACATCCTTTTTAGAATCCCATTTGAGTTTCTGACAGTTCCCTGTTGATGTTTGTTGTTGTTGTTAAATGCCATTGATTCACTTCCGACCCATAGTGACTATATGGTTTCCAAGGAGCAGCTGGTGAGCTTTAACTGCCGACCTTGCAGTTCAAACAGCTTTGCAGTCTCACACATCAGTCCACAGCACTACACCAGGACTCCGTACTATTACCTATTTTAATTACCTTCAGCAAAATTTTACTTGCATGTAATATCAAAGTAGAGTTGAGCATAATGAAGTGAACAGAGCAAAAGTTTTGGGACATTCTTTTTCTGAGAAGCTGTTGCAAACATCCATTAATAGTCAGAACATGGAATATATGAAATATGAATCTAGGAAAATTGAATCTGTTAAAAATGAAATGGAATGCATAAATATCCATATCCTAGGCATTAGTGAGTTGAAATTGGCCATTTTAAATCAGATTATCATGTGTCTTACTATGCAGGGAATGGCAAATTAAAGAGGAATGGCATCATATGCATTTTTTAAAAGAACATTTCAAGATCCATCTTGAAGTATAACGCTATCTGTGATAGGATATCCATACACCTATTAGGAAGACCAGTTAATTCAAATTTACACAATAACCACTAAAGTCAGTTTTGATGAAATTGACAAATTCTATCAAACTCTTCAGTCTGAAATTGAACAAGCATGCAATAAAGATGCAATGATAGTTACTGGGGATTGGAATACAAAAGTTGGAGACAAAGTGGAAGAATCAGTAGTTGGAAAATAAGGTCTTGGAGATAGCAATGATGCTGGTGAATGCATTAGAGTTTTGCAAGGCCATTGACTTATTGACTGCAAATACCTTTTAAAATAACATCAGCTGTACATATGGACCTAATCAAATGGAATGCACAGCAATCAAATAGACTACGTTTGTAGGAAGAGATGGCGGACAACCTCAATAACATCAACCAAAACAAGATCAAGGGTAGATTGTGGAACAGACCATCAATTGCTCATATGCAAGCTCAGGCTGAAGCTGAAGAAAATTAAAACAAGTCTATAAGAGCTAAAATATGACCTTGAATGTATCCCATCTAAATTACAGACCATCTCAAAAACAGTTTTGATGCTATAGACAATAATGGCCAAAGATCAGAAGAGTTGTGGGATGACATCAAAGACATCATACAAGAAGACAACAAAAGGTTCTTAAAAAGACAAGAAATAAAGAGAAGGCCAAGATGGAAGTCAGAAGAGACTCTGAAGCTTGCTTCTAGAGAAGCTACAGTGAGTGAAAATAATGAGGAAGTCAAAGAGCTAAAAAGAAAAATTTAAAGGACAGCTCAAGAATTCAAAGGTACACATTAATAATAAAATGTACAAAGACGTGACATTAGAAAACCAAAATGGAAGAAAATGCTCAGCATTTATAAAGCTGAAATAGCTTTAAAAAAAAAAAAAAAGATCTCTTCATGTTAGGACATTGAAGGATTATCTGGGCAAAATGCTGAATAATGCCAAAAGCACCAAAACAAACAAACAAAAAATGGAAAGGATACTAACTGGCCAAGCAATTGGAAGAGATCCATGTTTGTGCCCATTCCAAAAAAGGTGATCTAATGCAATGTATATGTCATCTACAGGTATCATTAATATCATGTGCAAGTAAAATTTTGCTGAAGATAATTCCAAAACATTTGCAACAGTACATCTACAGTGAACTGCCAGAAACTGAATCCAGATTCAAGAAAAGACATGCTGACATCAGATGGATCTTGGCTGAAAGCAGAGAACAACTGAAAGATGTTTACTTGTGTTTTATTGACTATGCAAAAACTTTAGACTGTGTGGATCATGAAAAAGTATGTGTAACACTGTGGCGAATGAGTGCTCCAGAATACTTAATTTTGCTCATTAGGAACCTGTACATAGATAAAAAGGTATTTGTTTAAACAGAACAAGGAGACACTGAATAGTTTAAATTCAGGAATAGTGTGTGCCAGGGTGGTATCTTTTCAGCATACTTATTTAATCTGCGTATACTGAGCAAATAATCTGAGAAACTGGATTTTATATAAAGAAGAATGTGGCATCAGGGTTGCAGGAAGATTCATTAACAATCTGTGATATGCAGCAGAGACAGCCTTGCTTGCTGGAAGCAAAGTGAACTTAAAATACTTACTGATGAAAGGCAAAGACAACAGATTTTGATATGGATTGTACCTCAATGTAAAGAAAACAAAAATCCTCACATCTTAACCTATAAATAGCATCATGGTAAAAGGAGAAAAGATTGAAGTTGTCAAAGACTTCATTTTGTTTGATTGGATCCAACAACCAACAATCATGAAAGCAGCAGTCAAGAAATTAAATGACAGATTACATTAGGCAAATCTACTGCAAATGACCTCATTAAAGGGGCTGTTGTTGTTAAGTGCCTTTGAGTCAGATCCAACTTAAAGGGACCTCATGTAAGGCTGGTAAGCTTAAACTGCCAATATTGTGATTCAAACTGGCCTTGCAGTCCAGTGCATTAACCCATAGCGCCACAACAGGACTCCTTACCATGCTTAAGAGCAAAGATATCAGTTGGAGGAGTGAGAATCCATGATATTTCGATTGCCTCATGTTGTTATTGTTGTTAAGTGCTGTCAAGTTGATTCCTACTCATAGCTTCTCTGTGTATGATTTCTGAGGAGCTGTTGGTAGATTTGACCTGCTAATCTCCTGGATTTTAGTCTAGTGCAGATCCAACAGCACCATACCAGGAGCATGTAAAAATTGGACAGTGAATAAGAACACCGTAGAAGAATAAATGCATTTGAGATATGATGTAAAAGAAGAATATTGAAAGTACCTAAGATTGCTAGAAAAACAGGAAGAAGTACAGCTCGAATGCTCCTTAGGAGCTAGAATGGCAAGATTTTGTGTCTTATACTTTGTACATGTTATCAGAAGGGATCAGTCCCTGAAGAAGGGCACCATGCTTAGTAAAGGGAAGGGTCACCCCAAAAGAGGGAGACCTCAACAAAATGGATTAACACCTTGGTAAAAACAATGGGCTCAAATGCATCAACAAGTGTGAGGATTGCTCCAGATCAGGCAGTATTTCCTTCCATTGTGCGTAGAGTTGGAATCTAACAACAGCAAAAATGATGCAGTGTTATAAAGGCTAACACAGATTGTGGTAGATACGATTATATATTTTGTTAGCTGCTAAAACCATAATGATGTCATAGATATAAAATTGTTAATAAAGTTGATAGTGTGAAGAAAATAGGAAGGGATATTGAAAAGGAATTCAAGTAGCAAGAGTGAAACTTTTCTAAACCCAAAATTTTCTTAGGGAAAAATATGTAATATTTTATATGTTGTTGTTGTTGAGCTCCGTCGAGTTGGTTCGGACTCATAGTGACCCTGTATATGGTGTCTGAGGAACAAGTGGTGGGTTTGAACCACTGACCTTGTGGTTCCTAGTCCAGTGCTGAACCTATAGTGCCACACCAGAAGTTTGTATTTTGGATAGAAATCACTTATTCTGAAATTGATAAGTAATTTTATTTAGATATAAGATTTCTTAGACTTTTAGTCCTCTAAATAATTATATGGAGTCCTGCTGTGGCACTAAAGGATAATGCACTGGACCATAAGGTTGGTTTGAACCTCAAGGTTGGCGGTTCAAACTCACCAGCTAGCTACATCTCAGAAATGCTAGTCAAAGTCACTATGAGTTGGAACTGACTCGATGGCACTTAACAACAGCAATAACAGAAATTCTAAAAATATTGTGGAAATGTTTGAAATGTCAGAAATAATATATTTTGGAAAATTTACTTGGAGAATTAAAACATTTACAAAGATCTCATTGAGAGTTTTTAATATCACTTAGGAAAAGATTAGAGCTGTATTTTGTACAACCTATATGCTTCAAGACACAAGGAATAGTTTACATTGAAAGGTAGAGTAAGTAGGAGCAGTGACTATATCAGTAATATTTTTTTAATGTTTTATTGTGAATTATGTGATAGTTTACATGGGAGAACATTAGTTTTACATTCATCTTGTCGTATATCGTTTCATTGCCATGGTTACAATCCCGTCCATGCATCATCAACCAACCAAAGGGTATACCCTGCAAGCCTCCTATATGAGTAATATTTTATTGTATTTTTCCAAGAATCTCCACAACAAACTAAAAGAAGTTTAAGCATTTTATCTACTGCAAGAGTAATAAGGAGTATTGGTGTGGCATCATAGGATAAACACTGTACCACAAGGTTGGTTTGAAACAGAAGGTCTAGAGTTCAAACTCACCAGTTGCTCCTCAGAAAGTCTATACAGGGTTGCTATGAGTCTGAACTGAATTGACAGCACTAAATAACAACAACAACAAATAGTAATTATATATGAATTATAGGAGATAGTAATAGGTAATCCAAGCATATAATAATGTAAGTGATTATTACTTTCAACATAAAATGGCATCCCAAGATATATAATGTACCTTATTTAGATAATCAAAGAAAATATCACATTTCTTAAACTAAAAGCCAAACCCACTGCCAGGTTAGCAGTTCGTACCCACTAGTAGCTCCTTGGGAGAAATGAGATTTTCTGTTCCCAGAAAGAGTTGTAGCCTTGAAAACCCAATTCAGGGTCTCTATGAGTCAGAACCAAATCGATGGCACACCACCATCACCACCATCACTGGACAGAATAGAAGTTATTCAGTCCTGGTGTGGCACTGTAGGGTAAGCACTGGACTTCAAGGTTGGTTTGAACCACAAGCTTGGCAGTTCAAACCCACCAGCCACTCCTTGGAAACCCTGTACCAGGTCACTATGAGCTGGTACCCACTTGACGGTACTTAACAACAACGAAGGTTAGAATAAGGAGCCTGGTAGCATAGATAGAGGTTATGCATTGGGCTGCTAACCAAAAGGTCAGCAATTCAAATTACCAGCTGCTTTGCAGAAGAAATATGAAACTTTTTGCTCCAGTAAAGATTTACTGCCTCAAAAACTCTAAAAAGAAAGGGTCGCTATGAATTGGAAGTGACTTGATGGACTCCATGGCATCATAGGATAGAATAGATCTGTTCCTTAGCGTTTCCAAGACTGTGAATCTTTATAGAAGGAAACAATCTTACTGTTCTCCCTTGTAACAACTTGTTATTGTTAGTTGCCATCAAGTCAGTACTGACTTTTAGTGATCCTACGCACGACAGAACATAACACTGCCTAGTACTGCACCAACCTCACAATTGTTGCTACGTTTGAGTCCATTGCTACTACAACTGTGTCAGTCCATCTCATTGAGGTTCTTCCTCTTTTTCTCTGACCCTCCACTTTACTCAACATGATGTCCTTCTCTAAGAACTGGTCCCTCCTGGTAATATGTCCAAGGTATGAGAGACAAA
>NW_006408554.1:4069419-4070085 GCF_000296735.1 Chrysochloris asiatica | reverse complement strand
AATGGATGTTTTAAAAATAGAAGGTGTGCTTTAATCTTCGACTTTGTCATACTTACTTTAAGCCACTGGACACAATCTCAATTTTACCTCTATCCTTACCATCCTTGTGCTTCAAACACAGTATTTCTACATCTCTGTTTCCTCATCATTCACTCCAGTAGCAGCCTCTTTCTATATTCCTCCATAATCTTTGTGTTTCTCTTTTCCATACTCCCTCTATTCTGGTCACGTTGTTCAGGTAATAAAGTGCATAGAATTGACTGCAATTTTCCAGGTCAAATCTTAACAGAATCATTTAAATGTCAACAGCCAAATTTTACAAAAGGGAAAACCAGGAGAATTTTATAGCTCTGCAAGCCGAGCAACAGTATTGCCTATGGCCACTCAAATCTCATGCTTCAGGGAGTAAACTAGAGCTTTTCAAGAGATAAAAGGTTTCTTCCTTACTCAGCATTAGCTCTCTAACTCAATTTGTCTACTCTATTTTTTGATAAACTTTTATTGTTGTGACTGCATTAATCCCCAGTTTTATAATTATTAGTAATTGCCATGGTGTTACTGGTTGTGTCAGTCCTGACTCATAGCAACCCTGCGTAGGGCTTCCGAGGCTGTAAATCTTGATGAGAGCAGAAAGTTTCATCTTTCTCCTGCAGAACTGCTGATAGT
>NW_006408554.1:4060411-4068274 GCF_000296735.1 Chrysochloris asiatica | reverse complement strand
GAGTAAAGTTTTACTAAAGGTAATACAAAAATGGCTGCAAGCATACATTGACAGAGAACTTCCAGAGGTTCAACTCAGATTCAGAAAAGGACATGGAATGGGGAGGGGGGGGGTAATCATTACTGATGTCCGATGGGTCTTGGCTGAAAGCAGAGAATACCAGAATGAAAATTTCAAAGGTCAATTTGAGAAGACAAAGTCAAATACTATGATGAAATATGCAAAGACTTGGAGGTAGAAAATCAAAAGGGAAGAACATACTCAACATTTCTCAAGCTGATAAAACTGAAAGAAGAAATCAAGCCTCGACTTACAATATTGAAGGATTCTTTGGGAAAATATTAAATGACGCAGAAAACATCAAAGTAAGATGGAATGAAGACACAGAGTCATTGTACCAAAAAGAAATAGTTGAAGTTCAGCCATTTCAGGTAGCATATGACTGAGAGCCAATGATACTGAAGGAAGAAGTCCAAGGTGCACTGTTGACATTGGCAAAGTAATAGACACTGGGAATTAATGGAGTACAAATTGAAATTTTTTTAAACAAATTGATGCAGCAATGGAAGCACTCAATCTTTGCCAAGAAATTTGGAAGATAGCTACCTGGCCAACTGATTGGATGAGATCCATATTTATGCCAATCCCAAAGAGGTGACCCAGTGGAATGCAGAAATCATTGGACAATGCCACTAGTATCACATGCAAGTAAAACTTTGCTAAAGATAATTTTTTAAATGGCTGCAACATGTTACATTGACAGGGAACTGCCAGAGATTCAAGCCGGATTAAGATGAGGATGTGAACAAGGAATATCATTGCTGACGTCAGATGGATCTTTGCTGAAAGCAGAGAATACTAGAAAATTTATTTACCTGTGCTTTATTGACTGTTCAAAGGTTTTTGACTGTTTGGATCATGACAAGGTATGGACCACACTGCAGAGTACGAGAATTTGGAATACTTAATTGTGCTCATAAGGAACCTGTACATAGAATAAGAGGCAGTTGTTAGAACCGAACAAGTGGTCAGTGAATGGTTAAAGGTGTGCATCAGGGTTGTATTCTTTCACCACACCTACTCAATTTGTATGTTGAGCAAATAATCCAAGAAGAAAAACATGCCATCAGGATTGAAGGAAAACTCATTAACAACCTGCGATATGCAGATGATATAGCCTTGCTTGCTTAAAGTGAAGAGAATTTAAAATACTTACTGATGAAGATCATAGACCACAGCCTTCGTTCGCTATGGATTGCATCTCCTTATACATAGTGCTCCTCAAATTTGCAAATGAACTTTATGCAAAACATTAAATCTTAAAAATTTCTAATAGGAATTTAAATGAATGCAAATTAAACAAATGAATGAAAATTAAAATGGAGACTATGATGAAGTTTATATTAAATTCCTTTTATTTCAACTCTTATAAAATGCAATTGTCATGACTATTGTATACAGTTATTTCAAAACAATGTCACAGAGTGATGTACTCCTCTTTGTGTGTACTGGAACTCGCTAGCTAGTCCTGCCTGGTAAAAGCAATGTAATCCCTACCAGCTATCACATCAAGACCTAGATTTCAAAGTTAAAATAAGTTGTGTAAATGGGAATAGGAGAAATCCTTTAATGCAAGAGAAATGATGTCCTCTTACTCAAATTAGCATAGCCATAGCCGTAATGCAGGGTTTTGTTGTTGTTGTTGTGGATTTTTTCTAGAGAGGATAGTTTTCTACGGCAGGATGATTTATAGTTAACTTAAAGCTCATGGACATTTGCTCCTTTAATGAAGCTATCTGTCCTCTCTGTCATCACAGTGTCCTGTGAACGGATTCATTACTGTGGCAATTTGGCCACTGCTTTGATATTGTTGTTGTTAATTGCTGCTGAGTGGTTCCTACTCATAGCACCCCAGTATAGTGTTTCTGAGGAGCCACTGGTAAGTATGAACCTAGTAGTTCAAACCAACCTTTCGGGTCCTGTGCTTATCCTACAGCACCACACCAGAAGGAGCTAAAACTCAAATTAGACTGCTACTAATCAGACTCACTCTGGTAGTGTAGTGGTTACGAATCGGGATGCGAGCCTTAAGGTCAGTGGTTCGAAACTACCAGCCGCTCTGTGGGAGAAAGATGAGGCTTTCTACTCCCGTAAAGATTTATACCCTTGGAAACCCTGTATAGGGTCGCTATGGGTTGGAACCAACTCGATGGCACTTAACAACAACAACAACAATCAGACTCATTGGAGTTCTGGTGTGGTGCTGTGAGTTAATGCTCCAGACTGCAAAGCCGTCTGAATTGTAAGGTCGGCGCTTCAAACTCACCAGCTACTCCTTGGAAACCCAATACGGGGTCGCTATGGGTCAGAACCTGACTTGACAGTACTTAACAACAACAATCAGACTCATTAGTTTGGATTTCCATGTTTGATTGTCCTCTTCTATTTTTGATTATTTCTATAATCAATGTGATTAGTTAGATCAAATCTGGAATATGACAAATCCTAAAACTGATTGGGACTTACTTAGCTATGCATAGAGTAGAACTGGTGATAGGCGAAAAGACAAAATATTTCTCCTGTCTTGTTTTAAAATTACTTAAATTTAAATTTGAAGATGCTAGTAGTATGTTCACAATCTGGAACTATTTAGTATTTCTGGATGAATCATGGTCCATACCAGATACAGTCTATATCTAACTCAGAGATCCCCAGTCTTTGTCCATGGCAACAGACTTCATCCCAAATGTGTCAAGTTCTATCTTAGGGAATCTACAGATGGGTGGACCAACAGTAATCTATGAGGACTTCTGGAGAAACAAAAGAAACATATTCTAACTCCATCCCACTTAACACCACCACAATGCAATAGATTGCTTCATATGGTCCTTCTACCCATAGTCTTTTTAACTCCTACTGAACAACTTTTTCTTGATGTTCTGGGTAAGAAAAAGTGGAAGAAGTTGCTAATAGGATGAAACAATTCAATTGTGGTTGATAACAAGAGTTGATTGTGGTTGTGAAAACTTGGAACTCTAATGTGGTTTAAAATGAGCCATCTTAGAAGCAAGAGGGGAAAATCTCACTACTATCAAAGAAGAAAGCCAAAAGTGAAGTGCATCATTTGGACCCCAAGATGCCTGCACATTGGACCTCCCTGACCCAAGGAAAGAAAGTTGAGACACCAGAGGAGTGGGACAGGACCAGTAGCAGCAGAACCAAGAACCAGAGCATCAGACAGAGTGGTGGCTTCCCAGCCCATGGAACAAGTAAAGCTGAGTGACTTTGGGCAGACGGCTTGCTTACAGAGTGGGGTGTCTCCAGACACTTAATTGGGAGACCTAAGTCCACTGAATTAGAGTTGAGTGCTTTCAGGTTGAGGCTTATGGTGGCATTGTGTGCCCTATGGGCATTTATCAGCAGCCCTAAGAGAGCTTTGTAACATTGCTGGGCAGAGACCAGGTCAAGGGGCCAAGGACCAGAGAGGCCTTATCTGTAGGCAATGCAGAGGGGAGGCTGTCCTGGCTGGAATAATTGTGCCCTGAGCATTTCTGACCTTAAACTCTAACCTGGTAACTGCCCTGGTGTGGTGCTGTGAGTTAATGCTCTGGACTGCAAAGTTAGTTTGAACCAAAAGGTTGGTGATTCAAGCTAACCACCCACTCCTCTGGAACCCTATACAGGGTCGCTATGGGTTGGAACCAACTCAGCAGCACTTTACAACAACAACAACAACTTTCCTTATAAATCCCATAACTGTGAATATGGTGACTGCGTTCTATGTGGCCACACTAACAAATTATTGAATGCTGCAACCGCCAATAAATTCTTTTGTTTTCTTTAGGCAGATTGTACAATTCTCATATTGATCTTAACCAGGTGTCCTCCTAAAATTCAAAAATAATGTTTAATGCAATATTTTATCAGATTAACTTGGATAACTCAGTGAGAAAGGTTAAAAGATGTTATTGTTGTTAAGGAAGGCATGGGGGGGTGTAGTTTAAAATTTTTTGATCATACTGCCTTAGCCAAGGCCAGTTATGCCAATAAACAGTGTTATTATGAGCAAATAATTTAAATCCTTTCTAGTTCCGTTACTGTCTTTATTAATTGGAATAATAACAGTAGTATCTATATCATAAAGCTAATGTTAGGATTCAATTAGCCAATACTTGAAGAGAATTTAGTCAAGTGCCAGACTTGTAGTAAAGCCTTGCTAAGTTTTACCTGGTATTATGTGAGCTACCACAAACAGATAATGGAGAAACTCAGATCTGACTAAGAATCAAACCCTTGTTTCACCATTTGATCATTTCCTTAAATAATGCAGTTAAATTTCAGATCTAAGTAATACATTTCTAAGATTTATCATTCAATAGGTCCAGAAATCTTGTGACCTAAACCTCTGATATTGCGAAGAACAGACTTGGTTCTTCAGACAGTAACAATGTCAGGAAGTAGCATAAAGGGAGACTCCAAACACAGTAGGACTTAGAATTGTGCTACTGCGTGGCAGAAAAATGTGGCGTTTAAACACCTGGCATTTTTTAAAAAAGCTCATGCTCAGAATAAGAACTCCTACTACATATAATGATCATACAAATACAGTCAGTCTGGAGCTTATCTCTTATTTTAAATCTTCAAAAGACAGCCAAATCTGTCTCAACTAAGTTCAAAAGAATCAGTGAGATAGTACTTATCTCTTCAACGAACAACACAGGCATCTCATTTATTTTTCAAGCCTCAGTATAAAGTGCAAGCACAGGATTTCAATAGATCCTAAGGTTCTATGAGTTGCTCTAAATTGTTCAAGCTTTCCTATATTTCTATTTAGAAAGGTAAAAAAAGAAGAAAGATGGCACATTAGGCATAAGAATATAAATTCAAATCACCCTTAAGTGATTGCTTTCTTGTATGACAAATAAACACCACAGTAACATTTGCCCCTGTTCAGAATGTTTTCTCCTGACTACTGCTATGGCATTGTGCATTAATGCATTGGACGGCATGGTCAGTTTGAACTCCAAAGTCAGTGGTTCAAGCTCACCAGCCACTCCTTGGAGACCCTGTACACGGTTGCTATGAGTTGGAACTGACTTGACAGCACACACACAGCAACATATATATATATATATATATATATATTTGCCACCACTCTGCCACCAGGGATATCCCTGATCTATATCTATAGATAGATAGACAGATAGATAGATAGACAGATAGACATAGACAAAAACATAGATATATAGATTTATCCCTGGTGGCATAGTGAATTAAGTGTTGGACTGCTAACTAAACCGGTTGATCCACAGGAGAAAGGTGAGGTTATCTGTTCCTGTAAAGATTGATTGTCTCAGAAACTCCAAGGAGCTGTTTTACTGTGTGTTACAAAAGTACTATGAGTCATAAATGGCTCAGTGGCGTTGGGTTGGGTTTGGGACTATGTATATACTTGGCTTATTTTTAAAAATGTTAAAAAAAAAAAAAAATTAATAGAAAGAGTAAAATGGTTTCTTCATGGTGCTGAAGTTTGAAGATTAATACACATCTATCTTCTAATATATTGTTGTTAAGTGTTGTCGAGTAGGTTCTAACTCACAGAGACCTATAGGTTTTCCAAGGAGCAGCCAGTGAGCTCGACCCACTGACCTTGCAGTTCAAACCAACTTTGCAGTTCAAAGCAACCTTGCAGTCCACTGCATTTAACCTACAGAGAAGTCCTGGTGTGGCACTGGGATGATGCACTAGACCACAAGGTCATTTGAACTGTAAGGTCAGAGGTTTAAATTTACCAGCTGCCCCTAAGAAACCCTAGACAGGGTCACTGTGAGTCAGAACTGATTTGAAGGCACTTAAAAACAATAACAACCTCTTCAAATAACACCAGTTATTTGAAATAAAAGAAAACAGGTAAATTCTTTAACTTGTTAATGTATATCCTTCCAGAGTATACACACACCCCATATTTACAAATGTGATTTTATTTTCTCCTTTAAAACTGGGGTTTGCATCATTCTGAAATGCTCTTGGAACTCTTGTTTGATTGGTTTTAGTTAATAGGTCATATACTTCCTTCCATGTGACTTCTTAAAAATAATTAAATCAAACTCTTCTAGTGTCTAAAATTTTATAAATTCTTAACTGCTTACTCTTAACACTTTAAAATATGTTTAACCTCTAGCCTTTACTACTTCATACTAATCTATATGGGCAAGTCAAAGTGGCAATAAAAATTCCATGTCTTTATGTTCAAATGTAGTCAAGAAATGAATGATGTAATTCAAATTATAGTAAAGAGTTTTCAAATACATTATTCAACAAAAAATAACCAGATATTATAATGGTTGATATTGCATAAATATACATATGTATTTCAACATGACAGCAGTATGATATATGAGAAACCTCAGTCTCCATTTTTATTATATCTTCTCACATGCAGAAGGATTTGTTGTTGTTGTGAGGTGCCATTGAGTCTGCACCAACTCATAGAGACCATATGCGCAACAACCTCACAATGCTTGCTATGTTTGAGCTCACTGCTACTGTCTCTGTGCCAATCTATCTTGCTGCAGGTCTTCCTCTTTTTCTCTGACCCTCCACTTTATGAAACATATCTTTCTTTAGATACTGGTCCCTCTTGAAAATATGTCCTAAGTATGAGAGATGAAGTCTGACCATCCTGGCTTCCAAAGGAGCATTCTGGCTATTTCTTCCAACAAAGATGTCTTTGTTCTTTTTGTAGTCCATGGTACATTTAATATTCTCTTCCAGCACCATAACTCAAATGCATCCATTCTTCTACGACCATCCCAATTCACTGTTCAACTTTCACATGCATATGACATTATTGAAAATACCATGATGTGAGTCAGACACACCTTAGTCTTCAAAATGATGTCTTTGGTCTTCAACACTTTTAGGATTTGCCTAATGGAATATATTGTTTGATTTCTTGACTGAAGAGTCCATGAGTTTTGATGGTTAATCTGAGCATAATGAAGTCTTTGACAACTTCAATCTTTCATGCATTCAGATGGGTGTTGTTTATTGGTCCAAGTGGTGGGAATTTTTGTTTTCTTTACATCGAGGTGCAATCCACACCGAAGGGAGGAGTTTTTGATCTTCATCGGTATATATTTTAAGTTCTCTTCACTTTCAGCAAGCAAGGCTGTATCATCTGCATATCACAGGTTGTTAATGAGTCCTCCACCAATCCTGATGTCATGCTTTTCTTCATATAACCCAGCTTCTCGGATTATGTGCTCAGCACACAGATTGAATAAATGTGGTGAAAGAATACAACCCTTAAGGCACATCTTTCCTAATTTTATACCAGTCTGTGTTCCCTTTTTCTGTTTAAACAACTGCCTCTTGGTCTATGTACAGGTTCCTAATGAACACAATTAAGTGTCCCAGGATGCACAATATCCACAATGTTGTCTATATCTTGACATGATCTACAAAATCAAAATGGTTTGTGTAGTTAGTAAAGCACAGGTAAACATCTTTCTGGTATTCTCTGTTTTCCACCATGATTCATCTGACAGCAGCAGTGATATCCCTCATTCTATGTCCACTTCTGAATCCATTTTGAACCACTGGAAGTTCTCTATCAGTGTAGTGTTGAAGCTGTTTTTGTATTATCTTTAGCAAAATTTTACTTGCTGCTGTATTAATGATATTTTCTGACTTACACATACCATTGGGTCACCTCTCTTTGGAATGGGCACAAATACAGAACTTTTCCAGTTAGCTGGTGAGGTAATTGTCCTCCAAATATCTTGGCATAAATGAGTAAGTGCCTCCAGTGCTGCGTCAGTGTGTTAAAATATTTCAATTTGTTTTCCAATAATTCTTGGT
>NW_006408554.1:4043353-4059467 GCF_000296735.1 Chrysochloris asiatica | reverse complement strand
GTTGAGCTCTGATCATCCAGTCATTGAAGCCATGTCAAGTGGGTATTGTCTGCATGTATGGGTGTTCTTATGCATATGCCCTCTCTTCTTATTAGCTGGATGCTTCAGTCTCCACTCTAGTCCTCTGTGACCCTTCCATCTTCTTTTAACGCTTTCTCCATCATTCAATATTTTGCCATAGAAACCTTCAATATTACAAATCGAGGCTTGAATTTTTTTTCAGTTCCCTCAGCTTGAGAAATGCTGACTGTGTTACTTTCCTATTTGGTTTTCTAACTCCAGATCTTTGCACATTTCATTATAATATTTGACTTTGTCTTCTAACCTTTGAAATTTTCTGTTCAACTCTCCTACCTTGTCATTTCTTCCATTTCCTTTAGCATCTCTATGGAGGAGATTAAGTTTCAGAGTCTCTCTGACATCCATTTTGGCCTTTTCCTTCTTTCTTATCTAAAGTACTTTTGCTTTCTCCCTGATGTTCTTGATGTCATTCCACAACTCTTCTGTCTTTGGTCTTTAGTGTATCAAATCTTCACTCAATTCACAACAGAAAAAACAAAAACAAAACTGTTATACCTAACTGAGATTGTCACTACTGTAAAGGTAGAATTTATATAACAGAAATGTGGGAGTAGTTAATCTTACATTCCAGGAACAGAGAACTCTAGGACCATCAAGAGAGAAGAGTATGAGTGGAATGCGGTACCCTTTCCAGAGAAGCAGTGACACCAGAGGTGGAGAAAGAGATGAGGACATGGAGAGATTGAGCAACTGAGGACTCTCGACTCATGGAAAGAGAAAGGCTGTGTGCTGGCTGGAAGGAGACTGGCTTCCAGGGTACAATGGTAATGGACGTGGAGGAATGCAACAGTGGAACACAGGGTGCTTTTTGGACAGTGAAATTATTCTATATGAGTATGATACTATAATGGTGAACACGTGACATTGTGTATTTGTCAAAATCCATAGGACTGTAAGATACAAAGTGTGAACTCTAATGAAAACTGTGGACTTAAGTTGTTAAGTGCCATTGAGTAGGTTCCAACTCATAGCGACCCTGTATAAGGTTTCTAACTAGTGCCTGGTAAGTTTGAACCACTGACCTTGTGATTCAAATGAACCTTTCCAGCCAGTGTTTTCTCCCACAGAGCAACTCAGTAATAATAAATTGATACTGATTCAATAGTAACAAAGGTATCTGGAATGCATTGTTATTAACAGTAGAAAGGAATTTATAAGGGGGAGTAGCTGTGTAGAAACTGCATTTTCTGCACTACTTTTCTGTAAAACTACTCTAAAAAAAAGAAAATCTATTTTTAAAAAATTAGGTAGCTCCAGATAAACATCAAAGGGGAAGGGTCCTGGAGCAAGTAGAATTGAAGTAAGCCTTTAAGGTCTGCAGTAATTTGGTCTGAGACTTCAGAGCATTGTCAGGAAGGACAGACAGGTGTGTAGTGCCATGGCAGGCGTTCAGGCACTATTTGGTAAAGAACGGAAATCAGGGAACATTTGTGAACAGGAAAAGGATATGGTTAGAGTGCTGCTGAGAAGAGTAATCTGAAGAAAGTGAGTAAAATACATTGGAGTGTGGAAAGATTGGAAGCCTAGATGTCAACTTCCTGCGCTTAAATTTAGATTTAAGTGCGCAAATATGGATCTGGAGCTTGGGAACAGATCAGAGTTGACCACAAGGGTTTGATAGCCTGGAAATCTTCTTCCTAGTGTTCATACTTAAGCCTAAGACTCATAGAGGGCCGGGGGCGGGTCTTGGATGTAGGGTGATTGTGTCCAAAGGCCAACTTCCATACCAAATATCCAGCCCAACGTCTACCGCCTCTGAAAACACACCAGAACAAAAGGCACATGGGGAGAAGATGGGAAGTCAAAATGAAGATAACCACAGATAATAAAGCATCCCAGTGTGCACCAGTACAAACAAAAATTAAATGATAAATATCTGGCACCGAGTGTATTTGGACCTGCTTTTTTGCCTAAAGAAACTTGGGAGTCCTAGCTTTAAATATATCATCATAGTTTTTGTCTTGTTTTAAAGCTATTTTGTTTTCCTAAGTAAAAGCTCCTGTAACTGCCAGCAGACTCTACTTCATTCCTGTTAAAATGGACAAGGGTCAAGGACGCATAGGGAGGACGATGTTATTCAAGTTTATCCTTTCTTTACTGCACCTTGAGGGTGGTGAAGGGTCCGGGTGGCCTCTCCCAGAAGGACCGTGTCACAGTTCTGCAGATTGTAGGCAGAGCAAGCACAGGAAAGAAGGCAGAGTATGAATAGCGCCCCCGTGGGAAACAAGACTTAAGGCGGCCACCAATCTGGCTTTATCCTCCAACTAGGAAAGTGGGGTTACTCAGGGTTGGCGACAGCCCCCGAAGTGCCCAGAGAAAAGTAAGATTCTATTTGCGCTCCTAGTCATCCTCGCGGCTCCTTTCCCGGGAAAATACTCTGTCCCATCACCAGGAGCGATTTCTCACCGTCCAGTTCCTTGGGAAAAGGGGGAGGGAAGGTTGAGCGGCGAACCCCAGGTCAGGGTCTTGTGCGGGGAGGGCGAGAAGGAGAGCCCAGCAACTAGAATCAGAAGGGCCGGGGGGGGGGGGGATCCCACAAAGCCTCCGGGAGCAAGACTACACGGGGTACCCCGGGTTTTCCCTGCCGCGTGCGCGGTGGCCCCTGAGCTGTGGACTCTCTGGCCCGGTGTAGTCGGGTAGGAGCTGCGGAGCGAAGCAGGTGGGTGTGGGGCTGGGCCTGGGGCCGGAGGGAGCTGCGGGAGGAGAGGGAGGAGACGCACGAGGTGTGGGCGGTGTCCGCCTAGCAGCGCCCGGGGCACTGGGTTGCTCTCTCCCGACAGAGGCCGACTCCTGCGTCTCCTGCCGCTTGCACAGCCCCGCCACAAGACTTCCACCTCCCGAGCGGTGAGCGCAGACCAGACCAGAAGGAGGAGAAAAAGGCTGCGACCGCTCCTGCCTGAGGGTGCGCGGAGCGCGAGAGGAGGCGGAGCTGGAGGCTCCGGTGGCCGCGGGTGTGAGTGCGCGCTGGGCCCGCGAGCGGCGGGCGGAGGACCGGCGCCCCGAGCGCCCCGCCTCGCCTCCCGCGCCCAGCCTTTTCCCAGCTCAGCCACAGACACACACCCACCAAGCACCCACCACCCTCCGCCCCCGCTGTAGCCTCCTTCCTGGCCACCGGCGCCTCGCTTTGGGCAGCCGAGCGAGCGATAACTCTTGGTCTGGCACTGCTAGCCTTCCCGGTTCCATACGCGTGGCGAGCTCAGCCCCGCTTGATTTCTTTTTTCATATCCCAGCCCTCTGTCTGGGCGGCGGCGGCAGGAGGATGAGGGTCTCCGCTTGGGAAAGCACTGAAGATCGCTGAAGATTGTTGTTCTTTTGAAGGATGCCTTCGCTTCTTCTGAGCCTGCCTACTAGGGATTGGGAACCACTGTCAGGGATGTAAAGAGAGGGAGGGGAAACGCCGGGAGCTCCAGCCAGCCGGGGAGACCCTCCTCTCTGTGAAGGGGAGGGGGATTTCCAGCGACAGATCGTTGACGAAGGGAATCGTCGCCGAGAGAGGAGCCCCGGAGGGAGCGAGCGGGGAATCCCACAGCTCTTTGTGGTTCCGTAGCGCGTGCTGCCTGCTGGTGCGGGTCTGTGGGAGCTAGGTAAGTGACGGGGGCAATTGCTTCTCCCTGAAGGGGTCTTCATTTAAGAATAGATGAATGCAGGCAGCTTAACCAGACTTGAGTTGCTAAAGGAATTGGAAACTGCTATATGGTGCCTAGTGAACTTACACACAAAGCTGACTTAACCCTGAGAGGGTTATTAATGTAAAGCTCAGTCTGCTTGCGGAAGGCACTCAACTGTTACCTCCAGAAACGGTTCGGAGCAGCCTGCCTGGGAAGGGATGGGAAATGTTATTTCTAGGAGACGAGCTCATGTTGCTGTTGTGCATTTGTTAGTAAATGCCATATACTCACATGTACACACTTGTAGGACAGGATTAAGGGAGTATTATGCGTTTGATGTATGAACAGTCCTCAGAACACCAACATGCATGCATTTTATTCAAGCTGTGCGCGGTCTCAGTTCTGTAGGTTCTTGGGAGGCAGGACAAGTCTCTAGGGAAAGAGCTTCATGGCTATTTCCAACACATTCTGCTAGGGACTTGGGAATACATTTACCCGGAATGGTACGAAAAGACACCAACCATTTATTTGCCTCATCATTTACTTTCTTCTAATGTTTAATGACCGTTCTCGAAATTGTATGCTGCAATCCATTTGCCCAAATTAAGAGCATTTTTTTGTATTCATTCATAAAAATGCCTGTGCAATATGAAATGTTTTAACAATAGTTAAGAAACAGAATTGCACTAGAAAAATGTAGAGTGCACAGATGTATGCTAGGTTAATTTCATACAGGTCTAAGTTCATTCTAATCAAATTATGCAATGATGTCAATATTTAAAACACCATTTTATATTTTTGTTTTGCATTGATTAGCTTTTGTTGGTAATACGATTCTTTAAACCCAGGTCAGAGTAAGCATTGTATTTTTGTAATTTTAAATTTGTATTATTAGGTGGGACAAAGGTCTTTGATTTGTGTATCAGTAAATATCAATCAAGACATTACATTTCCTAGGACAAGAGAGATAGATTTTAGCTAAGAATGTGAATTCTTATGTCTTGGTACTGCATAACTTGCAGGAAAGACTTTTGAAAAGGAGGATAACTTATACATCGATATGTATGCATATATTTTTATGTTGTTGTTTTTAAGTGCCTTCGAGTCACTTCCGACTCATAGCAACCCTGTATAGGGTTTCCAAGGAGGGTGCTTCAATTAAGTCCGTGGAAAAATGGAATATTGGAATGCTACTGGAATTTTTCCACTAACTTTTTGAAGCCCCTTCACAGATGCTGACGTTTTGTTTGATCTCTTTCTCACTTTAGGCATGTAGATGTGTTTGTCAATAAATATAAAGTTGCTTAGAGCTTACTTGTAATACATGTTAAAAATCTACTCTGGACTTGAAAGTCCTTGATCAACAACTACCCAAACTTAAACAGTTCCAAAATTTAGCACATTTTGTTTGTGTATGTGCATTTCATTGTTGTTTGAGATGGTGTTTTTAATGTCCTTGTGTGTCTACACAGACTTATTAATACTGAGAGTGGAACATAAAAATAAGGTTTTTCCTTGCTGAATTAAAAATATCCTCTTTACCATAAGAGTTAATAGGCCTTGCAAAAGTAAACATTATAATCCCCTCCGTTTTATTGCCAGGTTTAGACCCGTTGTTTATTTCTCAAGAATGGGATTCTGTCTAGTGCATTCTTTTTCCTTTTCTTGCATTATGCATACTTTGGGAGAGAGGGGTGTATCACTTAGCAGTTCTCTTTCTTCCTTCATTTAGGCTTCACCATTCCTTCTCCATGTTACCATTCCCAAATCTCCCTGATCCACAAATTCTTACCAATGTTACCAGAAAGTAACTCCTTGCTTGCCATGAAAAGAGAGTTCAGCATCGCACCTTCTTTTTCTTATTATCTCTTTTTCTCCTTTATTTTCCTAAGTGAAATCAAACCAGCATCGCCTGAAACAGCTACCAACTTTCCTTTTCTCTAAATTTCACAGTTCAACTTTCCAAATACATTTGTTTACTGAGTATTCAGATGACATTCGTGAAAATTATTAATTTATGCAATCCTTTCTGCCTGGCTTTTAAAGTTTTCCTTGTACACTTAATGGAACAACTGGGAGCTTGCCTTTCTAATTTACATTTTAATAATAAAAGGGAGACTACATTAGAAAAAAATGACAGGGTATGTATGTTCTTAGTCACATTTCTTGGCAATTTAAAAGCACATCTGTCCAGGTGTCTTGCATACCTGCTTGCATGTCTGTATAACTCTGTGAAACATCTTCATTACACGTTAAAAAAAAATCTCTATTCTTGAACATCTATGAGGTGTTTTGAGACCTTTATATATTTGTGTTTATACACGTGATGTGAAAGTAGCTCAAATTACTGGTAAAATCTAGAAAAATTACAAGATGCATTTCCAACTGACCTAATGTATTATCTTTTTTCTTGAGAAATTATAAGGAAGCAAGTGGTTCCTTGAACTTTGCTATCCATTAGAAATAATTCCTAAGGAACTTTCTTAGAGATGTTAGAGTATCTTTTCATGTATGTTTTAAGGTGAATATATAAGGTTATGATATTCTAGTTACTTCAGAATATAATAGTATTAAATATTGGTCTTTGCTTTTATTGAAATGGATTTGAAACAAAATTCTGATGTCTCTTCTTTTCCCTAGGACTTTAAAAGACTAGACAGTATATGTGATATTTTAAAAGTTGTGAGTATTTTTGTAAGCTAAAAGTTTATGGCCTTGTTACTCTCAAAGTGATAAAATAAACTTTATAGCGTAGCACAACCTTAAATAGTTTAGTCATGAACTACGAGCATCTTTGTACTCCAGGTGTGCAGCCCGTTCTTGTTCATTAGTAATTTCTCCTTGTGCTGCTGAAATGTACATTGACAACAATCCTTTGAAGCAAGATGGCAGAAAGAAGTCTCAGTGTATGAGATCAGGTGCTCCTAGCCTTGTTTGTGGAAGTCAAACCCCAGTGTACTCTTTTTAAGGAAAGGTGTCTTTCCCTGTGGGTTAAATTGTACTTATCTCTACTGTCTGATTTAGTGCCATGCAGCCATTCACTAACGTACTCATTAATTCATTTATTACATATTAATCATGTATAGGGAGAAGAAGGTAGAAGTTATTTCCTGCCCTCACGAAGTTTTAGTGTAGAGAATCTAAAACAAACAAGAATAACTCATTGAACAACCATTTGTATAATTAAAAATCTGAGCTCTCTTGCTTTACAGAAGTGCATTTAATGGTTACCTACCTAATTAATTAATTGAGACATACATTTATGAAAAGGTTCATTAAAATTTGTCGCAGTCTGTGTATTTGGAAATGGTTAGAGAACATTAATAGTAAATAAACACTTGAGCCATGTACTGTTTAAAGCATTTTACTAATATGAACTATTTTAATTCTTATAACCATGCTATTCAGTAAATATCATGACTACTCTGGTTGTATAGATACAAAAACTGAGGTACAGCATGTTCTTAGCTTGTCTAAAGTTACATGGGAAGTAAATGGTACAGTGAAGCTTGAACCCAGGCATTCTGGCTCCAGTTAGCCACTATAACAGCAGGAAGTGTTAAGATGTTTACCCAGCCAGAATAAGATAAAAAATGATGCTTACAGTTTCTAGGTTTATTCAGAGCAAAATCTTCTCACTAAAGGATGACATAGCTATTAGTATAGGATGATGCTTGAAAAAGACCAAATAAGGGGCATTTTTTTTTTTTTTTTTAGTAGAAGAAAAATCCTGTGATTTTCATCATGAGTTTGAAATCAAAAGTTAGTTTAATGAGGATTTTAAGAGGTGGGAGGAATTTTATCAGTACAGAATTTTATCAGTAGTTTAAACCATTAAAGGGTAGTTAATACCCTTTGTTGTTGTTAAGTACCTTGGAGTTGGTTCAGACTCATAGTGACTTGCACAGGTTTCCAAGGCTGTAAATCTTTACAGGAGCAGAACAGTGCATCTTTCTCCCGTGGAACCGCTGGTAGTCTCGAACTGCCGACTTTGAGGTTAGCAGCCCAATTTGTTACCACTCTGCTACCAGAGCTCCTTTACGTGACTGCAGAAAGTTAAGTCTGGCTGAGACTGATGATCTGCCTGATCAATTTCAAATGGTATTTTTATTTGAGAATTATTGCAAATAAATTGTAGTGCTACAAATATTTTTAATTATTTATTTTTAGATTTGTATGCTGTGTTCTAAGAGAAAATTACTGGTTTTCAGTACAGTTTACTTTGACCTGTTGTTAGTGCTATTGAGTCACTTCCCACTTACAGTGACCCTGCATAGCTTTTCAAGGAGGAGATGGTTTGAACTCCCGACGTTGTAGTTAGAAGTCCTATAGTTATCCTACAGCATCATACCTGGGTTCTTTTTATCCTTTGTTGTTGTTGTTGTTATTGTTAAGTGTCGTTGAGTCGATTCTGACCCATAGCAACCCTGTATAGGATTTCCAAGGAACAGCTGGTGAGCTTGAACTACTGACCTTGCAGTTCAGACGACTTTGCAGTCTGATGCATTAACCCACAGCACCACACCAGGACTCCTTTTTACCCGTTCGTATCCCTGAAGAAGAAACTAATCATATGTATAGGACTATTCCTTGACAATAATGCGCTGTTTCTTCTGAGGCTCTGTTGAGAATTAGAGGTGGAAACAGTGCTGCCTAAGCCCACAAGAGGGAGAGAAACTGGAGACACAAAGGATAAACTTAACAGTTCAACTCAGTCATCGAAGAAAATGTTGAAGGAGCCCTGGTGATATTGTGGGTTAAGCTTTGGACTGCTACCAGAAAGATCCTCAGTGCAACCCACTAGATGCACAGTGGGAGAAAGATAAGACAGTCTGCTTCCTTAAAGATTTACAGCCTTGGAACCCCCGTGGGACAGTTCTACACCACCCTAGAGGTTCGCTGAGTTGGAATCGACTCCATGGCAGTAGGTTTGGTTTAACTCTGATGTTAGGCAGAATAAAAAAAAAACAAAAAAAACAAAAAAACTTTATGGACTTGGTATAGGCAAAATGTTGAATAATTGATTCAGAGTTCTGTCATGAGAGCCAGGGATGGCACAACCCCCTAGGAAGCTCACCTGTGTTTTCATCCTAAAGTTCTCTACTGAACTCCTTCTCTGTGCCAAACTCTAAGCTGGGTGTTTGGAATATAAACTAAACAAGACATACTGTGCTCATTGCCTGCACATACACATAAATAGATCATAACACAACAGTGTATATGGTATTGAAAGCGGAGAGGCAATTCGACTTGAGTACATGGAACTATACCAGGAGTAATACATATGTGTGCTCTGAGTTCCTCAATGTAATTAAAACCGTGATTTTCACCTCCATCAGACCCATCGTCCTCATTTTATAAGCAGTATTCTGTAATTCCCCATTTACTTTCCTGAAATGATATTTATAGATCATATAGCCTAGCTAGGCATATAGCCTTTTAAAAAAATAGACTTCCCTATCTGTAAGAGAAAGGAGAAATAAAAAGGAAATATGATGAGCTCTGGTAGCGTAGTGGTTACAAACCGCAGGACAGCGAACCTCAAGGTCAGCAGTTTGACACTTCCGGCTGCTCATTGGGAGAAAGATGAGGCTTTCTGCTCTCGTAAAGGTTTACAGCCTTGGAAACCCTGTGCCAGGGTGGCTATGAGTCAGACCGACTCGACAGCGCTTAACAACAACAATGATAAGATAATGAGTATTTCACTAGGTTTTTGCTTAGGCATAACTACACTAGAACACATAATAAAATAGGCACTTTCTACTTAAAATAAGTACATTTGGATTTTGGAGAAGATACTTTCTAAATGAATATTAGTGACTTTTGAAACAAGAGCTAAGTAAACATATTCATTGAGTGTGACAGCAAATGGATGGTAGTGTGCTGTTCTGGTGAGTCAGTTAACATGGTGAGCAAATCAAGAGTCATTTCCAAATCTGAGAGTTACATTTCTAGAAAAGTTTTGTGAAAAAATATTTCATGTGCAACAGGTTCAGGATCTAACACAAGACTAAGTTTTGGGATGTGCAAGAGTTATGAAGGATGCTCTACACATTACAGGGTCGCTGGCATTCCTGGGCATCCTGCTACAAATAGTTCTCACATTCAAAGGGATTGCATTAAACCCACTTAGCAGCACTAATTAAAGCTACATTCTCCCATGGAAGGAAGCCAATCCAATTCTAATTCATGGATGGGAAACCTAAAGTTTTAGAAAGAAAGTAAGTGTAGAGGCTGATTAAATACAAACAAAATAAGCAACAACAAAATCAGTCAGATTGGCAAACGTTAGAAATATCCTAATAGTGGGCACAGTGCGTGAGGTTGGCTGGCAGACATGATCTGATCATTAACTGTCAGAGTTTCAGTTTCTATGGGAAAATGTCAGACAAGACTTGCATCTAGGCTAGATTTTAAACAATAAATAATCATACCCCAAGTTAAACAAGGAGGTGGTAGGAGAACTTTCTTGGTAGAGGGAACTGTGTATGCAAAGCAGTGTCATGAAAAAGGCTAACGTTACTAGTTTTAGGGAAGTAATAAAAGAGGTTGGAGGAGACGGTTGAGGGTTACCAATGAAAGGCATTGTTCGCCATGCTAAATCATCTCGATCTTATCATGGGAAGTAAACTGTAGTTGCAAGCGATATTTGGGGATATCTCTTTATTTGGGGATATCTCTGAGCCAGCAGGAGGCAGATGAACTGTAAGGGGAAGAAAGAGCGACTCTTTCTTCTGGGGGAACTCATTAGGAGTCAGGTAGGGAAAGGTCAGAGGCCTATCCTAAATAGGGACAGTGAAGAAAGGGAGAAGGGTTTGGATTCCCTATAGCTGACACATATTGTCCAAGTGTCTCTAACTCTTCCAGTGCCCCACTGGAGTAATACTTCTTCTTCTTCAAGGGCCATATATTGGTTGATATACCCTGAGCTTCTGTCATAAACTTCCACGATTCAGTGATCAGTTGTTATTGTCAGCAGCCGTGATGTTGGTCTCTAACTCATGGCCACCCCATATAAAATGTCATCCCCATGGTGGTTGTAGATCTGACCATTGTGATCCATTTGGTTTTCATTGGTTGGTTTTGGGAAGTAGATTCCAGGACTTTCCTCCTAGTTCATCTTAGTAACTCCACTGGAACCCATTTAGCATCATAGCGATCCACAAGGCTCCGCTGAGAAACGGATGCTGGCTGACCATTAGGTGCTCTGATGAGGACTTGAACTTGGGTCTCTTCATGGAAGGTGAGAATTCTACCACTGAACAACCAATGTCCCCAGTTAATGGAGTAGAATTTTGTACACATGTGAGAGTGTAATATGGGTATTCGTACAATGATTTGGGAACACAGACACTGTGTATTTATGCAAGGGGCTTAAAGTTTTCTGCATTTATGCAGCAATTGTGGAAGAAAATTAACATATAGGAAAAACACCCTGAAGTGACATATCACTTCCATTCACATCCCCTTGTGAGATAGTTACATCTATGTAGATGTGTAGGGAAAACTGGGGCCTGTAACCAAACTCTGGCTGGGAAGTCTCTCCCCAGGAATATTTCTATATCATGGAAGGGGAAATACAGTTTTATTAAACCACATCCCACTTCTCTGGCCAGAAAAATATATTTAAAAACCCTCTGCTCTGGTGTGGTGCTATAGGATAATGTACTGGACCACAAGGTCGGTTTGAACTGCAAGGTCGGCTGTTTAAACTCACCAGCTGCTTCTAGGAAACCCTATACTGGATCGCTATGAGTAGGAACCAACTCAACAGCGCTTAGCAACAACAACAACAACATCATCCATATGTAGAGAACGCTCAGCCCCAGGAGACAAGTTCCACTTTGCCACCACATCCATCTCCCAAGTCCATGTTCTGTGGGTGATGCTTATTCTCTTCCATTAAGTCTGGGTATAGTTCCCATTATCCAGAAACCCTTGTACTGAAAGTCTGACAATGAATGTCTCAATGTACAACGATGGATCACGCATAAAAAGGTTGAATGACAAATTCCCATTTGGAAAAGGGAAGACTGGAATCCTGTAGATATTGTTAAAGACCCTTACTTTGGCACTAGGGGCCATCACTAGAAGGTTCTGCTATTTGAGAAGAACTCCTTTGTTCATTATTCTATGAAGCACTGGTCCCTATAGGAGAAGTAATTTCTTGTCTTTACGACATCCAAAGTGGGTGTTTGGAAGTATATTCTTGGAAGCGATGTCACTTTCTTAGCCTGCTTCGTAATGGTACAAGTGTGGATCTCTTGGTGGTGTTTTAAAGTGCGTTCTTTTTCTTTATTTCTTCTTAGGCCAAACTTAATTTTTTTTGAGAATACAATTCTTTCAGCTATTCATAGGTTTCTTACCTATTTGCTTTCTTTCAGTTATATGTGTACTAGCTACAGTGCAAGTTCTTTCTTATTCACAATTCTTAAATCTGAGTCATCTCTATGCTGATATGTTCCCAAGTCTCAAGTGGTTACTTTTGAGGCTATTTGAAACAATTGGGTGGTTAGGTGAATTTCCTTAATATGATCTTTTCTGCAAGGCTGTTCTACTTTCTCTAATTTGGCACTCTTAATGGTCACCTGTTACTCCAAGCTCTTTTCAGTGTTATTTCTTACCATTAGTTTTCCCAAAGCTGTGGGTTGTTCCAGACTTATGAATTATTACTTTTATGTTGTTGTTGTTGTTAAGTGCCGTCGAGTCGGTTCGGACCCATAGCGACGCTGTACAAGGTTTCCGAGGCTATAAATCTTTACGGGAGCAGAAAGCCTCTTCTTTCTCCCACGGAACAGCTGGTAGTTTCGAACTGCTGACCTTGAGGTTTTTGTGATAGCTTACTAAATAGGCAGTAAGACAGCCAGCACACATCTGCCTCTTTCCACCCACTTGCCCCAAAGCTATTATGTTAACACACTAACTAACCTCTAGTTAGTGCAGTTTTGCCAGGCATTACCAAGTCCCAGGTCTCCAATCTGTTCTATTTGTTTTCTTATTGGTGGACATTGCCACATATTTAGGTTTCTTTAGACCTCTTAAAGTACCAATTTCGGAGTAAGGTTAGGATAGTGCTGGCTGCTGTAACAAACACCAAAATGTTAATGACTTGCAATTAATTTTGTTTTAGTTGATCTCTTGTCCATGTAACAATTAAATGAAGAGAGACAGAACATAAGAAGGCAAGTCCATCTTCAAGACAGCTTAGCTCAGAAGTGGCAACAACACTGCTACTTAAAACCCATGGATGTGAAGTACTGACATGGCCTCACCTCAATGCAGGGGCCTGGTAGATGTCATCTTTGACAGCAACTTTGCAGTGATAACTTTCTCTTATGAAAGTGAGTATGAATTTAGATAGACAATTAGCCATCCCTATTGTTGTGTCATCTTCCTTCGTGATAAGTTAAAGGGTGGGAGGAAGGAGTTTGTACTGTATCTACTCCCTAGTCATCCATGCTGTGCATGGCGTCTCCTCACTTCAGGGGGTTAAGCATGTCTTCTTTTTGGCTCTCCATCCTGACTTCCAGAATTTCTACCTACCTTCCTTCATTTTACAACAGACTCTTGCTGAGTGCTTTGAGATAAAGTATAGACAAGAAAAAAATTCTAATTGAATGTTAGATGTCACTGTTTCTAGAAGTACATTTAACATTTTTCATCACAGGAGTTTTCTCCACAGCCCAGATCTATCAAGAGCCCAAATACCAGCCATTTGATAGACCCTTCTCTTTCTCTAGACCCTCCCTTCTCTTCCTCCAGGGTTTTCCAGCTATCTTTTATAAAGATGCCAGTGGATGACACCAGAAATGGCAGGAAGTTCATTATATAGACAGTTTAAATATTGTTTGCCTCTATAACTCCACTTGGAGTCTTACCTGTAACTGCCAAATAGTCCATCGACTTTTTCCAAAGCAAAACATCAGTTCTTCCCTGAACAGACTCATCAATTCCTCATAGTTCACAAAGCTTCCGACGATAGCCCGCTTTTAAAGACATATGCTCAGCAAATATTCACTAAGTACTTATCAGCTGTGAGGCAGTCAGTTGAGTCATGGGATTAAACAAATTTAGTCCTTGCTCTCATATAGCTTATAGTCTTTCTGAAGGTAAACATGGAATTTCACTTTCCTACCTAGGGGCCATTTGCATTGAGTCTGTCCTAGGTCCGAATCACTGATCATTCTTTGGACTCTAGACTACTTGGAAAGGAAATACAATGGACAAAAGCAAACTTAGTGGACACTGGAGATAAGGGTGAGTCTTCTGGAGTGAGAAACAGCCTGTGGGCAGTACTGTGCTAAATTGGGTAAAATGAGACTTTATGCTGCCGTTATTCCCTAGAGATACTTTTCTGCTGTTTTTGGTCACCTGGCTTTTTTTTTTTTTTTTTTGCAGACTCCCAAGATTTGAATTATTTGGTTTTGTTTCCGTTCTCCCCTCCTCTTTTCTAACAATGGGAGCTCAGTCAGATCAGGATGGAAGAATGAAGAGATAGGTAGATGCAATCAGGTCTACTCATGACGATCTTATGTCAAACAGAATGAAACATTGTCTGGACCTGCTTTATCTTCAGTATCTCTGACATCATGTCAGGATAAGCCAGTCCTAGGAGGAGATAAAGCCAGGTAGGCAAACGTGGCATTTGGAGAGAATGCAGACAGATGGCTGTCCAAGTAGGGAGGAAATTATTGTCAAGGAATATATGGGGATGTCCTAACTTAATATGGTGAAAGGGAGTCTAGGAACAGGGAGTATTTGGAGTGTCAGGTAGGTAGCAGCAGGAATGATTAGGAAGACTCAGCCCTGTAGACTCAATGTTATGATTTGGGAAGACATTAGTGTAGAAAGTAGTCCATCTGAAGTAGATCGCAGAAGTCCAGAATGGTCTAACCATAAGCGTCATTCTCAGAAAAACCAAGTGATGGTCACAATAGCAGTGTAATGTCAATTCAGATCGGTGGGATCATTTCCTCTGTCATCACTAAATTACCAACACATCTGTCCTGGACTTCCACTACTTACTAACTGGACTCCTCACTCTCTCCATTTTCACCTACTTGATCCTTACTCCTGTCTCTTATCTCAAGTAAATCACTTACTCATGGAAATGTGTGGGCCCCCAGAAGAGGGAAGGTCTCCCCATGATGCTCAGTAACCTACTTTCTGGATGCTTAGCTTACTTTCTTGTCTTCTCCACTCCATTTTTCACAATGCCTTTTAGATCAAAAGCAAATCTGATCGTGACACTTCTCTCCCTAAAACAACAAATAAACTTCCCACTTGTCTTTGGGTAAAGGCCTAAACATTTTACTTGGGGGTTATTGGACTCCTTCATTTCACAAATGTTATTGTTCACAGTATGTTGTTGTTCGCTGCTGGTCAGATTGGTCCCTGACTCATGGTGACTACATGTACAACGGTATGAAACTGCCTGATGCTGTGCCATCCCATTGTAAAACATGGCTTTTTCACTGGCTGATTTTTGTATTAGTAGATCCCCAGGCTTTTCTTCCTAGTCCATCTTAGTCTGGAAGCTTCACTAGAACCTGCTCAGCACCATAGCAACATGCAGGTCTCCACTAAGACTTTGCAGGCAGGGCAGTAGGTCCATTGGCTGGGAATCAAGCTCAGGTCTCCCACATGGGAAGGGAGAGGTCTACCACTGAGCCATCACTGGCTGTCCTAACACTAAGAGAAGACTGCTTTATATAATGGGCTGGACAGTCTGGGCCCTGCCTACCAGCCTCATTTCAGGTACCACTCACTGCTCACAGTCTGCTCTGATTTCTAGGTTCTTTTAAGGTGCTGTGGATTTTCTTGGCATAGGGCCATCACACTTCATTGCCTGGGATGTTTTTCCCACTATCACCTACTTAATTCTTACTGATCTTATTGCAGGTAAAAAAAAAAATCACTTGCTCAAAGAAATCTTCTCGGGCTCACAGAATAGAGCAGATCTCCCTGTTATGCCCTTTCTGAGCACCCAGTGTTCTTTGTAGTAATTACTGTTATCCCAATGTATAAACAATATTCCTTGTTTATTGTCTATTTCCGTGTTAGAGTATAGGCTCAATAAAGGCAGGGACAATCTCTCTTGTTCACCTGTTATTTCATACCACCTCTCACAATTCTGTGCATGATTTGTTGTTGTTGTTAAGTACTGTCGAGTCAGTTCTGACCCATAGCAACGCTGTATAGAGTTTCCAAGGAGCAGCTGGTGAGCTTGAAACACTGAATCCTTGCAGTTCAAACGACTTTGCAGTCTGATGCATTAGCCCACAGCGCCACACCAGAAACTCATTATTTGTTGAATAAACGGGTGAAGGATTGAATGGAGCGGGGATCTCAGTCAGTTTGTAGATCACTAAACAGAACCAGAAACTATAGTATCAAGAGCAAGCACCCAACATAGGATTAGAGCC
>NW_006408554.1:4027334-4043238 GCF_000296735.1 Chrysochloris asiatica | reverse complement strand
TCGGAAACCCTGTACAGGGTCGCTATGGGTCGGAACCGACTCGATGGCACTTCACAACAACAACAACAACTGATGAACTACCAAGCCATGAATCTACTTTGTTTTCATTCTTCTTGACAAGGACCAGGCTGGTCCTAGAATCTGGGATGGGGCAGAATTTGTAAGTGGAGGTCAAGGATCTAATGCTAGTGATAATGAAGGTGACTGATCGACAGAGATACTGATACAAGGCAGAGAAAGGTGTGTCCAATAAAAAATGTTGTAATCCGTATTTTAGAATAAGACTGAGCCCCATAACTTCACAGGAAGGTTGTGTAAATCAGTGCTTTCAAGAGAATGCTGTGTAATGACACAAACACTCTGTGTCTGTGTCATCCATTACAGTAGCTGCTAGCTACATGAGTTGTTGTTAAGTGCTGTCGAGTCGGTTCTGACTCATGGCGACCCTGTCTCAGATCCCCAAGGGGCAACTTGTGAGTTTGAACCACCGACCTCTCAGTTAATAGTTCAGTGTTTATCCTACAGCGCCCTACCCCGATTCTCACATGAGCTAATTAAACACTTGAAATACGACTAGTAAAACTTTGAAATTTATAATTTTATTTAATTTTAGTTTTAATTGAAGTAATTACACATGTCTAGTGGCAACCCTATTGGACATCATCCACTTTAGGAAACACTAAGTCTCAACAGGGATGTGGTTTAAATTCTACAGGTATTTATTTATTAGGTCCAGTGTTGTCCTCTAATTTGCCATAGATGAACACAGGCATTCTGAGTCCAGTGTCTATTTTAACTCTGCTGAGTATCTCCTAGGGAAGAACTTATAATACAGTCTCTCTTCATGTGACAGAATAAGATTGCTTCAGAGGGTTTTCTAGGTTGTAATCTTTATATGAGCAGGTTGTTAGGTCTTTCTCGTGAGAAGATGCTGGGTGGGTTCGAATAACCAACCTTTGGTTAATAGCCAGTGCTTAACCTTTGTACCACCAGGGCTCAATATGAAGTGTTATACAAATGAGCAAGTATCTGTGTAATATGACTTTAAATGCTTTCTCACATCCCTGGTTTCAGTTTTCAAAGCAGGACTTGTTTCTTTTCATTTTCTGTCTTCTCTGTCCCTTACTCACTCACTCTGCTTCTCTCTTTCCCCTGTTCCTTCTCCTTCCCTCCTTCCCCATTAATCCTACCTCTTTATTTCTCTCTCTCTCTTCCAGTCTCCTTATTCCAGTCTCCCTATTTTCTTGTCTCTCTCCTTCTTCCTCTATTCTTCCTACCTTCCTGACTTCTCAAGAGGATACAGACACAACACTATGTTCTTTAATAAATTCCTTCCCTTTGGAAAATCAGTTTCCCAATTTCTGTTGCTTGTATACAAAAGCTGTTTTGTCAGTTTAGATTATTGTCAAAACACAAAACAAACAAAGTTCAGGTCATTAACAACAAAATTCTCTAAAATGACAACAGTTTTTGCCATGGCAATGAATCCATTTTGGAGAATATCAGATACAATCATTTTGGTGTTTATGATGTGAAGAAAATAAGAAAAAGTATTGTATTGGGTTTTGTTCCCCACCCCCAAGTTACAGTTAGATAACATCAGAGTTCTGTTAAGGTTCCCAGATGCTTGATTCTCTTGTTCATAAATGAAAACCTTTCCAGTGTGGTAATACCAGATAGAGAAAGCCGTGTTTAGAAGGTATTATTGTGAAATGGAATAGTAAAGTAACATTTTTTGAAATGCTGGTTCATTTTTCCTCCATTTTCCCTACCTTGTATAATTCAGAACAAATGTGTCTAGGGCCTTTCATGCTAAATGTCTCTAGTTCATAAAAACACAATTACTAATCAGACTCTCATTAAGTATTAATTTACTTTTGAGATAAATGCCATTTTAAATTTGGAATCCTAGTTTTTTTCTAAATCTAAGTAGAGCATTTTTATTAGGCTTTCTAGCAAGCATGCACTTGGGAAGCTTACAAACTATTAACAAGCTATTTCTTAAACTTGTCTCTGCTTTTATTTGCACCCAGTGAAATACTTGGTTTCTAGCATCATGGAGTCCTGGTGTGGTGCTGTAGATTAATGCACTGGACTGCAAAGTCAGTTTGAACCACAAGGTCCGTGGTTAAAGCTCACCAGCTGCTCCTTGGAAACCTTATACTGGGACGCTATGGGTCAGAACCAACTCGATGGCATTTAACAACAACAGTAATATTAATGAGCCCCGGTGCGGTGCTTTAGGAAAAGCACTGGACTGATAACCACAAGTTTGACAGTTCAAACTTACCAACTGTTCTTGGAAAACCTATACAGGGTCACTATGAGGCAGAGTTGACTCGATGGCACATAACAGCAGCAGCATTGTGAATATAGTTTGTAATCATATATATACAATTAAATAGAACAAAGCGTTTCTACCTTTTTTTTTTTTTTTGTAAGACTGGAGAACCAACTTTTTGCAGGCATTTTATAACATTTAGAACACAATGCTTGATACGGAGTAGGTGCTTAATAAGTATTTCTTGAACTAACAGATTAATAATATCTTGAAGAACATATAAAATTCCAAATGATGACTCATGAGCACCAATAAGTGAAGGATATATTCCACAGTGTCCCATGAATTGCACATGAATTAAAACGTCTGCATCATTTACTAGTATTTTATACAGGCTAGTTGTTCTTTCTTTACATAATCTAGTCAAGCCAGGTAGAAAGCTTCAGTTAGTTGGTGATTAAATAGATATTTAAGCAGATAATATATGTTGTTGTTGCTGTTAAGTGCCATAGAGTTGGTTCCGACTCATAGCAACCCTGCATATGGTTTGTGAGAAGCGACTGGTGGGTTTGAACCACTAACCTTTCTGTTAGCAGTCTAGTGCTTATCCTACAGTGTCACAGGAGGACTGTTAATATTATTCGGGCCCACAAAATTAGTATTTGAAACACAAGTCCAAAAACTGCCGTGGCATATTATTTGATTATTGAATCCTGTGGTGTCTTTGAGAGCAAAAGTCACTTTGCCCAATTTTGTTCTCTGCTCTCAAAACATTAGCAAAACAAACCAGTTTTGGTTAAGTTGAGTTCTTGAGTCTGACTCATAGCGATTCTGTGCATGTCAGAATAGAGCTGTGCTGCGTAGGGTTTTTAATGGCTGCGTTTTGATTGTCAGACCTTTCTTGCAACGTGTCTCTGGATGTACTCGAATCTCCCACATTTTGGTTAGTAGCTGTTTTAGTGATACTATTCAGACTCCTAATGATTGCCAAAAACCCCCAAACACACTTTTTTTTTGTTTGTTTGAAGGAAGGAGAGAACACACACACACACAAAAGAATATAAATCAATATTTCTTATAATTTATGGGCTTGTTTCCTTCTATTATTGGAATAGTGGAAATTACAGACTTAACATTGTAGCCAGGAATCATTTATCATTAATAATTAGGTTTCACTTGTCGGTATTTATAAAGGTTTAACTGAATGTGAGATAAAATGCTCTTACTTCACCTCAGTCTCATTTTTCTTTACTTTGAGGGAACAGAGGTAGCAAGGTCTAGTGGAAAGAACTTGGGTTCAAGAGCAAGGGACTTGGTTTCTAGACCTGATCCTGAATGGACTGTGAGAAAGTCATTTAAATTCACTGATATTATTTTCTGAGCTATAAAGGACCCCTTTTAAATACTTGAATCCTATATTTTTAACTTAAAAAAACAAAAACAAAAAACATTTCCTAAGCATCTGTTTTGACCATAAATCTCAAACACTAAGACTAATAGGAATATGTCTGGAAGTGACATACTAAAACTGATGCTTATGTTTTAACATTTAGAATTGAAAGGAAAGAAAAAAAAAACAAAAAACAGTTACCAATACCTCCATCTCTATCCATAAAAAATGGTAACGTGCAATAGATTTTATACATGCAATTTGAAACAAAGGTGGTGTAGGGAAAATGACATACGAGTTATCTGGGGTTTACTCCTTCCTTATATTTTTAGGAAGATTGCTCAATATTTTTATCATATTTCTATTTATTTATCATTTGAAGCAGCTGTAATTCCACCATTCAAGGAGAATCCCCTGCATCTAATTAGGTTAATCATAGAAGTTTTGGATTCAGATACTGCTGGATGGAGTCTGGGATCCACTGTTTATTAGTTCTGTCATCTTGATCAAGGAACTTAACTTTTTAAACCTTAGTTTCTTTACCTATATTTTAAATCAGAGATACCTACCCCAAGGGCCATTTTGAGAATTGTAATCAATGAACACAATAAGAATTGTACATGAGAATATAAGACTTGTCCAATATTTGTAGACATTAATAATGATAACTATTGAGAAAATTCATGAAACCATAACTTTGCCTCTCCTTCAGCTATAATGCCAAGAATATTCCTACCTTCTGGGAAATATACTTGTTGTTGTTGTTAAGTGCCATCGAGTCGGTTCCGACCCATAGCGACCCTGTACAGGGTTTCCGAGGGTGTAAATCTTTACGGGAGTAGAAAGCCTCATCTTTCTCCCGCGGAGCAGCTGGTAGTTTCGAACCGCTGACCTTAAGGTTCGCAGTCCGATTCGTAACCACTACGCTACTAAATTCTACTTGTGCACACTTAAATCTTAAGCTCAAATAAACTCCACATTGTAAATCTGAAGCCCGTAACAAGAGCTAATTTTACACTGAGAAATTATTTCATGACTGTCTTGACCACATGAGACTTTCAAAAAGTGAAAAATTGTTACTTTAATATTGTTGCTGTTGTTAAGTGCTGTCAAGTTAGTTCTGACTCATAGTGACCCTGTACAAGGTTTCCCAGGAACGACTGGTGGGTTTGAACTGCTGCTGTTGTGGTTTACAGTTCACTGCTGATCCTACAGCACCACATCAGGAGCATCTCTTAACTCCAGAATAATTGGTTTCTTCTTTGGAGAGAAAAAAAAATCCCGTAACAATACAAAATAACATACAGCAACATTAAAGAAGAGTTGAAAACAGGAAAAACAAATCAGTAATTTTGTCATCCTTAACCACGCTTTTCCTTTGAGAATGCTAGCTATCACTTATTTTGCATATTTTTCCCTGATCCAAAGTACCATTCCCTATTCGACTGTTGCAGTCATAATTTTTATGATTTTCCACACTGTGTTTCAAATGATTTATTTCAAGATCGTCTCATCTGGTACAAGTCACATGAACTCAGGGCTCCAGTCAGTCCATCTGTAGTCTCTAATTTTTACATTTTTATTTTAGAAAATGTTGATAGAAATTGGCAAGTTCATTTTCTTTATCAAATGATTTGATCCTTTTTTTAATCAAATGTGGTCAGTCATACTTTTCATAGTAAATTTAATATCTTAAGGTTCATGGATTATAACACGTCATCTCGTCCATCTGCCTTATCATCTTACTATTAATTCTTTATTATCATTGTAGCTTCCCAACATTTTATACAACAGAGACACATGGTAGATTGGGGGAGGGGGAGAGGGGGAAGAATATTTATAAAGTGTCATACACAGATGGATGCTTACTAAGTGCTGTTTAATGAGCCTCACTGATGACAAGCGTGGATGGAAAACATTATTCATGAGATCTGTGGAGATGGAGGTGTCTATGGTTCAGAGAGCCTCTTTCCTTTATACCTAATATGTTCACAAATAAATTAAGCATGTAATTATTTGCAACGCATTCTGATTTTATTAGTTCTATCAATGAAGGATACCATTGGATTTTTAGAAACTTAAATAACAAAAACAAAGCACAACTTTTGTTGGAGTCTGAATGAACCTTTACAGCTCAGATTAGTTTTCCATTCAACAATTCATACACGTTTTGTTTTGTGACATTGATTGCAGTCCCCCCAAATGGAATAACATACTTCATACTTTCTCCCTGTTTACTGCTTCCATTCATCCTTCTTTCCCACACCTTCCTGCCTTCTAAGCTATGTTCCTTCCTAGGTAAATGCTGCTTTTTTGATCTCCTATGATTGATTTTTTTTTTGAGTGTGTGTCTTCCTAGTGTTACTGTTCATCTTACTAGCCTGTCTGTTGTTTGACTGAAATTTGAGCCATGGGGGTGAGTTCAATTCCAGGCCTGAAGAATGACTAAGAATGACTAGGTCTCAGGGGGGTCCACTAGTATCCATCAGGACAGGAGGCCTGGACTTTTTTTTTTTTTTTAATTCTGAAATCTGCATACAGAAAAGTGCATAAATGATATAAATACAATTTAACAAAGAAATCTGAAGTATTAGAATATAAACACCACTTTCATCTGTGAACTTCCTCCCTGACTTTCATTTATTTATTTATTAACTTTTTATTGTGATTTGAGTGGAGATTTACAGACAAGATCATTAGCTTTACATTTCAACAAATTACTTTGGTTCATCTCAATGATTACAGTCTCCTCCCTTCAACAACATTTACCTTAAGTCCTCCTTGTGGCTTACGTTTTACATCTTATATAAATGAACAAACATGAACAAAGCAAAAATATTTGATATACACACACAAAACAAAAAAATATATATTAATTTAAATGTCCTATGCATATTTTGCAAGCCAGCCTCCTGCCTGTAAGTCTGCTCTTTTTTATGGTTTTGAGTTTTGTCCCTTGTTTTTTTCTCACTCTATTTGCTGTAAACTTAGGTTGTGATCTCTTTCAGAGCAGTCAGCCTTGGTAGGCAGGCATCATCTAATTCTAGCCTCAGGGTCATGGGGGTTGGTTGGTATAGTCCTTTAGTCCTTGGGACCAATTGTTACCATGTGTCTTTGATATTCTTCATTCTTCTTGGCTTCTGACTGGGGAGAGAATTGGGAGAGACAAATTATTGCACCGTACATGATTGTTCACGAGCTTAAAAACCCAGTCTCTACTCATCAAAAAACTGTTGGTTCTTAAAAGTAGGATGTAGAATCTTGTCTTTGTGCACTACATGATGCCATTTGGCCTTGATGTCCCCCACACTAAGGTCCTAAGCCTCCAGGCCCAGAAGCTCATTCACTCAAACGGTTTGGTTCTAGCTAAAAGTTTACATACCTTTGCTGTGTTGTATACATGGATATATTTATAGCATATACAATACTTATGTAGAAATATCTACCAAATCTATATGTGGCCATGAGTGTAGCCCCTATCACCTCTTGTACCTGATTATCTTGTCTGTCTACCTACGTATCCACTTGTAGATTAATGTTTACTATTACTGATAATGCAGGATTGTGAATGTAATAGTATTTACCTTTATTGCCTTTAACTCTTTTTTTTATGTTTTATTGTGAGTTAATGTGATAGTTTACATGGGAAAACGTTAGCTTTACATTCATCCTGTTGTATATCGTTACATTGCCATGGTTGCAGTCCTCTGGATGCATCATCAACCAACCAAAGGGTCATCAGCACACAGCCTCTATCCCTCTCTGGATCTTGAGTCCCTAGCTGCTCCATCTCTCCACATCATCATCTCTGCCTCCATCTATGGCGTCACTGTTTCTCTGGGTAGGGTCTCGCGCTCCACTCTTCTCCTTTGATGGTCCCAGGGACCTCCACTCCTGGACTGCAAAGTCAACCACGCCCCTCCTTTTGCTACAAAACGTCTGACCCTCACAGTCAGTCGTGATAGTAATTATTCACTATTGTACCATGTGAGTGCTATCCGCATCTTCTTTCATCAGTCCCACCTAGACAGATTGGATACCTCTCTGTGGTTGTCTTTAACTCTTGTGCACCTCTTCACGTCTTCCTTTTCTTTAGTGATAGTGTGCTGATCAACCCCTTATTGTAAATTGTCTTTTCTTCATCCAACTGAATACATATCTAATCCTGGTGTGGTGCTGTATGAACTGCTAGCTGAAAGGTCAGCAGTTCAAATCCACCTGCTGGTCTTCAGAAACCCTATACAAATCCACCTGCTGGTCTTCAGAAACCCTATATGGGTCATAACTGACTCAATGACATTTAACAACAACAATAGGTATCCTTTTGAGATTGACTTATTTCACTCAGCCTAATGAACTTCAGGTTCATCTACATTTTGAGGTGTTTTCATGTAATCTTCATTTTTCTTTAATGTTGCCTAGTATTCTACTGTGTATGTGTATCACAGTTTGTTTATTATCTATTGATGGACTCGAGTTGTTTTCATTTTTTGCTATTGTGAATAATGCTGCAATGAACAAAACCCACCAAACCCCCTGCCGCCTCGTTGGCTCCAACTCATGTCATCCCAACAGGACAGAGTAGAAATGTTCCATTAGGTTCTTGGACTGTAAATCCTTATGGGAACAGACAACCTCATCCTTTTCCTGTAGAGTGACTGGTGGATTTGAACCACCAACCTTGCTATTAGTAGCCCAGTGTTTAACCCACTGCAACACCAGAGCAGTGAACATGGGTATGCATATATATCTGTTTGTGCCTTGACTCTTATGTATTTCTTTATGATATATATCTAGGCATTGCTTGAATCAAATGGTAGTGCTTTTTCCAACTTTTTAAGAAGTGTTATACCATTTTCCTCAGTAGTTGCACCCTTTACAGTCCTAATTTCTCTATACCCTCACCGCATTTGTTGTTTTCTATATTACTGAACTTTGCTATGATTGCTGACCTAAGATATCTCCTTGTGGAGAGCATGGTGGCTCTGTACAATCAGCACTGACTGCCAATCTCAAAGTTGATGGTTTAAGCCCACCAGCCACTCTGCAAGAGAAACATGAGGCTTTCTGCTTTCGCAAAGATATACAGCCTCAGAAACCCTATACAGGGTCACTATGAGTCACGACCAATTCTATGGCACTTAACAACTTAATGATCTTGTTGGTCATATGAATGTCTTCTTTGGTGAAGTGTCTGTTCATATCCTCTGCCCATTTTTTTTTTTTTTTTAAATTGGATTGTTTGTCTTTTTGTTGTTAAGATGTTGAATTTTCTCTAATTTTTGAGATTAGTCCTTTGTTGGACATACCTTAGCCAAACTTTAGGTCATTTTGACTCTTGGAGAAGTCTTTTGTTATGCATAAGTATTTAAGTTTTAGAAGGTCCTAGTCATCTAGTGTATCATCTGCTGTTTGTATATTTTTGGTTATGTTTGATAGTTATTTTGGCCTTCTCTTGTTTTCCTGAATTCTTGTAGGGTATTGTCTGTGCTTTCCATATTTAATTTGTGGTTTCCTTGAGTCTGTGGAAGGTTCTCTCTTTTGATTTCCTTATCAGGTAGCTCTATTACCTGTTTTTCTTGGAATGGTATCCTGGTTCTTTAGTTGGGTCATTTGCTTGCACCGTCTTGTACCTGTTTTTTAATTTGATTTGCAGTTGTCTGTTGTGTCCAGTACATTTTGGAGTTGTTATATTTATTTGTTGATTATACGTTGCTTTTTAACACCATGATTTTTCTGTTGTGTTTTGATGTATCTGGGTGGATGGAGGGGAGAGTGCTCCGCTGCATGCTAGTTTGGCAGCATTGGGCGACTCCCCTTCTGTTTCCACATGGGTACAGTAACTGATGGGAGTGTGGGGGCAGTTCTCTGCTCACTGGTCCTTCAGAGCAGGGTGAGCAGGTGTTGTTCACCATCAGTCATTGATACAGTGGCTCAGGATCTAGGGGTAGCACTGCCCATTGGATAAGGCTGTAGGTGGTAGGTATGGTAGGCATGGCTGACTAGGGAGGTTGCAGTGTTTTCCTCTTGTCAAATAAGGCAGAGCAAAAAATAAAAAAGGGGAGGAGGAGTAATAATAAAGAAATAAAAAGAAGAGGAAAAAAGTGGACTAATAAAAAGGAACAAAATGTGGAAAAAAGAGGACAAAAAATTAAAACAACAACAGCAACACCACATAGGTTGTTGCAGGAATGATGGCTGTCATGAGGATCCTGTGGGTGGTGGGGCAGGGGTTGCACTCATGGTCCACACAAGCATGCACCTTTGATGGTGGAGGCCAAGTGCGAAAATTGCAAGTTCTGTGAGAGTTTTTACTGCTAATCACATTGGCACCCCAGGCCCAGAAATGATTCTGGTTTTAGCTACTGGTGGGGAGAGGTGGCCCAACTGAACCCGGCAGGTGTATGAAGGAATGGAACATTCTTAGACACCAGGTTGCTGGGCCATGGGAAGGCAGGAGAAAGCATGTCTATGGTCAGAATTCACTTGTGTGGGCCCAGAGCACTTCTGGGCATGCACGGTCAGTTATTTACCATCAAAGACTCAGTGGTGAGCAGTGACTAAGGTTCAGTGTCTTCCACTGCCATCCAGCAGTTCCTACACTGGACGTTGGTCCTGAACCCATACAACTAGGACTCTCAACTAGTGAGCTGTCTGCCCCCTTTAGTGTCCCCCCTCATTTTCTCTGCAGTCGTCTTTGCCCTTAGTGGTCTTGCCCCTTTCACTACACTTTCTTTCTCAGCTCCAGCTCCTATTCTGCTCATCCTGTTTCACTCCAGATCTGCCTAGACTGGGTCTCTGTCCCGATGGGATTCTGTGAAGCTGGCATTATCCTCACTGTGTGTTGCCTTCTGGGTCGAAAAATGACCGGATGCAGTGGAGTACCCTGCTCCATCTCTCTCCTCAGTCACTATTGGTGGACCGTTTCCCTATTTATCCTCTCTCAGCTGATTTTAAGATTTCCAGGATTATCATCTGTATGTGTTTCACATGTTTTTTAAGGTCTTTGTTGTAGAAGAATTGGGTAGAATGTGTCATCATGACACCATTTTGTCTCTGACCAGAATGTTTTTTCCCTGCACTCTAGATGCTAGAACATGTCATTTTGAACATGAGAAATCAGATAAGGCACCGGTGAGTGTGGGTACACCAGTTAGCCTAAGGTGATTTTTGATAATAGTTTGCTTTGAGCCTGAAAATACAGCCCCCTTATGTCTTCTGTGATTCGAATATATTGGGAATGATTCCTACCTTTCACCTTAAATTACTTTCCCAATTCAAATACTGCTGTGCTTTTCTTTATTATAGGCTTGTTGCTCTGACTTAATTTTGCCCTCCTCCATTGTATCATTAGAAATAATTAAGATATTTAGGGTAATACAGGATACTGTGTAGAAAGAGAAAATATGATTACCAAAACACATAAACTTATCTTTCGAAAAAATATTTGCGTTCACTAATTTTGACACTTCACTTCCTTTATATTTTACTGGTGAAAATTTCAACATATAGACTGTTATGGCCTGAACATCTTTCTTGGGACAGAGTGAGTACTAGGGGGCTTCAATAAGTTCATGGAAAAATAGAATTAAAAGATAATGGAATTCTTCCATGAACTTTTTAAAGCTATAAACTGAGAACTAGGAAATTTGCAATCCAAAATTTCAAACTTAAGAAATTGACAAGCATGAAGTTCTTGCTATTCCTCATCTGCCCAGTGGAAAACATTGATGAATAATACTCACACAGAAATCTCATAGAACCATAATGTCTCAGCTATAGAAGGTCCGGTGGGGGCTATATTGTTAGCTTCCCCACAAGGCTAGTGTTTCTCCTTTGCATACCTGACAGATGACCATCTGGGTCTGTTTGAACATTGTCAGGCCAAGTAGATGTTTGGAAGCAGCACATTCCATTATTGGGCAACAATTATTAGTAAAGAATCTGGTTTATTTATCATTTGTTTCACACTCAGTATTAGAAAATATAGCTCTTAGTTTGACCCCAGGCCATGTTAAAATTGACAAATAAGGACCAACAGAACTTCTAAACAAATTGGAAAGTCACAAAATATATTGGTGTTAGGTGGATGTTAACCAAAACATCTGACCACGAAAAGAAAAAATGGGTAATAATGTTTTTAAATTGATGTTTCATTATTCACTCTCTCATTCTTTATTCTGCCATGCTAGGTACGGTTTTAGTGTTTTACTTGTATTTACTCGTCACAGTAACCCCATTAAATAGTTGAAAGTTGCTGTCAGGTTGACTCTGACTCATGGTGACCGCATTTGTGTCAGAGTAAAACTGCTCCATAGAAGGTTTTGTTGTTGTTGTTGTTGTTGTTGTTGCTTATGGTGTCTCCTGAGACCACAGCACTGAGCCATCAGGTCCAGTGACTCATTCCATCAAGCTGTTTAGTTCTGTCTAAGACGTTTTCAAAACTTTCCCTCCTCTATGCCCTACCATATTCATGGATATATTTGCAGTAAAGGTGGATACCCTTATTGAATATCACCTATCAAACCTAAATATGTTTTGGGGTATACTCCTGCTCTCCCTCCCATACCTGTTCAGCATGTGTGTCTACCCATGTATCTACTCGTTGTTGTTGTTATGTGCTGTGGAGTCAATTCTGACTCATAGCAGCCCTGTACAGGGTTTCTGAGGCTATAAATCTTTATGGGAACAAAAAGCCTCATCTTTCTCCCATGGAACAACTGGTAGTTTTGAACTTCTGACCATGAGATTAGCAGCCTGATTCTTAACAACTACGATTACCATTATTGTATGATTGTGTATTTACTTACTTAGGTTTCATCAAGTTGGATCTGACTCAGTGATCCTGTGCACAACAGAATAAAACACTACAGGATTTGCACCACACTCATAATTGTTATATTTCAGCCAATTGCTACTGCCACTGTGTCAATCTGTTTTCTTGAGGGTCTTCCTCTTTTTTGCTGACCCTCCACTTTACCAAGCATGATGTCTTTCTCCAGGGACTGGTCTCTCCTGACAACATGTCCAAAGAATGAGAAGCGAAGTCTTGCTATCGTCACTTTTAAGGAGCATTCTGGATGTATTTTTTCCAAGCCCAGAATTTATTTGTTCTTCTGGCAGTCCATAGTATGGTCTATAGTGCATTCTTATCCAATACCATAATTAAAATGTGTTGATTCTTCTGAAGTCTTCCTTATTCATTGTCCAACTTTAGCATGTAATCGTTCAATCTTCTTTTGATGCTTCCTGTATTATTCAGTATTTTCCCCCTATTGTTGTTAGGTGCCATCGAGTTGGACCAACTCATAGTAATCCTTTGCACAACAGAATGAAACACTGGCTGGTTCTGTGCCAACCTCACAATCCTTTCTACGTTTGAGCCCATTGCTGCTGCTGCTGTGCTAATCTATCTCATTGGGGGTCTTCCTCTTTTTCTCTGACCCTCCACTTTACCAAGCATGCTATCTATTTTCAGGAACTGGTCCCTGATGAAAATATGTCTGAAGTATGAGAGATGAAGTCTGCTATCCTGGTTTCTAAAGACCATTTTGACTGTACGTCTTCCAACACAGATTGGTTTGTTCTTTTGGCAATCCATGGTACTTTCAACCTTCTCCTCCAACACCATAACTCAAATGCATCAATGCTTCTATGGTCTTCCTTACTCACTGCCTGACTTTCACATGCATGTGAGGTTATTGAAAATACCATGGCTTGAGTCAGCACACCTTCATCCTCAAGCTGGTAACTTTGCTTCTGAGCACTGTAAAGATGGCATGTGCAGCAGTTTTGCCTAATGCAATATGTCATTTGATTTCTTGACTGCTGCTTCCATAATTGTTGATGGTTGATCCAAGTAAAATGAAGTCTTTGACAACTTCAGTTTTTTCTCTGTTTATCATGATGTTACTTTTTTCTCTAGTTATCATAATGTAGCTTATTTCTCCAGTGGTGAGAATTTTTGTTTTCTTTACATTGAGGTGCAACCTATACTGAAGGCTGTAGTCTTTGATCTTAATGATCCTGGGATCATCTATTCCTCAAATGAAAGATTAACTGCTCCCCTGTTTTAGGTACACATCTAGTATGACAATCACAATTCATCCTGCTAACATTTACTCACAATTGAGTTATAGAATCCTGTCACTTTCATCCTCTATCCCCTTTCACCAGATCCATATGGAAAAGAAGGAAAATATTCAGTGGTGTGGTGTTGTGGGTTAATATGCTGGACTGCAAAGTTGGTTTGAACTGCAAGGTTGGCAGTTCAAGCTCATCTGCCGCTCCTTGGAAACCCTATACTGGATCACTATGGGTCGGAACTGACTCAACAGCACTTAGTGACAACAACAACCATTCAGTGGGGATTCTGCCATACTTCCCTCTTTCTGACACTAAGCACACTCATGAAAGCTTGTAAACCAGCAACTTCATACATTAATAGCCCCCAATTTTTGATAGCCAATGTCTAAATTTCTCAACCCTGTCAACCCAGTACACGGATGAAACAAGCTTTTTTCTTGATATTAAGACTCCTTTATTATGGTTAGAATTTTGAGCAACTACATCCATAAACAAAAGTCTGCTTCCTCAAATTGTAGCTATTTGCACTTGCCTACATTATCAGGCATCTTTATCCTCTTCTGGTTGAGATCTGGTCAGCTAGCCATCCAAGCTAGATCAGGTTGACACTAGCTGCAAGTTTGGGAATTCACACACACCTCCCTGCAATTCAGACCAGCTGGCTGCTTCACTTAGCCCTAGTCCCTAAGGAATAGGTCAGTGCCCAGGAGATCAGGAATTCAAACATCTTCATGAACTGCAGACCAGCCAGCCCTTCCTATTCTCTCTGTCATCTCAAGGTCAACGGGTGTTAGTGGAACAGGGTCAGACTCAGTCATGTTTTCGCTTCTGCATTTCTCCCACTTCCACTCACAAGTAGACTCAGGTGTGCACTAGTGAGCATACTAAACTGCTTGTGGATTGCCTTTTAGTTTCAGTCATAGAAAGGAATTTTCTCTCATGTGTTGTCTTTTCTTGCCTTGATGCTTCCAAAACAAACAACTATCTTGAAATGCAACCAACCAGTCTGCTTTTTTTCCTTCAGGTCTTTCTTTCAATAAGAATCTTCTGTTCTCCCAGCAGTTCTGGGTTGGTCTTGAGTCTTTTCAAGTGAGAATGTTACCACTCGGAAGGGTCTGAGTGGGCCTCAGGATTCCATCCTAGGCCCCATAGTCTACAAAGCCTTAAAAAGCCTATTTCCCTTGGCAAATTCAAACTCCCCTTTTAGCAAATCCATTCAGTTATTGGCTGAAGATGGACTTACAAACTTTCTGTCGCAGTAATTCCCAAGATTCATGTATAGCATACACCAGTGGCTATTTTTACAATAGTAGGCAGGGGAATATGATATCCACAAGATAGTCAAATGCATAAACATTTTTTATTCCTCCTTTTACCCATTCAGACTATGTCGCAATCTACGTATGTACTCAAAAGAACACTTTTGTTTCAAGATTCCAAGTGTATAAATCACTATTTATCTCTTATTTACTCTGTATATACCTCCCTAAGTCTTCCTCTATCTTCATTGTTTATCTGCCACCCTCCCTCTTCTTCTGTATTGCCCTCCCCCTCCTTATATATTGTCCTCCCGAGGTAACATGTGTCTACCCTCTAGCCAGTGAATTATGCTCCTTTCCCTCCCATCCCTGACAACCATCAAAGAATGTTTTAGTATAGAAACCTTTTCTTAAGCTTTTACAATAATGGTCACATACAGACTGATTAACTTCTCTCAGCACAATGTCCACCAGATTCATCCATGTTATGAGGTGTTTTGCAGATTCCTCTTTATTCTTCAAGGTTGCATACTATTCAGTTGTGTGTATGAACCGGTTTGTTTATCCACTCTTGCACTGATGGCACTTAGGCTGTCTCCATCGTTTTGCTATCGTGAATAATGCTGCCATGAACACTGGTATGCATATGTCGACTCTTGTCCTGGCTCGTGGATATGTTCCAAATAGAGGACCCAGATGGCTTTATTGGTGAATTTTACCAAATGTTCAGAGAAGAGCTGATACATATTTTACTCAAACTATTTCAAAATATAGAAAAGGATGGAAAACTTAGGAATATATTTTATGAAGCAAGCATAATCCTCATACCAAAATCAGGCAAGGACATCACTACAAAAGAAATTATAGATCAATATCCCTTATGAGCAC
>NW_006408554.1:4022376-4025769 GCF_000296735.1 Chrysochloris asiatica | reverse complement strand
CCGTAAAGATTTACACCCTCGGAAACCCTGTACAGGGTCGCTATGAGTCGGAACCGACTTGACGGCACTTAACAACAACAACAACAACATTGAAGGATTCAGCAAAGTAGCAAGTTACAAGATTAATATACCAAAATCAGCTGGATTCCTCTATCCTGATAATGATAGTTCCGAAAAAGGAGATTAGGAAAGCAATACCATTTATAATTACCACTCAAAAGATGAAATACTTAGGAATAAATCTAACTAGAGAAACAAAAGACCAATACAAAGAAAACTACAAAACACTGTTGTAAGATATCAAGAGATTTACATAAATGGAAGGATATACTATGCTCATAGAAAGGAAGACTTAACATTGTGAAAATGTCAATACTACCCAAAACAACGTACATGTAACACAATCCCAATCCAGATCCCAACATAATTCTTTAAGGAGATGCAAAAAATTATCATGAACGTTATATTGAGAGGAAAGAGACCTCAGATAAGCAAACCACTGCTTAAGGAGAAGAAAAAAGTAGAAGGCCTCTCACTCCCTAACTTCAAAAATTACTATACAGCCACAGTGGTCAAAACAGCTTGATTCTGATAATTATGAAAGATGCATAAATTAGTAAAACAGATTTGAGAACTCATAAGTAAATCCATAAGGAGCTCTGGTACCGTAGTGGTTACGAATCGGGCTGCTAACCTCAGGGTCAGCAGTTCAAAACTACCAGCTGTTCCACAGGAGAAAGATGAGGCTTTCTGCTCCCATATAGATTTACAGCCTCGGAAACCCTGTACAGGGTGGCTATGGGTCAGAACCAACTCCACGGTACTTAACAACAACAACAAGTAAATCCATACACATACAGTCAACTGTTCTTTGGCAACGGGTCAAAACATACTAAACGTGGAAGAGATCATTTTCTTCAACAAAGGGTGCTGGCAAAACTGGAAGTCCATTTGCAGAAGAATGGAATAAGACTGATATCTCACACACACATATGCAGAAACAAAATCTACATGGATTAAAGACCTAAGAGTAAAACCTAGAACTATAAAGATCATCAGTGGCAAACTAGGGACAAATTTATGGGCTCTAATACGTGGCGCTGTGGGTTAATGCGCCAGACTTCAAAGCTATTTGAACTGCAAGGTTGGTGGTTCAAGCTCTCCAGCTGCTCCTCGGAAACCCTATACGGGGTTGCTATGGGTCAGAACCGACTCAATGGCACTTAACAACAACAATGCATGGCATACATACACCATCAAGCATTATAAAAAACATACAAACATAACAAAATTGTTGACTGGGATCTCCTAAAAATTAGAAGCTTATGTGCATCAAAAATTTTCACTAGAAGAGTAAAAAGCGAGCCCACAGCCTGGGAAAAATTTTTTTTTGCAGTCACATATCAGACAAGGGACTAATAGCTACAATTTATTGAAAACTACAGCACCTCTACAAGAAAAAAAGACCAACAATCCAGTTTAAAAAAGAGCACAGGACATGAGTAGATGCTTCATCCAGGCAGCCAACAAGTATATGAAGAAATGTTCACAATCATAGCCATTGTTGTTGTGTTGTTAAGTGCTTTTGAGTCGGTTCCAACCCATAGCAACCCTGAATAGGGTTTCCAGGGAGTGCCTGGTGAGTTTAAACCACCAACCTTGAAGTTCAAACCAACTTTGCAGTCCAGCACATTAACCTGCAGCAACACCACAACAGGACACCCATGAGCCATTGTTGTTGTTATGTGCCTTGGAGTCGGTTCCGACTCATAGCAACCCTGTACAGGGTTTCCGAGGCTGTAAATCTTTACGGGAGCAGAAAGCCTCATCTTAGCCATTGTTGTTGTTGTTGTTATGTGCCGTGGAGTTGGTTCCGACTCATAGCGACCCTGCACAGGGTTTCCAAGGCTGTTAATCTTTACAGGAGCAGAACGCCTCATCTTTCTCCCGCGGAACCGCTGGTAGTTTCGAACTGCTGACCTTACGGTTCGCAGCCCGATTTGTAACCACTACGTTACCAGAGCTCCTTATCTTAGCCATTAGAGAGATGCAAATGAAAACAACAACAGCAACAACAATGAGTTATCATCTCACACCAGCATTGACAGCAACATTCAAAAAGTCAGAAAACCCCAAATGCTGGCAAGGGTGTAGAGAGATTGGGACACTCCTACATGGCTGGTGGGACTGCAAAATGGTTCAACCACTCTGGAAAACAGTGTGCCGCTTTCTCAGAAAGTTGGAAATAGATACCTTCTGACATTCATTTTTGTGTTTTCTTTCTTTCCTGTCTTTTTAATGGCCTTTTCCTTTCTCCTGTAGGATGTTCTTAATGTCCTCCCACAACTTTTCTTGTGTATGCAATTATTAGTGTCTGTTGCATAGAATCTATTCTTGAGATAGTCTTTAAATTCAGGTGAGATGTTTTTGAAGTCATATTTTGGCTCTCATGGAGTTGTTTTACTTTTCTTCAACTTAAGCCTGAACTTCCATATGAGCAATTGATTGTCTGTTCCACAGTTTTCCCCTACCCTTTTTTTTTTTTTTTTTGTCTGATGATATTGAGCTTTTCCAGGGTCTCTTTCTACAGATGTAGTGAATTTGATTCCTGTGTATTGCATCTTGTGAGGCCCATGTGTACAGCTGCCTTTTATATTGTTGTAAAAAGGTATTTGCAATGAGTAATTCATTGATTTTGCAAACTCCAGTCATGCTATATCCAGCATCATTTCTATCATCAAAGTCATATTTTCCAGCTACATCCTGGTATGGTGCTGTACAATAAGCACAACTGCTAACCACAGGGTTTGTGGTTCAAACCCACCAGCTCCTCCTTGAAAACACTATACCGGGTTGCTATCAGTTGGGATTGACTCAAAGACACTTAACAACAACAACAATAACAACAATCATCCTTCCTTTTTATTTCTAACTTTTGCATTCCAGTCACCTGTAATTATCAGTTCATCTTGATTGCATTTTTTGATCGATTTCAGACTGGAGAAGTTGATAGAATTCTTCAATTTCATTACTAACTTTAGTGATTGGTGTGTATATTTTAATAATAGCAATATTAACTGGTCTTCCTTATAGGTATATGGATATTATCACAGACAGCATGGTACTTCAAGTTAGATCTTGCAATGCTCTTTTTTTTAAAAAAATATTTTATTGTGAATTATGTGATAGTTTACATGGGAGCTTTACATTCATCCTATCATATATCGTTTCATTGCCATGGTTACAATCCTTTCCATGCATCATTAACCAACCAAAGGGTATACCCTGCAAGCCTGCTCCGTGGTCATCAGCACACAGTCCCTCTCCCTTTCTGGGTCTTGAATCCCCAGCTGCTCCATCTCTCAACGTCATCATCTCTGCCTCCATATCTGG
>NW_006408554.1:3988172-4022069 GCF_000296735.1 Chrysochloris asiatica | reverse complement strand
GATACTTCAGACATATTGTCAAGAGGGAGCAGTCGCTGGAGAAGGATATCATGTTTGGTAAGGTGGAGGGTCAGAGAAAAAGAGGAAGACCCCCAACGACATGGATTGGCCAAGTGGCAGCATCGATGGACTCAAGCATGGCAACAGTAGTGAGGTTGGCCCAGGATCGGGCAATGTTTTGGTCTGCTATGCATAAGGTCGCTATGAATTGGTACTGACTCGATGGCCCCTAACAACAACAAACCATATGATTGTCTGATTAAGAATAGCCAGTACTCGTCCATTTCAGCTCACTAATGCCTAAGATATTGATCTTTATGCATTTCATTTCATTTTTGAATACTTCTAATTTTCTTGGAATCATGCTTCAGACATTAGTTGTTCCTGTTATTAATGGAAGTTTGCAGCTGTTTCTTCTCATTTTGAGGTGTGTCCCGTCCGCAAATGAAGGTCCCAAAAGCTTTTAGTCTATCCATGTCATTGATGTCAACTCTACTTTGAGAAGTTAGTTCTTCCCCTGTCATATTATGCTATTTTGTGGGCCTTCCAACCTGAAGGGTTCATCTTTCAGCACTATATCTGAAAGTGTTTTGCTGCTATTCATAAAGTTTTCAGTGGCTAACTATTCAGAAATGATCTGCCTTTCCTTCTTCCTAATTTGTTTTAGTCTGGAAACTCTCCTGAAATTATTCACCATGGCTTATCCTGTGGGTGTTCAAAATACCAGTGTCAGAGCTCCCAGCATCACAGCAACACACAAGCCACCAGAGTTTGACAAATCATGGAGGATTGTGCATATAACTGTATTTACCTTTGTTGCCTTTAACTCTTGCACTCCCGTGTCTTCAATTATTTTGTGAATCCATAGGATTTTCAGTTCAGTCCATCACTGAAATCATAGAGTTTCAATGACTAATTTTTTGGAAGTAAATTGACAGAACTTTCTTACAAGGCACCTTGGGGTAGACTTGAACAATCTGTCAGTTAGCAGATGAGCTTGTTAATCATCTACATCACCCAAACACCTCATCCATTCTTTCAGGTAGTCCACAAACATTTGAAAAACACAAACTTTGTTTTTCACAGTAGCTAGATATCAGAGAGGCAAATATTGATAAGAGTTGGTCATCAGTTTTGAGGAACTTACTGTCAAGATGTTTCCCAGTTATGAGCTCACATGTCAATTTCATTGTTCTACTGTAGCATTTATCACATCCGTGTGTAGTTTCTTGTATGTTTATAGAATACCTTTCTACCTCCAGTAATCTTTAAGCTTTATAATGTCAGGCATTGCACATATTACTTGTGCTTACTAAAGGCTCAAAAACATCTGTGGAATGATGAATAAGAAAGAAAGAATAAGAAAGCAAATATTTATAGTACAATAAGTAAAGAATTATAATAAATAATATAGATTTCTGCACAGGTGACAGGAGGGATTAATTCTCCTTGCAGAAGATATTTGTTCTTGATCTTAAAAAATCAGTAACAGTTTATCAGATGGAGAATGTGGAAAATGGTGTTTCATATCTGAAAATTATATTGGCTTTGGAGAGTAATACAAATGTAGCTGGAGTAAGAAGAAAATTATTCTTAAAACATATAAATGATAACTAAAATATAAATCCAATTACGTATTTTTTCATTCAACTAATATTTATTATGTGTACTCTATACCATGCATTTAAGTTAAGTTAAGTCAGACATGATTAGTACCCTCAAGGAACAAGGGCATATTAATCCAATACTCAATATGTTTAGTCCAACAAGTATAAAGTTGCTGCTATGACAAGTGCTGCAGGTAAAAGGCACATGGCTCTATAAGTTGTGAAAACAAGGGAATTTTTGTATAGTCAGGGATATCAGTGAATGCTGTCTAGGATGTGATCCATGACTTATATCCAAAGGTCAAGGGGAAAGAGAAAAGATGTATAAAATTCCCTGTGGCCAAAGGAGAATGGTGCATTAAAAGAAATGAGAGAAGAGACTAGAACAGAGAGAGGGAAGGGGAGCAAGGTGCAGGACAGAACTGCAGAGATAAGTAGAGGGCCATCCTAGGAGGTGTTTTTTTTTTGTTTGTTTGTTTTGTGTGTGTGTGTGTATGTGTGTGTGTGTTTTATGAGCACTGTAGGATAAGCACTGGACTGCTAACCACAAGGTCAGCAGTTAAAACCCATCAGACACTCCACAGGAGAAAGATGAAGCTTTTAGCTCCTATAAAGATTCACAGCCTCAGAAACTCTATACAGGGGAGCTTGGAATCAGAATCAGCTTGCTGGCAGCGAATGAGCTCTTCAGAGTGAAGAAGCCAAGCATCTGCAAGAACTGGTCCTGAACCAATGGTATTTGGGCTGCAGTGTGGAGAACTGACAGAAGGGGTTTAAAGGGATGGAGGTAGACCCATTTACTATCACAAAACCAGCGCTAGGGAAGCAGAGGCGAGTGCACTTCTCTTTGGAAGAACACAATCAAGTTGCCTTTACTGAAAGGAACAATATGTAGGAGATGATAGCTCATCTCATCTGCATATATTGTGAATCAATATTTTGACATGGGGTAGAGAAAGAAATAAAAGCTTCTTAAAACTTCAACTGGTGGTGGTGGTGGTTATGTGCCGTGGAGTCGCTTCTGACTCATAGCGACCGTAAATCTTTACAGGAGCAGAAAACCTCATCTTTCTCCCATGGAACAGCTGGTAGTTTCAAACTGCTGACCTTTATTCGTAACGCTACGCTGGGAAGAGACGCATCTAGGCCTCTACAGATACGGGTTCTAGTTCATACTCAGCAACTACGACTATCATCATCCAAGTCACATGATCTCATTGGATTTTAGTCTCAAACGTTGTAAATAAGGGAATTAGACCAGATTATTCCAAACTGCCTTCTGCCATGTTCTGTCTAGTCTCAAAACATGGAGCTGGTGGTGGTAGGGGTGGTGGTAAATAAAGCAGGGGTGTATTGTTTAAAACGGAGTCATGCTGTGGTGCTGTGGGTTAATGCACCAGACTGCAAAGCCATTTGAACTGCAAGGTCGGTGGTTCAAGTTCACCAGCTGCTCCTTGCACATCTCATGCAGGGTCGCTATGGGTTGGAACTGACTCAATGGAACTTCACAACAACAAACAATATTTAAGACATAGAGACTAACTCAAATCACTCTCAGGAGTTTAAGATTTAATGAAAGTTACATTACCTGTAATGTAATTGATTATGGAGAAGTAAGGGCTAGAAACATAATTTAAAAGTTTATTCTTACTAATTAACAAAACTCAACTGAGAAACATACATTGAATGCAAGAATCTTACAACTGAACATTCCAAACATGATCTAAAAGCTAATTTTATTGGCAGAAACTAAGCAAAATGTTCAAGTGCTATTCCAAATTTCATAAACATTTCTTAACTTGGTTTCAGAGATGCTGTATCTATCTACCTTATGCCAAACATCCAGATGGGATGGAGGATTTAAATCAGTTAATCAAATAGACGTTTGTATCATCCACACAGAACATTGGTAGTGACTGAAATGTATAAATTTCAATCAGGGTATTACAGACTTTCCCCTGTGCCTTTCATTGCTGCCAGTAATTTCTCTGTTGGTTACTTTCTTTATTTTCCTATAACCTTTTATCTTTATTTATCCCCTTCACTCCACTGCAGTTCTGAGAAGACTTTTGCAAAAGGAGGCATTTAAAAGATTAGTGTAAAGAGCACTTTAACAAACACAATAAAAAACCCAGAAGCTGAATGGTTGAAAGATCATAGAAAAGTTTGTGCCACCTTTCTCTCTTTTTTTTTTTTTAAAACAGGCTGAAATTTCAAGTTCTAACTATACTCTGTGGTTATAAGAGATCCAATAAGCATTATAACATCAGGGTTATATCTTGCAGAGTAGAGAAGGACTTTGTCAGCTCTGGATTCACAAGGGCATTTTTCCAAAGGCCAATGTAGTGTTTTATTTTTGAGTTAGAGCAAACACATCTAGTTATTGAACACAAGGTTTAATATTTTTAATGATTTTCTATTTAGATTATGAAAAAATGATATGTCTAAATAAAACTGTATTAGCAATTTATAAATTTGGTTGTAAGGAAACAACTATAATATTGAAAGATGCTTTTGTTACATATCTTCCTTTTTACTTATCACTTCCCTTCTTTAACTGTAACACTATGCTCTCTTGACCACTGAAAGCAAAGCTTTTAGGATTCTCTTTGAGTGTATCTAAAAAAAGCATCAATTATATCAAGGATAAAAGTTGTGGATTTTTTTTTTTTAAATTAAGGAGTAACTGGTAAAATTGAGGAAGGTATTGATAGTAGTGGCCTTTGATTGCTGAAATGGACTACCACCTTGCACCTTTTTTAAAAAAAACAATAATAACAAGATTATACATTTAATTATTTAATGTATAAGGTGACACCGTTCCTAAATGACACAGCAAAGGGTTCAAGGTGACACCATTCCCGAATGACACAACAAGGAATTGGGTCCAGTTCTTTCTGGTTTAAATGGCATCCTTTTAACCATTATGATGCTACACTATTTAATTTAAAGTTTTATTGTGAATTATGTGATAGTTTACATTGGAGAACATTAGTTTTACATTCATCCTATCATATATCATTTCATTGCCATGGTTATAATCCCCTCCATGCATCATCAGCCAACTAAAGGGTATACCCTACAAGCCTGCCCTCTGGTCGTCAGCACACCGTCCCTCTCCCTCTCTGGATCTAAAGTCCCCAACTGCTCCATCTCTCCATGTCATCATCTCTGCCTCCATCTCTGGCGTCACTGCTTCTCTGGGTAGAGTGCCGCTCTCCCATCGTCTCCACTGATGGTCCCAGGGACCTCTGCTCCTAGACTGCAAAGTTAATCACTCCCCTTCTTGCTACAAAACGTCTACCTTTACATTTCCAACCCTTACAATCAGCCCTGGTAACAATTATTCAGTATTGTATCTTCCACCTTTTTTGAGAACAAGAAAAACATTTTAGTTATTACTAGAACTTAAAATATTAAATAAATAAACAATCTGAAATTCATTAATGTTTCTGACCAGGTTGTAAAGGAATCCAGGTTCATTTCTGCATACAGCAGAAAGTTTCTAGGGCCTTACTTTATATATTTCTAAACACTTATATATTTCTGAAATAAATTTGATTTTTTTTAACTTGTTAAAATGTTGTTACCTTTCATTAGTAAATTCTAAAGGTGCTTTTTAAATTTTCAGCAGGTACTTTAAAAAACAAAGATTACAGTTTCATCTAATAGCGTACCTTTGTTTTCAAACACGTACTTGTACTTGTGGCCCTTCAAGCTCATCAGCCGCTCCTCAGAAATCCTATATTGGGTCACTATGAGTCAGAACCAACTCTACGGCACTTCACAATAACAACAACTTGCAAGTTTTCTAGTAGTGCTTGGGAAGAGAAATATCTGCTCCAAAAAATAAATAAATAAAGGCATTTGCTACTTAATATCATACATCGAGATTTAAGAAAATCCTTGGATCTAAACAGAGTGATCTAGACTTAAAAATCTTAAAGAGTTGTTTGTTTGCAAATGCCTGCTTGGAGTGTACTAGCAACATGAAAATGAACTGCTAAATATCACTTAGAGTTTTAGAAAGGTTTGCTTTTTATCTTCTCAAGATTGTACATTGTGACTTACTCTGTCTTGACATGCAAAGGAAGTGTCAAGTGTATGACATAATGCTAGTATTTTTGAGAGGACACTGAACTGTCTTCTCCCCTCCCCCAACCTAGAGTCTTAAGCAGTAATTATAATGCCCTGATCAGAGAGTTGTGTTTTGTCAGGTCTGGCCCGATTCGGGTGGCAACATAATTCCACACTGTTGGAAAGAGCTCAGTGCAGCTGTGCAAAACTTGAATGTTTGTTGTTGTTTATTGTTTAAGGAGACGCTTTTTTCTCTAACAGACTAATGAAGGGATGTTTAGTACAATTGCACTGGTCCACTGATTTATTTCAAGCTTGACTTTCAATTGATTGAGAGAGATGAAACAAATCATCAAACTGCCAAAAGGAAATATTCACTGAGATTTTACTCTTGACATCAAAAAGTGTCTGCGCTTCATAACTGACCATTGATAGCTATCAATTATACATCGTTGTACAACATCGACACAGCTTAAGCATTAAATGATTACATTTTATATTGCACTGAGTTGAATTATGTGATTAATTCTTAGGAGGTGAAATTATTATTATAGAAACAGTTATACTTATTAAGCTATCTATGAGAAAACAGCAAAATATCCACTTTCATTATTAAAATTAAAAGCATAATTTTTGCAAGCTCTCTAAAGCAGCAAAACATAGCGCCTCACTGAGGAAATTGATGGATTCATTAGAAGTAAATTAATATGGCAAAAGAAGACTTCAATTAAAAATAAAAAGTTAAAGTACATAGAATCAACTCAACACTAAATGAAATGAATGAAATGTTACGATGCTTTTTATGAAGGTAGTCTGCTTCAAAGGAGCTCTGGTAGCGTAGTGGTTACGAACCGGGCTGTGAACCTTAAGGTCAGCGGTTCGAGACTACCAGCCGCTCCACGGGAGAAGGATGAGGCTTTCTACTCCCGTAAAGATTTACACCCTCGGAAACCCTTTACAGGGTTGCTATGGGTCGGAACCGACTCAACGGCACTTAACAACAACAACAACAACAACAGTCCGCTTCAAGCCATGGGTTCTTGAAAATAGTCATGAACCATGTTTTTAATTCACTGTGATATAATATGATAAGTTTGTTTCTGTCTAATTTATGGATGATGATAGGGATGGTGGTGGTAAAAGTCACATAAAGTCAAATTTGTTTTTTCTTCTGGCTTTTATTAAGTACAACTGAGTTGGTTCCAACTCATAGTGACTCCTGTATAGCGTTTCTGAAGAGTGGCTGGTTGGTTTGAACTGCCGACCTTGTGGTTGCCAGTCCAGTGCTTATCCAACAATACCACCCCAGAACTCATATTATAGGAGGAAAAAATTAATCAAGTATCATAGGAAATCAATACCTTTTGGCTTAGAAATCTCTTGTTTAATGGTGAGGAAGCTGAAATCCAACTAGAAAGATAAGGGAGGTGATGAAAGCCCCCCTGAGGAGACCCAGGAGTCCTGAGCCTCAGAGCAGAGAGCACTTTCATGATTTCATACATCTTCTGATAATGGCAACTCACTTCAGATATTTTTTCTTTTCTTCTGGGTGAGACATATTTTCAGCTCTGGAGGTTATTGTATTAAGATAAAATATAGAAAATTTATACAGCATGTACAAGTTCAAAAATATGTAGCTTGGTTTTGTGGTTAGTTAGGAAGCCTTGAGCTTACAAAGCTCCAGAGAATGGTATAGGAAGAGGGAAAAGGAACAGGAGGCAGATACGCGGTGTGGTGGAGTAACTGATAAAAGGCAAAGTGGGGGAGAAAACCACAGAGAGGCCAGGGAGAAGGAGAGATCAGCAGGAAGACAGGGAAAGGCTCAGAGAGCTTCAGCATTACTGGTGGTCAGCTACTATGCTTGTAGTTTGCGTGAATTATAGGCTTCCAAGTGTACCTCCTGTTTTCTACTACTCTGAAAGCTTGATTACTATTCATGGCTCTCCAATTGCTTTGGAACCTTTGCCTCTCCACTGTATCAGATAAGAACCAGAACATTCTGCTAAAGCATGATAAGAACTTTCAGCACAATAATAACCATCACAACAGATCATCTTTCACCAAATAAAACCAAACCCACTGCCATCGAGTTGGTTCCGACCCAGAGTGACAGTAGAGGACAGAGTAGAACTGCTCCTTTGGGTTTCTGAGAATGTAAATCTTTACAGGAGAAGACTGCCTCATATTTCTTCAGTGAGATTATCTTTAAGTCTCAAGAAAATCAAATCAACAGGCTATTATTCTTTCATACCAATTTTCTCCAACCTTGCTTAGAAGAAGGAGCATTAAATTTCAGTCTGTCTTTTATTGTGGGATCTGTAATTGACACTGGACTTCTTATAATAGGATGTTCTTGATCATTAAAGAAGATATGAAATTTAAATCTTATGACCTCTCTTCACTTGAGAAATACACCCTGAAAAAGGTAAAGTCACTATTGGTCATGACTGTGAAATTATTTAAGGCAAATGATGATCTCCCTAGGACGATGACATAGCATTTGCTTCTAGGGATGACTTTTACAAGATAGCAAGTCACGCTATGCCCTTGTCCACAAATAAGGGAAATTTGTATTATACTCAGTTTTGCTCTCACACTTTCCAGAAAACTTCTTATCTAATACTGTAATCAGTTTGAATAATATTTATCATCTTCACATAGTTTAAGACATATTCAAAGAAGAGATTTATTTTGTTACTTTTTAGATAAATTACAAATGGATTGTCCTTATTACCGATTACTCATGTTGACTTTTCACTGTTTTACATGGATTTCTGATACCTCAGTGTATCTATAACCAACTTACTTAATGAAGAATGGTCACTTGGAGTTACTCTTGGCATCAGCCTGCCATTAGTCTTTTCTGCTGCCTTTGCCTGGTTACTGATGCTTACTTTAATACAAATAGTCTGTTCCCATGTGAACCTCAGATTTGAATATGGATACCCAAGACATCAGAAATCTAAGTTATGGGGTATAGGTACATTGTTCAGTAGAGAAAAGATACCACCCTTAATTCTTGGGATTTTGAACATACATTCTAGTTGGAAAGGCAGAATATATGCATAAGAAAGGAATATTGCATGTTGGAATTCATTTAATAAACACTGGTATAGTTATTAACCTTAATTTCCATTCCAATGGAGTTCCATTCCACAACCAGATTTAAGGAAGAAATAGGAATATTATTATTCGATTCTAGATTAAGAAAGTGAGGCTCATAGAATTTAATTTACTTACCCAATTATTGTACTACCATTTATTTTAGTAGAAGAAGCATTTTTTTTAATCTGTGATAAAAATGTTTACATGTATGCTTAAAACATTTCTATAAATAGCTAGTTTAGAAAATTCCTAATTTATTTTTTTATTGACTGTATTTGAAATACAGGCAGTCTGTGTTACAAATGTGTTTCATTTCTAAATCTGTCTTTAAGTGGAATTTAAGTCAGTTAAGTATGTTTCGTATCTAATGTCATTTAGTCAAATATTTGTCTTAGTATATAATGTACCTTTCTATGGAAAAAATTAAATACTTTCAGATACCCTAAAACATTTTTAAAATAACAATGCAGTGTTAATAATAATAATAATAATAATGTTTTGATGCATGTCTCAAAGAAGTGTCTGTTTGTTTCTAGGAACCATTATATGTACCTCAAAAATTTAATATGCCAAGTTTAACTGGTGGGGGTGGAAGTGTAATGATGTGGGGGTTGGTTCATAACTAGAGATTGTATGTAAGCTAGATGTTTGTAATACAAGGAGGGCCTGCATTTTTAATATAGTCCATCTACATTTTTTTTTCATAGCTTTTAACTTATTTTCATTTGAGAGGATACTTGGTCGTCAGATGAAGAAATTAATTAAACTTATAGGAATGGTGAAACCAGAGGAATAAAGAAAGTGGTGTATATCGTTTAAGAGAAATGTGTGAGGATTTCTTAAATCTAAAGGCTTTTTCCTTTTGGTCTAAACCATTGACAGTGTGAAACACAGTAGTTCGCAAGAAAGGTAGTGCTGTAGGTGAAGGACTTGAAGCTCCGCAGTCCTCTTCCAAAACATAATAGAAGAAAATCAACTAAGAAGATGGTGCTACAGATCAGAATAATATACTAACAAGAGGGAACACTAGAGCAGTAAAGTTATAATAAATTAGTGCCCAGGAGACAAGATCTGTGAAGCAGAATATCACAAACACGCACACACACACATTCTGATGTATGAGATACACACATAAATGTATGAATGCAAACACATGCAAATGCAGAAACATTTCAAGCAAGTGATCCAAACAATTCTTTTTGTGACCATTTTAAATTATATATGTTACTTTGGCCAGCATTCTTGGCCAAAGCAACTAAAGAATGAATTGTACTTGGTGATGGGTACATAATACATACCCATCATTGTGCATAATCATTGTGCTTGGTGATGGGTATATAATAATAGATATGATAAGTTTTGTCTTCTAGGAGCTTAGAGTGTAGTGGAGGAGAGAGGTATTATTGAAGTGATTTGGTGAAATGAATGAGACATTCACAGAGAATTTTGTGATTCTGGAGGAGAGATAGCATGTAGCACTTTCTGAAGGAGTTGATGGCTAAGCCAAGTCTTGAAGAGCAAGCAGCAGCTTGGCAAAAGGGCAGAGAGTGAGATGGAGGTCCTTTCAGACTACAGCATGAAGGAAGGCCAGGAGCTTGAAACATAACGGTGTATGTGGTCTGCAATTACTAGAATATAGTGATGACGGAGAGAAAAAGTTGATGGTGCAGAAGTAGCCAGATCTAAAAGGGCTAACTGGGCTTTATACTACCAGTAATGATGAGCCTATGTAGGGTTTAAAGCATGCAGATCATATTAATACTTTAGCAGATCATTCTAGTTGCTGAGTGGAGAATGGCTTTTACATGGACAAGACCAGAGATTTAGATTTCATTTTAGAGCTTCTTGTAGAAATGTAAGTGAGAGAGCTCAGGGTGTGAAGCAGTCGTGATAATGAGGACTGAGAAGTTGTGGAGGATTTTAGCAACATTGAGGAGTTGAATGGAGAAGATCTGATACTTACAGAATGTGGAGGGATGACTTAGGATTTCTCAGAGTTTCACGTTGGGTGATGCATTATGTGCCTGTGTGTGGTGGTAAGGCTTCGATGGAGAAGGGATAGGAACTGGTTGGGCAGGTTGGGGATGTGGTCAGGTTAGCTTAAGGTGACTGTGGTTTATCTAGGAGCACTATACATGGATATTTAGTGCAGTTTGAGAAACAGATGTGTGGTGACAAATTTGGAAGTTGTCAACCTATACCCATCACCGTCGAGTTGATTCCAACTTACAGCACCCCATGTGTTACAGAGTAGAATTGCTCCATAGGGTTGTCTTGACTGTAATCTTTATGGAAGTAGATCTCTGGGCTTTTCTTCTCTGGGGCTTCTGGGTGGGTTCCAACCACCAACCTGTAGGTTAGTGTTGATGTTGATGTTGTTGTTTTTAACTGCAATGGAATGGGTTTCAACTCATAGCAACCCTATGTAGGATTTGTGAGGAGCGACTGGTAGGTTTGAACCTCCACTCTGTCAGTTAGCAGTCCATTGCTTAGCCGATAGCACCACACTAGGACCTCTGTTATGTTAACTGGGTCAGCCTGTACTAAACACACCAAACCTATTGCTGTCAAGTTGATTCCATTCTGCCCCATGGAACAGCTGCTAGGTTTGAACTGCTGACCTTTCAGTTATGGAGTGGTTTACTTACTATGCCCCCAGAGCTTCTTTGTCGTGTGATAGGTGGTTTGGAATGGAAAACACAGCCTCTTCTGTGTAGTACATGTTACAGTCTTATCCCTCTCGTTTATATCCAAAGATAAAGATTTATAGCTGAATACATAAATGTAATTAGTATTATACCTCCTGGTTGTACATAAACAGCAGCGTGATCACATGTGACAAGAAATGCTTTAAGAAAAATGCAAGTAACTAAGTGCCTGCTGTTGCCTTCTTCCAGCTGTGTCCATGGAAATGCCTGTCTCAAAGGGATACTGCTTCAGTTGACCTTGCACGACACATTCTTGTAAGGACCCTGGCTCTGAAGTTTTGTCTGGTTCAAAATGGCAGAAAAGCCCCCACCTGGCTTAAACAGGAAGACTTCAAGGTCAACACTCTCTCTTCCACCGGAACCTGTGGACATTATTAGGAGCAAGTCGTGCTCTAGGAGAGTGAAGATCAACGTGGGGGGCCTCAACCACGAAGTTCTGTGGAGAACATTGGACAGGTTGCCCAGGACGCGCTTGGGGAAGCTTCGAGACTGCAACACCCACGAGAGCCTCCTGGAAGTATGCGATGACTACAATCTGAACGAGAATGAATATTTCTTTGATCGGCATCCAGGAGCTTTCACGTCTATTTTAAATTTCTACCGGACAGGCAAACTCCACATGATGGAAGAAATGTGTGCGCTCTCTTTTGGCCAAGAGCTTGATTACTGGGGGATTGATGAGATCTATTTGGAGTCTTGCTGCCAAGCCAGATACCATCAAAAGAAGGAGCAAATGAATGAAGAACTGAGACGAGAGGCGGAGACTATGAGGGAGCGAGAGGGAGAAGAGTTTGATAATACCTGCTGCCCTGAAAAAAGGAAGAAACTCTGGGACTTGCTGGAGAAACCAAACTCATCAGTGGCTGCAAAGGTAAGAAAAACATGGTGTTGTTTACCTTTATGTGCTCAGGAAATGTGTCACTTATAGTCCAGAGAGTTTGATTTTCTTCACTTAAGATGTTTCTTTAGGACAGAACAAAATGTCACTACACAGATGACATCCTTTCCAAAACCTTACTCAGTCAAGTATCATTGTTTTTCATGGGGAATGCCCTAAATTGGCATGACTCTTTCATAAATATCTTCAGTTGTAGGAACAAGGCTAGGCAGCAGAGTCCCAATAGAGTTCTGGTTTCCTTAGTGGTGTGTGGTGTTGGCCCTGTTTGGGATGAGGAGGCACTAGATCAGGCCCAGGGGGCATGGAGGTTTGCAGAGGGCCAGGGACTGGGCTACAACTAGAATGAAGGGAAGGTGCCTATCACTGGCAATAGAGAAAGTGTCTCCTGTCCTGGTTCTGTGGCTGTTCAAGCAATGCTCATGGCCCAGTGAAGCTCAGGGGACAAGGAGGCCGCACCATGAAGAGGGGTTGTATTACTAAGCTTTGGAAGGAAGGACTCAATGTCCAGAATGCACCCATTTTCCTTCCCTTGGAAAGCCTGGTAGTGATGCATCTGACTGCTGATGTACAATCTTTTCACAGTTGAGATAGTAAAATAGTTCAATGTTCATTATTATTTGCTTAAAATGAAGGTAAACTCAAATGTTTCCACTGTGTATATCTGAAGCTCAGAGTACAGTTTTGTTACTAATTTAATTCATCAGACTAATTAAATTGCAGGATTCTGGTGGTCTGTTATTTAGAGTTTTGAGTGTTAACACAAATAGATTTTTATCTTGTATATTTAGTTCTGTATTGCAGTCTGAATTATAAAAGTCAAAAGAGTCATCTTTAGCCACAGGAGCATAGAATCAATGTTTTGTGCATAGTAGATGAAGGTGGAATATGGATTGAAGATGGGGAGTGGAATATGTCATCAGATGAATTCTTTTGATTACTTACATTTTTTTCAATTACACTGATTCTTGTAAACAATAATGAGTACAGAAATATAATAGGTCATATGTGCTTTTTTATTGGAAATTAACATTCTACATGACAGTCTCCCACACGTAAATAATTTAAATAATCAGCTGAATGCAGATGATAAGAAATCGGCTTCGTATGCATGGTTTGTTACGCCTAGTTTGGAGTCTTGTTGATTTCTGAAGAGATTTTACTTTCTACCTAGAACATGGAACTGCATGAAATAGCATATCTTTCCGTTGCACCTAATGAGAAAATGCATATTTTATGGTAAATGGAAGCTTTCAACTAGGTTGTGTGTGTGTGTGTGGTTATGAATAATTTGTTTACTTTTTGTTGTACCTATAACATAGAAAGAAATGTGCTCTATTTGTGGGTTTGAATTGAGGAAGACCATTGCTGTTTCCAGTGTCAAGTGTTTACTTACATATATGTAGGTAAATATGTAAATATTTGCTTGTATATTTGTAAGTACTAAAAATAGGCTGCAGACTTTTAAAGTAAAAGTGAGAAACCCTGAATTTCTAAGTGAGGTGTTGGGATGTTAACTCTTTCCAGCCTTTAGGCAACTGAGGAATAAATCATTGTTTTACAAAAAAACTCCAGAGGGAGTTGGCCAACTATGTAAAAATAAGCAGCTTAATCAAAGAAAATATGAAAGATTAATGTGGTTTACTTATTTGTAACGATATTAAAAACACACTTCTAAAGTTAATACTGGAGTCCTGGTGTGGCACTATAGGATAAACACTGGACCAAAAGACTAGTTTGAGCTGTAAGGTCGACAGTTCAAACCCATCAACTGTTCCTTGGGCTATTTAGAGTCGCTGTGAGTTGGAATCGACTAGATGGCACTTAACAACAATAGTAACAAAGTTAATAGGATTGCAGAAAAAAGTTAATATGCATTTATTTTGAAGATTTATAGGTTGGATGTAATAGAATCGATAACCTCGTTTTCCAATGAGAGAGTTCATTAATCTTTAAATTCTAGAAGTAGTCGCCATTTCTTGTTTTCTAAGAACGTGTGATTATAATGATTTGTTAACACTATGCCATTCTATGCCATTATGCATCACACAGACTTTTAAAAATTTGTTTCAAATTATGTGTGAATGGATATTTACCTACAAACTATACTTAGCTAAGGTCAGTGGTTTGGGGAAATTTTATAGAATTATAAATAATAAATGTTTCCAGTTTATTAATAAAACTAAGAGAACTTCGCTAACTTACGTTTATTCTTTACTCAGTTTCGTAAAGATGCATGTTTGTTTATGTGTCTATATTTTCCTCTGTTTGAGTGGCCTAACATGATGGAAATTACTTACATTGGCTGATAACGGCAGTTTAGTGAAACGATTTCTCATTTGTGTGAGGCTTAGAGCCTTTTAAAACTAGCTCTGTGTGTTGTCTTATATAAGTCACCAGCTTTTCCAGTATTCTTCTCAAGGCATATAACTTGTTGTTTCCCAGGATAATTCTTAATGAGGGAGTGCTAATACTGGGTATATGTGAATAGTATTCTTCTTACAACCTGGAGACCAATAGTTGTATTAAAACTGGAGTGTGATGATACTCTAGGCCTCACTGTGTATTTTGTACTGTGGGCATGTCAGATTCATTAATATATGAAACTCTTACAAAGGAATGCTTTACTTGCAATCTGTTTTCCTAATTTGTTTAGGAAATAATAGATCTTTGGAGGTGAATATATGTTTACCTTATTGTTGTTGTTGTTGTTAATTGCCATTGAGTGAGTTCTAACTCATAGTGACCCTATATAGGGTTTCCAAGGAGCACCTGATGGGTTTGAACTGCTGCCCTAGCAGTTCAAAGTCCAGTGCTAATCCTACATCGCCTCCTTTCCAATTATTTCTATTCACCTTGGTAATGAAGTTGAACACATTTGAGATACACTAAATGTATTATAAATATTAGATACTTAGAAAGACAATCCTCTCTCCAGAATTTAAAAAATATATATATTCTTAGTTTAAATAGGGATTTCATGTTTTTAATTTTATAAGATCAAAGTTCTAATTTAGACTAATCATCACTAAGGATATAGGCAAACTGTGGGCAAAGTTGTGTATTCAAGACTGCTCTTTGCAGCAGTGGTTATAAAAAATTTAAAAAAAAAAGAAGAAGAAGAAAACATAGGAAACAACCTAAATGAAAGAAAACAACGTAAGTATCTAATGATAGATAAGGAATTGGGTCATTGCATTTTGTTGAGTCCATATAATGGATGACTAAGAGGACATTGCAGTGAAAATATAGATTTGACATACATAGATGTAGATGGTCTCTTCATTATGTTGCTGGAAAGAAGTAGTTTACCCCAAGCATGGGTCTACTTGGGGCAAAATGTTCCTTGGAAAATGGAATTAAAAGCTAATGGCATTTTTCCATGAACTTTTTGAAGCCCCCATATATTTTTGTAATAAAAACATATGTAAGTACTTATCATTAACATAAATATGCAGAGAAAGTAAGTCTGGAAACTTGTACATCCAAACGTTAGCAATAATTAAGTCTAGATGATGGAATTACATGATTGCTTTCTTTTTTGGTTTTCTCATTTTTAAAACTTTTTATTGTGAATTGGGTGAAAGTTTACAAAGCAGATCATCACTTTTCCATTCAACAGTTCATACCCATTTTGTTTTGTCTCACTGATTGCAATCCCCTCCTACCCTACCTGTGTTTCCAGCTTTCATTCCTCTTTTCCTGACCGGTCTGAACTTTGTCCTTGGGTAAATGCTGCCCTTTAGATCTCAAATGGTAGACTGTTCTAAGGCGTGTGTACCTCGCTGGTGTTATTGTTCCCTTATAGACCTGGCTATGGTTTGACTGAAAAATTGAGCCAGGGAGGCAGAGTTCAGTTCTAGCCCTAAAGGACAACTAAAGGCGATATGATGTGGTATTCCACCAGTCTCGATTTGGCCAGTAAGTTTGGCCTCTTGAACGGTTTTGAGTTTTGTTCCACAGTTTTTCCTCCTACTATAGCTTATATTTTATAATAAAGAAATTATGAAAGTTATAATGAGATTATTTGATAAATCCTTTGTATAGAAGGAAAACCTAATTAAAAGACTTATCTCTATTCATTAACATGGAATAAAAACTCACTAATTTATTAGATAATAACTCTTCAGCCCATGCCGTATGCATCCACTATGAAATACAAAACTACCAAAAGACCATGTGACCTCTTCCTCAGCCTTTGACTTTGACCCTGACATTATCTATTTGGCTCTTACAGGAAGTTCTTGGTGTCTCCTAAGGACCCACTTCTATTAATTGATGTTTCTGGTATACTCATAACTGAAAACAGGTCAAAACAAGGGTTAAAATTTGTGATATATTTGAAATGTCTATATTTAACGAATTAGCACTTTTATGCATATATATAAGACTATGAAATATATTTATAATTTATATATATATAATATAATATAGTAACAATAGGGTAGATACAAGTTGTCCAGAGTGTGGTGTGATGTGGTAATGGGTTGTTTCTGTTGATGGACTTTATCCTCTTTCAGTCCTCTCAGTGTACCTTCATGACTATCTATATAACCTCATGTAGAGATAATGAACAAAGTTGAAATTTGTTTGTGAATGTGTGACCCAGCCAAATGGATCCAGGGAATCAGGTTACCTTGACATGGAATTGCTGGCTCTGGTATGCTTGTCATAGGAACATGCTAGGAACTTGGCTTAACTGGCTGCCAGTTTCCTGGGCAGTGAATTGGAATTAGACTTGGTCCTCTGTCTCTTCCAGAGTAGAGCAATTTACTTTTCTTCTGGACTCGAAACATTTCTCTCTCTTTTCTTTGGCCTCTTCCCAAAAGAACTGTAGTAGTTTCCCCTTTAAATATTGCATACATCCACATTAGCCTAAATCATGTTTGAGAGCATTAAAGAGAGATGATGTTGTTGTTAAGTACTTTTGAGTCCTTTCTGACTCATAGCGACCCTGCATAGGGGTTCCAAGGAACAGCTGTTGGGTTTAAACCACTGACCTTGTGGTTAGCAATCCAATGCTTACCCAACAGTGCCACACCAGGATTCTGAAGAGGAATGGGTTCTGAGTATTACAGTATTATCAGCATTTGGGATGAAACAATGATAAGGAAGTAGCACAGGCCACCTGAGGACGGAAAGAAACTAGTGTCCTCTACATAGTAGAACACCCTCATGCTTCATATATGAAAGTCAAGACCAGTCTTCAAGCAAACCCACGTAAGAGTGACTGGACCTCTGAAGCAAGACTTGACATGGACACACAAGGGGACATGGTGATCTCAGACATCAAGTTAGGAAATCAGATGGTAAGCAGCTATTATTTGATAAGCATATAAGACAAAATCTGCACAAAGGTATTTCATTCATCTGAACCATTACAATGAGAGCTTTCAGACAGCTTTATTGGGACAAAGTGTGTTGTCATTGTTTGCTGTAGAGTTGGTTCTGACTCATAGCAACCCTGTATGGGATTCCTGAGAGCAGCGTGTGGGTTTGAACTGTCCACCTTTCAGTTAGCAGTCCAGTGCCTTTATTTCCTGCTCCCCTTTCCTTGGGTTTCTCATTTAACCACAAGTAGCTCTGTAGGATAAGCACCTGGTCGCAAGGTCGATCTGAGCCGTAAGCTCACTGGTTCAAACTCACCAGCCACTCCTTGGAAACCCTATACGGTGTTGCTATGGATTGGAACCAACTTGACGGCACTTAACAGCAATATCGCTTCTTTGGATTTTCTGGATGGTGTGTGTAAACGATTAGGTACTTGGCTACTAATAAAATGTTTATGATTTGAATCTACCAAAACGCACCTCAGAAGAAAAATCTGGCTGTGTCCTTCTGAAAAATCGATGATCAAAAACCCTGTGGAGTATAGTTCTGCTCTGACACACATGGGGTTGCCATGAATCGGAGTTGACGCAATAGGAACTGGTTTGGATTTCTTTCTATTACCACTTATTTATCTAAAGACTCCTCCCTCATCTTCTTATTTACCATCACCATTTAGTTCAAGAACAGACATTTCATGTGTTGTGTTTATGTGCATACAGGTGAATAAACAGCTCTGATTTATATAAAATTCAGGTTAGCTTTTTGATGATTTGCTTAGTTATAAACAATAATAGCCTTTAAAGGTATAAATGGGCAAAAAGGAAGATTGATGCCGTGTGAATACATGCAGAATTCTCCCTACATTGTGGTGCCAGTCTGAGGTGGGTCTGCTAATCATGATGTTTCTATGTGTCCTGTTTACTGTTTTCCTTTTCTTCTTATATCTTGACTGTAAGGAGTAAGTTGTCTGTGCTTTTCTGATAACACAAAAGTCCAAAGGTGTTAAACAAGAAACAGAGTTTTAAAAGAAGTTGACCTGCCTATGGAGGTTTGCTTGAAGATACATTGTTTTTCCTTTCTTAAATACTTTATCTACATAAACCAACAGGTTGAAATCCAAGAAATATTATTGTTGTTAGGTACCATCAAGTCAGTTCCAATTTATAGAAACCTGTTTCCGAGGAGTGCCTGATGAATTTGAACTGTCTACTTTGTAGTTCAAACTGACTTGTGGTCCAGTGCTTATCCTACAGCATCACAGAATGATAAAATGCAGCAGATAAGAATACAGCATTGCCTTTTAATTAAAATTTCTCAACTATTCCATTCTTTGATTCTAATGAAGGAGGTTGAATTTTAAAATTCTAGACCTTGATCCATTTACCTAGGTCATAGTTTTCTTGAGTTCTTGTTGTTAGGTGCTGTCAAGTCGGTGCTGGACTCATAGTAACCCTATGTACCACAGAACAAAACACTGACTGGTCCTGTGCCTACCTCACTTGAGGTTGAGTCCATTACTGCTGCCACTATGCCAGTCCATCTCATTTGGGGACTTCCTTTTTTTTTTTGCTGACCCTCCACTTTACCATGCATGATGTCCTTCTCCAGGGACTGGTCCCTGCTGATAATATGTCTGAGGTATGAGAGAAGAAATTTGGTCAGCCTGGCTTCTAAGGAGCTTTCTAGCTGTACTTCTTCTAAGACAGATTTGTTTGTTCTTTTGATGGCCCATGGTACTTTTATATTCTCCTCCAACACCATAACTCAAATGGATCAGTTCTATGGTCTTTCCCATTCACTGTCCAAATTTCACATGCATATGAGGTTATAGAAAATACCATGCTTGGATAAGGTGCACCTTAGTCCTCAAACTGACATCTTTGCTCTTGAACACTTTAAAGATGTCTTGTGCAACAGATTTGACTAATGAAATACATCATTTGCTTTCTTGACAGCTGCTTCCATAGAGTGTTGATGGTTGATCCACGCAAAATGCTAACATAGCACTGGTTTACTACTTTTGTCTTAACAGATTATTGAGTGCATCTTGTTTCACTCTTCAACATGTACCTTGTTCCAGTTTGGAAAATAAATTCTATACTCAGAGTACATAGGCATATTCTTATAAAAACATTACTCAAGAATCATGCATGTGTCATTTTCTTGTTACATCTTGGTTGCATCTAAAGAGGGCCAGTCTTAGTTTTCAAGCAGTTTTTCTATCTTTTTAGAAAAATCATTAATTTCCATTAATATTAACAGAAGACTTTCAGATTGTTTTCAACTGAATTTTAAAAACTCAATAACTAATTATTTTCAAACTAAAAAAAAAACAAAAAGAGAGATTTCTTTCTTACATTACTTAATGTTATCACAAAACAGAGCACATTGGCAATGCTTAAATATTCTGGTTTTGAAAACTCATGTTCATTCACTTCTTTGGTTATTAACAGATTTGTTTTCTTTATTTCAAGCGAGAGACATTAGAAAGTAAATGGTCTATTTTAGGTAAGCATAAGAATTATGAAAGAATGGTCACAATATTTAACACTCACCAGTTTGAAGACTCTAAAAGGGTTTGAATAATGTTTTTGATCAAGTATTCTCATCTGCAATTTATCTCCCATTTTCAAAAAAGAAAAAAAAACAAATTCTTTTCAAATGCTAACAGCTTATAAGGAAAATTCCCATGGCACATATTCCTTGACCTCAGATAGCTCCACATATTATTTATTTTTAAAACATGTATGCTCTCTAGTGGAAATTTGCTCTGAAAGTTTGACTAATAATTGTATGGAAGTACAGTCATGGAGGAATCCTGGTGTTAAGCACTGTACTGCTAAGCACAAAGTTAGCAGTTTAATCCCACCAGCTGCTCCTTGGATACCCTATACAGGATAACTATGAGTCAGAACCACCTCGATAGCACACTTACCAACACCAACAGTCATGTAACTGCTTTGATTCCTCAAGAAGATGGCGACTCATTGCCTCATCAAGATTTATTTCTATTATTACTATTTAACTTTCCCCCCAGAATTCCAAGTATATCTGGGCCATCCTTACTGCTATCAGTTAGGTGTAGAGTTAGCAGTTGGCTGTTCTGCAAACTGAACATGAGAAGATGCCATATTGAATATGTGACTGATATTTCACCTTTCCCTAGCTGCTTTTGTATTTTACAGAAATAGATAATGTGTGGTACTGCAGGATAATGCTCTGGACCGCAAGAACTGCAAGGTTGGCTGTTCTAATCCACCAAATGCTCCTCGGAAACCCTATACATGGTCGCTATGAGCTGGAACTAACTCGATGGCACTTAACAACAACATATAATACAGGAAGACCCTGAGCGAGATGGATTGACACAGTAGTTGAAACAATGGGCTCAAACATAGCAACAGCTATGAGGTTGGCATAGGACTAGGCAGTGTTTCATTCTATTGTGCAAAGGGTAACTGTGAGTCTGCTGACCCAACAGCACCTAACAACAACAACAATATATAATGTATTGCATAAAATTGAATAATCTCTTCCTAGAGAACCTGGTAATGTAAGATTGCTTGTTTTAGATTGTTGAATTAGCTAGTTTTTATTGAATTAGCTTGTTGTTGTTGTTGAGTGCTGTTCAGTTGGTTCTGATGGTAGTGACCCTGTATAGGGCTCCTGAGAAGTGGCTGGTGTGTTTAAACCGCCAACCTTGTGGCTCAAACTGCCTTTGAGGTCCAGTGTATTATCCTGCAGTGCCATACCAAGACTTTTATTGAATACTGCATAGTAAAATATTGAATATTTTATTGAATATTGAAATTACACAAACTGAGTTATGTAAAAATAAAAGGCTTTTGGCACTTCAATTTAAAATTTTTTTACAAGTGGTCAGAGCAACATGTTTATAATGCTGAAAATATGAAAACAGGCCAAACCATAGACAGAGCTATAAAATGAGCAGTAACACGGGAGAGACCACACTCCTTAGAACAAGCAACCATATGAGAGCAACTTGGCAGCATTTGTCACACTTTAACAAAGGAAAGAAAAATAGGAAATACATTTTTTTTTTTAATTTCAAAAGATGACAGTACACTTCACGATTTTCAAGTAAATTGTGAAGTTCAATGAAATGAGCCCATTATGTACAATAAATTATTATAAAACAGGATCTCAAAATACACGTTCCTCATGTTGCCTCATGAGTAGGTAAAGAGCAGCATGGTGTATCCCCTGACCAGGGATAAGCAGAAGAGTATCTCAGTGAAGACTTTTAAGGTTCAAATAGCAGGCGGTTCTAATACAGGCACTTTTTTCAATTTCAACAACTTGAGTCAGTTACCACTGAGTGGATTCCAACTCGTGGTGTGGCCTTGTGTGTCAGCATAGAAATGCACTCACAGGGTTTTCAGTGGCAGTTTGGGGGGGAAAAAACTGCCAGGTCTTTCTTCCCGTCATTTATTTTTAGTATCCCTGCCCTTGCATCTTATTCCACTAAGGATTGGAGGCAGCCCACTAGAATCATACACTAATAATTCATGTAAAATAACAAAAAATGTTTTTTAATTTAAAATAGGACTGTTGTTGTTAAGTGCTGTCAAGTCAGTCCTGACTCATAGCAATGCTGTATAGGATTTTCAAAGAGTGGTTGGTGGGTTTGAACTGCCGACCTTGCAGTTCAAACCGACTCTACAGTCCAGTGCATTATCCTGCAGCACCACACCAGGAGGATAAGAAGAACTATATCATAAATTACCATAATCACAAGAGAAAATGTCTAATTTTCTCTAAAATGTTTCAGTAATTTTAATTAAGAGAAGATAGTCTTATCATTTTAAATGGAACAGCACACTGGACTTCTGACTGTAAGATTGGCAGTTTAAACCCACCAGTCGCTCCTCGGAAACCCTATACAGGCTCATTTTGAGTTGGAACTGACTCTATAGCACTTAACAACAACAACAGCATGAACATTGTTAACGGACCCAAAGTAAAATAGTGAAATACACTGTCTGTATACCTACAACACAGTGAGTTATTTAATTTGTCCCCTTCTAGCCATGGCTTTTGGATTCCTGATGTGGTGCTGGAGGATAAGCACTGGACTTCTAACTGCAGGGTCCTTGTGAACCACCCAGGGGATTGGCTCGTGTGCTAATAATGTCAGTAAGAGGCCTGGTACCCTTGCTGGGGTCGTTGTTCTTAAGTACCATCTAGTCAGTTCTGTACAGGGTTTCTGAGGAGTACTGGTTAGCAGTCCAATGCTGATCTTATAGCACCATAGCAGTATGTTGTTGTTGTTAAGTGCCGTCGAATTGGTTCCAACCCTTAGCGACCCTGTTTAGGTTTTCCGATGAGCGACTGATGAGTTTGAACCCCACTGACCTTGCGGTTCAAATCTCCCTTGCCGTCTGGCGCGTTAACCCGCAGTGCCACACCGGGACTCCTCCCTAGTATAGGACCATGAAAATAAGTGGTATAGAATCCTAAGGTGGGGACTGGTCAGTTTTACCATCTCACTAAGCTTTAAATAAGTCATTCCATAGGGAGAAACAAAGGAGTTCTGGTAGCGTAGTGGTTATGGGTCAGGCTGCCAACCTCAAGGTTAGCAGTTCGAAACTACCAGCAGCTTCGTGGGAGAAAGATGAGGCGTTCTGCTCTGGTAAAGATTTACAGCTTTGGAAACCCTGTGCAGGGTCACTATGAGTCGGAACCGACTCCACGGTACTTAACAACAACAACGTAGGCAGAAACAAGGACCTCATGACCACCAAGAAAGAAGAGCCAGAAGTGGACTGCAACTTTGGGCCCAGGGTCCCTGCACTGGGAAGTTCCTCAATCCAGGAGACAAAGATCTGTCACACCAAAGATGGTGAGAGACTGTGAGAAATGGTAGCAAAGGCCACAGAACCAAGAGGCCAGCATGAGATACATTAATGTATGTAGAAGCATACACTAATAATTCAAGTAAAACATTGGTGTGAGAAAGTGAAGTGCCTTTTGGCAGAAGGCTTGCTGGCAGAATAGGATGCCTTTAGATACTTATTGGGGAAGCTAGGTTTGCTAACCTCAGAGCTAGAGTTGAGTGTCTGGGTTAAGGCTTACTGGAGAAGCGGGGTGCCTCTGGGCATTTAATCAGTAAACCTAAAATGATTTGATCCACATGCCTGAGCAGGGCAGAGGCCAAAGGTCAAAGTCAGGCACACCTGCAAGCATGACTGAAAAGAGGCTACCCTGATCCTAGAGCTGTATCCTGAATGCTCTTTCTAAACTGGAATTGTGTAAGGAGCCCTGGTAGTATCGTGGATTACACAGCAATTTGAATCTACCAGATGCTCCATGGGAGAAAGATGACGCTTTATGATCCTGTAAAGATTTACAGCCTTGGAAACCCTATCCAGGGTCGCCACAAGTCGAAGCCGACTCCATGGCACACCACCACCACCATTTCCCTAATAAACTATGAGTTCTATTTATCTATTGCAATGAATTATTAAACCCAGCAGAGAAGTAGCAAGTATTATAAAAGGTATAGTTGGTGTCAGTATAGGGCAGAGGCATAGCTGACCTTGGCCTCCTAGGAGTCAGCCTTGCTCTTGGTATTAAGTACCATAGAGTCAATTCTGACTCAGGGTGACCCTGTATAGAATTTCCAAGGGTTAGTTGAGGGTTTGAACCACCCACTTTGCAGTTAGTAGTTCAGTGCTTATCCTACAGTGACATACCAGTACTCCATACACCAGAGACTTCTAAAGTTCTCAGGTCATTAAGAGTGTTCTATACTCTATATTCTAAGAGGTGATACAGACTTTTTCAGATAGCATTCAAAGTGCAAATTTTTCTTGCCCCGCAGTATCTGGATGGCCAATAAAGAAAACCCTTCCTGTCTCTGCAGTGGAGTAGAAACAGTTTATATAGTGTGTGGACCTTAGAGAAAATCTGAACTTTATGTATGTATCAGCAACATCAGTCCCTGGTCCTAGGACACTTTTTATTCTTTCCCCTATCTCTTGATCATAACTTCATAGTTTATAATCAAAGCTTTGAAAGAATTGAAGAGACAGGTTTTTCTGTGATCTCTAAGTCAGCCTTTACGGTCAGGCATAACCAAATAGAATAGGTACCTTGGACCTTCTGGGAACAGTTTTGTGACTGGCACAGAGACAGGAAATAGGAGAGGGCGATATATCTGCTTTAATTTCTCTAAAGCTCTTCTAGTAGGCTCTAAAATCGAACTTTAGAAATATGCCAGACTTTGTACCTTTATATATTAGTACTTTGAGCTGTGTCCTGGTATAGCACTATAGGATAAGCACTGGACTGCTAATTGCAGGGTCAGCAGTTCAAACCCACCAGTCTCTCCTTGGACATGGGGCACTATGAGTAGGAACTGACTTGACGTCACTTAACAATAACAGTGTTCTTTAGGACTCTAATATGTCACTGTAGGGTAAGCACACCAGCCACATCTTGGAAACCCTATACTTGGTTGTTGTCAGTTGGAACTGATGCAAAAGAGCTAAACAACAACAGCATTTATCTTTAAAGTAACTCACTGGTTGTTCCTGGTGGTTATGTGTGATGGACTCAGTTCCAGGGAGCAGAACGTCCCATTTTTCTCCCATGGAACAGTTGGTGAATTTGAACTGCTGACCCTGTGATTAACAGCCCAATGTGTAACCCAAAATGCTACCAGAGCTCCAAGTTGACTCATTAGTTATTGCATAAAATTATCCCTGTTAGTGTTTTTATAAAGCTTTTAAAAAAAGAACTTCGGATATTACTAAGGAAAGGTACCTGATGTAGACAGATTGAACTGATGCTTGAAGTCTCTTCTTTTATGTCTGTATGTGATACATATGACTCACACACTGCCACTTAGCTATGAAAACGAAGCCTTTTGCCTTCTAGCCAATTTCCATTCATAACAACCCCATGTATTACAGAGTAGAACTGACTGGCCTCCAGAGGGTTTTCTTGCGTGTAATCTTTATGGAAGGAGTCCTCGTGTGGCACTGCAAGGTCTGGGGTTCAAGCTCACCAGGTGCTCCTTGGAAATCCTACACAGGTTCGCTGTGGATCGGACCTGACTCAATGGAAATTAACAACAACAATCTTAATGGAAGCAGATTACCAGGTGTTTCCTATATGGTGCTTCTGAGTAGGGTGGAACTGCTAACCTTTTGGTTAGTAGCTGAGGGCAAACTGTTTGTGACATCCCAGGACCTTATCACTCTATTGTAGTTGTTAAGTGCTGACAAGTTGGTTCTCTCTCATAGAGACCCTGTATAGTGTTTCCAAGGAGCAGCTGGTAGGTTTGAACCACCAACCTTGTAGTTAGCAGTCCAGTGCTTATCCTACAGTGCCACACCAGAACTGCAATTAGAGCATGTCAGATTATAATGAGCCCAACTGTCCCCAAATGCAGTGAACTTCAACTAATATTTGGTAATTAAGGGTAGATGCCATTTTGTCATTCAAATAAAACAGTCACCTCATTCAGGATATAAACTTTTGTGATAACCTGATCAGGGATGAAAATCCATGGAAAATGCTTGAGTGGTCCAAGAATAGCTGGAAGAAGTATTTTCATTTGTCTCTCAGGATTTTGTTACAGGACACTGGAGGTCATTGCCACTGTGGATTTAACACTTAGACAATGATCTCTCCTTGAGTCACTCCTGATGCAACCACAAATGTTAAATGCCACTTTAAATAGCTGCCTGGAGCCTATGCCAACACAGTGCCAAGGGCAGTCAAGTGAGCCCAGAGCTGCTCCAGAGAGGGGTACTTGGTTGCATCATCCTTCCAAGGAACCCCAGGATACTTGCACATGAATAAAAGTACTCTTAGACTCTAAGTAGATTGAAGATCACAGTCAGCTTTCATTCAACTTGTAAGCAGCACAGAGCTTAATAAACACTCAGTAGATCTTGGCTGAATTAAAATGATTTTGATTATCATTTTATTTTAGCTTTAATTAATATAAAACTCAGAGTGTAATCTGGGATATTCAACTGCAGTTGTTTTCTCTGGTATCATCTAAGTTAAGACATCATATAGATTTTTTTTTTTCTTAAATCAAATTTCACGAGCCGCTCCTCAGAAACCCTGTACAGGTTTGCTGTGAGTCGGAATTGACTCATCAACACTTAACAACAACAACAAATCTATCTCTGACAAAATTTTGAATAGGACTGTCTAATTTGTACATTGGTATACATATAGTTTCAACCAAAATTGAGTTGAATTGAAAAGCAAATTAGCCTCCACTATAAGGTAAACCTTTGAGTTGTGGTGTTGGAGGAGAATACTGAAAGTGCCATGGACTGCCAAAAGAACCAATAGATCTGTTTTGGAAGAAGTGCAGCCACAGTGCTCCTTGGAGGCCAGGATGGCTAAGCTTCGTCTCTCCTACTTTGGACATATTGTCCGGAGGAAACAATCGTTGGAGAAGGATGTCATGCTGGGTAGGGTGGAGGGTCAGAAAAAACAGAGGAAGACCCCCAACGAGATGGATCAGCCAGGTGGCATCATTGATGGAGTCAAGTGTGGCAGCGGTAGTGAGGTTGGCCCAGGATCGGACATTGTTTCGTTCTGCTGTGCATGGGGTCGCTATGAGTCGGTTCCGACTCGATGACATCTGACAACAACAACAACGTGAGGTAAACCTGGTGATGCTGTAGGATAAGTATGGGGCTGCTAACCCCAAGTTCGGCAGTACAAACCACTAGCTGCTCCATAGGAGAAAGATGAGGCTTTCTGCTCTTGTAGAGATTACAGACTCTGAAACCCCATACTGGATCATTGTGAGTTAGAATCAAGTCAGTGACAGTGAAAGTGAGATGAAGTAAAGCATATTATTGTTGTTGTTGTTAAGTGCCATCGAGTCGGTTCCAACCCAGAGCGACCCTGTATAAGGTTTCCTAGGAGCAGCTAATGAGCTTGAATCTCTGACCTTGCAGTTCAAACTGACTTTGCAATCCAGCACATTAACCCACAGCGCCACACCAGGACGCCATATTGGTGCTGTGTAATTTAGATGTATTTCTTTATATATAATGGAAATTTTCACTGTTTAATTTAGATGTATTTCATTATATATAATGGAAAATTTCATTTTGGAAACCAGCAGAGGTTGTGTATAATATCCATAAGGTGAACAGCCTGTTCCATTTTAGTGCAGTTTTCAGCTTAGGGACAGGAAAACATTGTTCAGCAATCCAGTTTTGAAAGAGTGGCACTTTCCTGTTTTACAGTTGGAAATAACTACATTTGCAATGGAAGAAACTATGAACTACTAGGCTATACTCTAGAATAACGTGTGTTTTGTTATTCTGTTAAAAACCTACCAGATTTTCTTTATTTTTTAAATGAATTCTGCAGGTGTGAAAAATACTATTAAGTCAAGTTATTGAATTATGAGTATTATCAAAATTCAAAGAAAAATCTGTTATATGTACTTGGTCTTTACTTTTCTCATTCTAGCTCATGAGCCATTTTAAGTATTTTAATTTGTATTGAGTGTTTACAAAGTGCTAATCAAACATACTTTTAAAAAGTTTTGTGTACAGATTATGCATAAGATAAATGGTACTAAGCTGTTTGGTTGGTCATATTTTTAACAATATACTAGGTGCATGTATGTGCTTAAAGTCAAAAAATATAAACGGTTATATTATAATTGAAAAAAATGCGTATGTGATTCCGTGTCTACTTGTCTTTGGTAAACAAATACCTACAACTTTGATAAATATTTGTACCCTGATGCATTTAAATGTTGTTCTTGTTAAGTGTCGTTGACTCCTAGTGACCCTGTGTGGCGTTTCTGAGGAGCAGCTGGTAGCCTTGAACCACTGACCTTGTAATTAGCTATTCTACAGCACCACCCACAACTCCTTGCACTTACATACATGTAAAACTGAGCCTGAAGATTAGATGACAGGTCTGTTGGATATCAGACATTCTGTCTCGGGTGTGATGGGACAGCTTCATGAATTGTGGATATAGAAAGGGCTCCCCAAGGTACCATATTGCTACTCATGAGTACTGTGAAAATATCCAAATGCCTTTCTCATTGCAACTCAGCCCAAATGAGGAAGTGTCTCTGATGCTTCTGTCAAATTCTTACGTTCTTTCTGCTTGAGGAGGTTTAACGCACCCTGGTGGCAGCGTGAATTAAATGTTGGACTGCTAACTGCAAGGTTGGCTGTTTATCAAGAGACAGATGAGGCTGTCTGATTCTGTAAAGATTTGCAGTCTCAGAAACCCTATGAGGCAGTTCTACTTTGTTTAAAAGGTGTACTGTGAGTCAGAACTGCCAGGGAATTAGTGGAGGTTCTTCCTTTTAACACACCTGCTTCTTGGTCCCTTCATCTTGGGCTAGTCCTGCCAAAACACAGTGTTGGATTACCCAATATGCAACGTAATCACTGGTTTACTTGTGCTTATTTACTAATCTTGTGTGAACAATTATGCATATGTTACTAGTAAATTACTTTGCTTATTAAATAATCCAACCCCATGTCTTATAAAGCAGAAGTGCTCCATAGGGTTTCCTTTACACTAATTTTTATGGAAGCAATTTGCCTGGTCTTTTTTCCATGGAACTTCTGGGTGGTTACAAACCATAAGCCACTTGAAAACCACTTGCACCATCCAGCCTCCTGCTACACCTCTCAGGGAAATGCAAATAAAAAACAAACCCAACTCTAGGGTCCCCTCTTCTCGGTGCCCTGCTGAACCCCTCAAAAGCTTCCTTTGGATTATGCATTATTGAACAACTATGGATTTTTCATTTAATTTCTTTGACTTCAATCTGATTTCCTATTTACTTTTAGTCAGACTCTGTATAAGACTATAATCCATCAAACCAAACCCACTGACATGGTATTAATTCTGAGTCATTGAGACCCTATAGGACAGAGTTGAAATGCCCCATAGATTCTCCAAGGCTGTAAATCCTTATGAAAGCAAAACTGCTACATAGTTCTCCCATGGAGCAGCTGATGGGTTTGAACTACTGACTTTTTCGTTAGCAACCAAGATCCTAACCACTGTGTCACCAGGGACCTTACATTAGGTAATATCTACTTAAATTGCAGTGAAATGAAATGTAGTACAGACTTTGAAAGAAAGAATCTATAGTTTTTTTGTCTTTTAACTTGGTGGTGGTGGTTGTATGCCATCGAGGTGGTTCCAACTCATAACAACCCTATATAGGTGTCTGATGATATAAATCTTTATGGGAGCTGAGAGTCTCATCTTTGTCCTGAAGAGTGGCTGGTGGACTCGAATTGCTGACCTTGTGGTTAGCAGTCCAGTGTGTAACCCATTACATACATCATCAGGGCTCCTTCTTTAAACATATAAAATAGTTATCTGTGTTTTCTCTCTCCTAAACCTTCAGAGTTTGAGAATATGTGTTCGTGATTTTTCTTATTGAGCCTTTATAACCAGTAACTAAATATTCTCTCTGTTTAAGAGAATCTGACTCTTCACCTTTCCTCTCCCCTCCCTTAATCTGTGAGCTCTGTACAAATTAAGCAGACTTTTTCCTTGCTCTCCTAATAGTTGTCAGTCTTCCCAAAGCCTTTGGTTCTGAATAGGAATTTAACTCTGGGGAAGAGGCTACACTGGTACCTAATACCCTAACAGCTGCTTTTCACAAGCTGTATTAGTTTTCTCTCATACTTCGGCCACAGCAGAAGGGACCAATCCCTGGAGAAGGACATCATTCTTGGTAAAGTGGAGGGACAGTGAAGAAGAGGGAAACACCTCAACAAGATGGATTGGCACAGTGGCAGCAACAATGGGCTCACCGCATAGAACTGGGCGGTGTTTCGTTTTATTGTACCTACGGTCGCTATGAGCCAGAACCGACTTGACAGCATTTAACAATAACATATTAGTTTCCTACACATATTTCCCAAACCTTCTGGGAGATAAAGCTTATAACGTCCTAATGTTGTCGGAATGTCCTAGCAGCACTTACTCTGTCCCCTTATTCCAAGACAAATTCTTCTCTAACAATACTGCTTTCCTCACAACTTGGAAAAATGAACCTTGTACCCTAAAACCCAGGGTTATGAATGAAGGCCATGTCCGCTTGCCTCAGTAATCAGTATGACCTTCCTGAAAGATCAAAAGCGAAAGCATGTCTATTGAGGATTCACTGTGAGGTGGGTGTGCTGTACACTGACATTGAGGATTTATCATACTGACCGCTTACAGCAGGGGTTAGTAAACTTTTTTATATGTAGAGGACCAGGTAGTACATATGTTTGCTTTGTGGACCATATGAGTTCTGTTAAAACTACTTAATTCTGCCACTGTAGCTCAAAAGCAGCCACAGGCAGAATGTAAATGAAGGTCGTGTATGTTCCATAAACTTTGACAGCAACATAGTTTGTTGACTGCAACTTTATATTAACGCTATTCACTAATCCCATAATGCAGATCAGAGAGTTGAGACCCAGGAATATCATATTTGTGTGTGTTGTCATTCAGTATGTGGTACACTGGGATTCATCTGCAGTCATTCTGTAGGTTTTTCTCAGTTCTTCTTCCTACCCAGCTACATATCATTATTTTCCCCATTATTAGCCAGTATTGCCAGGACTCCCTCATATTCTCTGGTGATTCTCTTTATGACTTAGGATCATCTTTCTTCTATACCCCTGGCTATCATCCTGTATAGTCATTCAATATAGATCCAGGCCTAAATGTTCTACATCTTGGACTCCATTAAGCACATAGATGAAACTGCTCTGCCTTTGGAATCTTGAGTTCAATTCCAACCATTTCACTCACTTCTACTAAAGCTGTAATTTGTTCTGATTGCAGGCTTTTTGCCTTTAACTATTCCTTTAGTTAACTATGCCTTTAGCTTTTTCTACACTGTCAAGACTACTGAATGTAGGGAACAACCTGTGTATCCCATAGCTCTCGTTAATATTCTGGCATAACTGGAGCCATGTGTAGGAGGAAAGAGCCATGGAGCTTGGCTGCTAAGCAAATGGTTGGACCCACCTGCCATTTTAAAGGGGAAGGATGTGGCAATCTGCTTCCCTAAAGACTTGCAGCCTTGGAAACTCTACAGAGCAATTCTACTTTGTGATATTTGTTGTTTGTTGTTAAGTGCCTTCAAGTCGTTTCTGACTCATAGAGACCCTGTATAGGGTTTCTGAGGAGAGGCTGGTGAGTTTGAACTGCCAACCTTGTGATCCAAACCAACTTCAGTCCAGTGCATTAACCCACAGTGCCACACCAGGACTCTACTTGGTGCTATAGGGTCACTATAAATTAGAATAAACTCTCTGGCAGTGGGTTTGGTGGGTTAGTTTTTGTAAAAGGAGTGATAAGTGGTTGGAGTCCCGGTGTGGCACTGCGGGTTAATGTGCTGGACTGCAAAATCAGTTTGAGCTGCAAGGTAAGCGGTTCAAGCTCACCAGCTGCTCCTTGGAAACTCTACAGGGGGTCATTATGAGTCAGAACTGACTCAGTGGCACTTAACAACAGCAATGTCAAAGACATGTGGCTGAAAGGAAGGTTGTGAGGGGTCTTGAGAGCGATAGTAAAGTCTAAAGTAGACTGCAGGCAATGGTAAACCATTAGGGAGTGATGTAATCAGAGATATGTTTTCGAAAGATAATTCTATTGACTACATGAAGATTGGATTAGAATTCGGGGTGGCCGAATGAATTTAGAAAGTCAGGTTCATGGACATTATAAGACAATCAAGGCCTAGACCATGAAAGTGGGTTCTGTGGTCTTGACAATGCAGAAAAAGAATGAAATAGGAAGAATAAAGCCTCATGTTTCTCCTACAGAGTGGCTAGTGGCAGGTGGCTTTGAACTCCAACCTTGTAGTTAGCAATCCAGTGGTTATCTTACAGCACCAACAGTGCATCCATCCAGAGGTGACACCTCATATACTAGCTGCAGCCACACCCACACACATCTGGCATATTTATGCCTGTGTGACTACCGCTGCCCTTCTCACTTCCTTATACCCCAGCCCCTCTGACATCTATCTGTAGCTTCTGCCTAGGCCCCTCCTCTGTGAGCCCCTCCCTTATCCTTCATACTTAATCTAAAGAGTCTGTCTCCTCTCTCCTGCTTCGTGGTAGCACTTTGAGTCCTATACCACATCTCTTCATCTTCAATTTCTGATACCAAACATAGTTCTTAACATTCACCAAACAAATCTGCCACCAAAGGAACTGAAGGGTAGAAATAACAGCAAGACTAAATGCTTCACAGTATTTCTATTTCTCCGTGAAAATTAAGCAAGGTAGACAGAAGCGGAATATCTCATCCTACTGATTAGTTGTTGGCAGCTTAAGGAATCTGGGTACCTTATCTATTTTAAGTGGCCCTTTATGTTTTTGAAATAGGCTGAGAACCATAGATGTGCATTTTACATTTTTTGCACTGTATGAATGCTCCATCTAGAATAGCAGTGTAGGCTGTTATATATGGCAGAGAGAGGCATCAGGTGCTGCTGGCTGAAAGACAAACTTTCTGATGCTTTGCTTTGCTAGGATTGCTCATTTTGGTAAATGAGCTGCAGGTTTGGGAACAAGTTTGACATGCATAGATAGGAAGCAGCCTGTAGTGGATGGGGAGGATCTGCGATCCAGCCCCTAGCGATGGGCAGTATTTCCATGACCTCCAGAGGATGAACAAATCCAATGACCATTTCTTCATATGTAACCACCCACCTTTGGAGCAAGTTGGGCCCAAGTAGGATTTTTTCCCACCACTCAGAAAAACTCATGCATTTGAATATTAAAATAGAGCTCTTTGGGGAGTATATGCAAAGAGTTTGAAAAATGGATTTGTGTGGCATAATGTGAAAAAGAGAGATCAGGAAGCTCTAAAGTTTAAAAGAATCATAGTTTTATCAACTTGAGGAATTGATTTTTGTTGTGACCCCAAAAGATGCTTTCTGGAAGTTTCTAGGTTGCAATTTTACAGAAATTAAGCATTGTGTTTCATCTCTAGGATACTTGCTTTCAGCACGCCACCTGGTCATCAGATATGTTCAAATATTCTGATATTTTAGATAGTACTGATGGGATTTCCTTTCCTTTTCTTTTTCAGTAAGAGCCTTAGTCAATCTGTTTTAAAATTCTTGGTCACTTAGGAAGTGATTTTGACTTGCTTCAATTTAATAATT
>NW_006408554.1:3971637-3987423 GCF_000296735.1 Chrysochloris asiatica | reverse complement strand
TATACATACATATATATACACATATATATACACATATATATATACATATATACACACACACATATATATATGTATATATATGTATATATATATATACACACATATATATATACACATACAAGTATATATATTCTAAGAATTTTAATGAGTAATTTTCATTTCTTATCTCCTTTGACATATCATATCTCAGCTTTTTTAATTTTAGCACTGCTTTATAATTTAGTCCATCCAAAATTCTACTATATAAGGAACAAAAGGAAATCGTCAAGTCTAAGTGTGTTTTTAGTTATACTGTTAATGAGCTGTGCACTAACCAGAACAAAAGTGTTGTTTGAATAGATCACACAGATCACAAGACTCCACGGGAAATAAAATTGATAGATATCAAATGGTTAGAAAGCAGTCATTATGTAACTATAAATTTGAATAAGCACCCATTTGATATTTAGAATCTCAGAGGTAAGATCATATAATATGAACTTTAACAGAGAAGAAACATTTTGTGACCAAATAGGCAGATTAGAAAAATCAGGGCTTCAAACTGGTAAGGAGTCTAACTGAGGAGTGGGACAAACTTGAGATCTGGGACTGGTTATGCTACTTAACTAGACTGGTGACTTTGCTAAGCTTTAGATTATCTGCGGAAAAGTGGAGAGGATACTGATGTGTACCTAATACAGTAATTGTCATGATTAAGTGAACTAGTTAGGTAAATCCCTGGTATGCAAGCACATTTGCGCTGGACTGCATAGTCAAGCTCACCAGCCACTCCTCAGAAACCCCACACTGGGTTGTTGTGGGTTGGAACTGGCTCAATGGCACTCAACACAACAACATCATTATTATGACCATTATCATTCAATCTAATTTGTTCTGAACTACCACAAAAAATTGTATTTAATAATTTTATTAGACTGTGAAGAAGAATATCTCTGTGTGGTGCTGCAGGAAAAAAACACTGGACCACAAGACCAGTTTGAACCACGATTGGCGGTTCAACCTCACCATCGGCTGATTGGAAACCATATACAGGGTCACTATGAGTCAGAACCAACTCTACGGCACTCAACAACCACAGTATGTTAGCTGGGAGCATGGTGGCTCCGTACAGTAAACACTGGACTGCAGTAAACTATAAGACCAGAGATTGGACTTTTCTTCCTCCTCTCCATGGAGAAAAATGAGGCTTTTTGCTCTTACGAAGGTTTAAAAGACTCAAAAAACCTGTATGGGTCACTGTAAATCAGAATCAACTCAAGGGGATTTAACAACAACAACAACATATGTTGGACTGCTAATCACAAGGTGGCAGTTCAAAGCCACCATCTGCTCCTTGGAAACCCTATACAGAGTTGCTGTATATGAGCAGGGAACCAACTCCATGACACAGAACAAAAACAACAACATAGGAAAGAAACCGTTTTCATCTAATTTAAGAATCAAACTTCTTGAGAGTAGCTAGTTGAACTTATTAACACATACTGACTCGTTCAGAGCTTCATGAAAATAATACCTGCGATAAATAGAACGTGGAATGCAAATTCAAATTGAGATCCTAAAGAGCCTGTCTGTGCATGGATCCTGTTTTAATGGAAAAATAAAAATAAAAAGCAAGAACTGACCATTGCGAAGTCTCATCTTAGTAGAGCGTTTGTGTTCAGTGCTGTTCTCTGGTGGCTGCCATCTTGCTGATCACTGATAGTAATACAATGCCGTGGAATTAAGCAGCTATGAATAGCTCGATTCTTGCTCACAAACAGTGCCTTTGCTTTAAAAGAGGGAAGCGATCACACTGTCACTTTGCACTTTCCATTGGGCTCATTGGCTTGTATTTCATATCTAAGTATCTGTTAGTAAGGTATGAAATTGAACACAGATCATTGACCTTCCAAATCCCTGTCATTATGATTAATGCCCAGTAATATGTCTGATTGCAAATAATTATTTGGCTCAGGAAGAATTGTATTTAAAGTAAATGTAGTCTCAGCTCTAAATTTTCCGTGTTGAACCTTAAAGAAGTTTGAGTTTGCTTGAAAATGCTACCATAACCAGAGGTGGTTAGAAGAACACTAGTATTCATAGAAAATAAACAATTTTTATTACTCATTTCTCATGAAGAACCACATTTTCATGAATTTAAGATTAAGACCGGTGTTTGGCACAGTATTTGTTTCCTGATGTGTAAATTTATTTACAGAAAAAAATATCTTAAAGTATCTAAGTTTTTTATTAAGATGATAATTTAATACATTATTTTTAATTAAGAGCATATATTATCAGGTTTCATTTCTCCCAAATTATTTAAAGCCACTTACAAAAATATATGAAATACCAGGATAATAAATGACTAAATGAATATGTGAGTAGATAGGTTAAATGAGGTGGTGGTGGTGGTTATGCCGTGGAGTCGGTTCTGACTCATAGCAACTCTGTACAGGGTTTCCAAAGCTGTAAATCTTTACGTGAGCAGAAAGCCCCATCTTTTCTAGTATTGTGGAACAGCTGGTAGTTTCAAACTGATAACCTTGAGGTTAGCTACCCGACTTATAACCAGTACGCTACCAGAGTTCCTTAGATTAAATAAGAGACAAAAAGAAAATATGAGTAAGAAAATAGAAAAAGAAAAACTGAAAAGGTTAGCATAGAACAAATTCATGTGCCTATTATAGTTGGCAGGGGAGGGCATTTTTGACTTTGAACATTCTTAATGCCACAGTAAATAGGCAAACATAAATGAGAACAACATTACATAAAATCTGGACAGCCCAGGCAGGACATCTGTCCCCTAACTGAGCGGGGTCCTTTGTAAAGTCTGTGGCCTGCCATTCAGGTGACCTTTTGTTTATTGAATAAACATTTACTGAACACCGTGCACGGTTGTAGGTGCTGGGGATAGCTGCAGAAAAGGATAGACAAAATCACCACCTCAGTGAAATTACATTCTTAGGGATCTGGGGAGAAGTGAAGTAAGAAATAACGTTAAGGAGAGTCTGGGCTGTATTTTATGTAGATTTCTAAAAGGAGGCCTCAGTGAGAATGTGGTGTTTAAGCAAACCCTGAAATGTGAAGGGGCCCTGTGGATAACTGGGAAGAGGTCCCAGCGAGAGACAGAATCATGACTGGGATCAGAGGTTCTCAAACTGGGGTGATTTTATACTCTGGGGAACATTTCTAAATATCTATATCAGTGGTTCTCAATCTGGGGTGATTTCATCCTCTGGGGGACATTTCTAAATATCTGCAGGCAGGTTTGGTTTTCAACTTTGGAGAAGAGAGTGTTATTGACATCTAGTCAGTAGAGGCCAAGGATGCTGCTAAACATCTTTACAATACACAAGACAGCCCCCACAATAATGTCTTATCTGATCTAAAATGTCAGTAGTGCTGAGGTTGGGAAACCCTGATCTCAACTGCAAGGGTAACAAACTTTTAAGGACTTGACAGCTAATTGAAAGGTTATAATTCAGGCCAACTAGAGACACCGGAAAAAAAGGCCTGGTGATGTACTGCAAGCAAACTAACTAACTGACTGACTGACTGACTGACTGACTGACTGACTGACTGACTGACTGACTGACTGACTAAACTAACTAACTGACTAACTAATAAACAGTCAATGCAAGCCCTCTGGTACAGTTCAGCTCTGACACACATGGGATCTTCATGAGTCTGAGTCGACTCCACAGCAGCTGGTATGATGTGGAGGCTGCTGTGGGGTGAGCCAGGTTAGCCCTGTAGGGACTAAGATCTTAGACTTGATGAAGTCCATATTCTGTAGGGCCTTGTAAATACCTATCAGGACCTTTGCCTTTTTCCCTGAGTGATATTGAACACCACCTCAAGAGTTCTGAGCAATTGAGGGCGATGATCTGACTCAATCTGTAACAGGCTCACCCTCGCTCCTGGGATGAAAAGAGACTTTTGCAGAGGAGAAAGATGAAGCTGGAGACGTTTATAAAATTTCTAGAGAGAGACTTACATTAAGTGGTGAAATTATAAAGGATCAACAAGCTTACAAAGATATATGAAATAATAGAGTAATGAATATGTGAGTAGCTAGATTAAATAAGAGAAAAAAAGAAAATATGAATATGAAAACAAAAATAAACTGAGAAGGTTAATATAGAAGAAATTCATGTGCCCATTAGAGAAAAGAGGAAGATACCCAATGAGATGGATTGGCTAAGTGGCGGCATTGATGGACTGAAGCATGGCAACAGTAGTGAGGTTGGCCCAGGATCGGGCAGTGTTTCATTCCATCGCTATGAGTCGCTACCGACTCAATGGCACCTACCAGCAGCAACATTATAGTCGGGAGTCCTGGTGTAGCGTTGCAGGTTAATGTACTGTACTGCAAGGTCAGTAGCTCACCAGCTGCTTTTTGGAAATCCTATACAGGGTCTCTATGACTTGGAACAGACTCAATAGCACTTAACAACAACAGCACTATAGTTAGCAGGGGACGACAACATTTTGACTTTGAATGTCTTAATGCCAAAGCAAATTATTGTTGTTATTAGGTGCCAGTGAGTCAGTACCAAATCATAGCGACCCTGTGCACAACAGAATGAACCATTGCCAGGTCCTGGGTCAATCTCCCAATTTTTGCTATACCTGAGCCCATTTCTGCCTCCACTGTGCCAATCCATATTGGGGATCTTCCTCTTTTTCTCCAACCTTCCACTTTACCAAACATGATATGTTCTCTTCAGGGACTGGTCCTTCCTGATAATATGTCCAAAGTATGAGAGACAAAGTCTGGGCATCCTGGCTTCTCAGAGCATTCTGGGTGTACTTCTTTCAATTCAGATCTGTTGGTTCTTTGGGCACCTTTAATATTCTCCTCCAACACCCTAACTCAAATGCATCAATTCTTCTACGGTCTTCCTTATTCACTGTCCAATTTTTGCATGCATATGAAGTTATTGAAAATACCATGGCATGGGTCAACCACACCTTAGTCCTCAAACTGATATCTTTGCTCTTCAATACTTATAAAGACGTCTTGTACAGCAGATTTGCCCAATGCAGTACGTCCTTTGATTTGTTGACTGCTGCTTTCATGAGTGTTGATGGTTGATCTGAGCAAAATGAACTCTTTGACAACTTTAGTCTTTTCTCCATTTATGTGGATGTTGTTTATTGGTCCTGTAGTGAGGATTTTTGTTTTCTTTACATTGAGATGCAGTCCATACCATATCAAAGGCTGAAGTCTTTTATCTTCATCAGTAAGTATTTAAATTGCTTTCAGCAAGCAAGGTTGTGTCATCTGCATATCACAGATTGCTAATGAGTCTTCCTTCAATCCTGATGCCATGTTTTTCTTCATATAATCCAGCTTCTTGGCTTATTTGCTGAACATACAGATTGAGTGAGTCTGGTGAAGGAAGTATGACCTAACAAAATAGACAAACAAATAAAAAGAAACAAACATTATATAAAACCTGGACTATCCAGGCAGAACATCTGTACCCTAACTGAACAAGGTCCTATGTAAAATCGGTGGTCTACCATTCAGGTAACCTTTTATTTATTGATTCTACAAAGGGGTTTCAAAAAGCTTATTATGGAAAATGGAATTAAAAGATAACAGAATTTTCCCACAGACTTTTTGAAGCCTCCTTGTATTATTTATTCAACAAAAAATCATCCAGAATATTTGACGTTTCAAACCTACCATCCATTCCACAAGAGAAGGATGAGACTTTCTGCTCCAGTTGAGATATGTAGCCTCAGAAACCCTACATGAAGTTGCTATAAATTGGAATTAACTTGATGGCAGTGTGGTCTTATTTTGGAGTGTGTCTTAAAAAACAAAAAGAGGAGCATTTAGAAAAAGAAAAACGTTAAACCAGGCACAGATAAATCCAGAGACAATAAAACCTTTTCTTTATATTTTGTTTTAAACAGACATCTAAACAAGGTTGTTTTAAAACAAGCAAGCAAACAAAATAATCAATCAGTGAAGACAGATCTAGGTATAAAAAAGGCAAAACTAGACACAGATGAAAAGGAGAGCAGGGTAACATAAAGTTGAGGAATATTGTGCACTTTATTTTATTCCATTCCACTGGTGAGGTACTATGGGATAAAGCATGGGACCAAAAGGTCAGTGTGAACCACAGGGTCAGGGATTCAAACTCACCAGCCACTCCTTGGAAACCCTATACAGCTATGAGTCAGAACCAACTGGTGGTGGTTATGTGCTGTGGAGTTGGAACCGACTCATAGCGACCCCGTATAGGGTTTCCGAGGCTGTAAATCTTTACGGGAGCAGAAAGCCTCATCTTTCTCTTGCGGAACAGCTGGTAGTTTCTAACTGCGGACCTTGGGGTTCACAGCCCTATTCATAACCACTACCCTACCAGAACTAGAGGGCACTTAACAACTGTCTTGGAAGGAGCCTCAGGGCCGATCTCAATTCCCTAGGCATCTCAACTGCCTAGGGCTAATTTGATTTAAATGAAATACGCAGTCTTTTTTTTTTTTTTTAATTGTTTGATTGTAATGGTTTCCCTACTTTTTCTAATCTCATAAATGACAGTAAAAATTTCTAGGAAGTGAAAAATATTTTAAAATACTTAGACCAGATTGAGCATATCATACCAAAAGCCACCAACTGACAATACGATAAGCCACCATGTCTCCCACCCCCTAGACAGGAACCTAGACAATCTTTCAGGAATGCCAAAGCATGTATCTCTGTCATCCTGATTCACTGTGACAGTAAATCATTGCTGCTTCTGCTGTATGGAAGGAGCGTAGTCTTTTGCATCTATAATGTTTTGAGTCCTGGGAAATGCTTTGGTATTTATTTGCTCTGTAGTTACTTGTTAATTGATAAAAATTACCATCTGGAGCCCAGATTTCGAGCTGTTGGAGATGAAAAACTCTTTACCCCTTTCTCTATCCTCTTCTTTTCTCAAATCCCCCCACCAATGAACTTGCTCTTATTGTTAAGTGCTGTCGTAGAGACCCTGCATGGGGTTTCTAAGGAACGGCTGGTGGGTTTGAATGTCCAACCCTGTGGGGTGAAGTCAGTTCTTATCCTGCGGCGCCACACCAGGACTTTATCAGTGAACTTCTTGTTGTTAACTGCTATGGAATTGAGATCATTTTATAGCAATACTGTATAGGGTTTCTGAGGAGTGGCTGGTAGGTTTGAACCACTGACTTTGCAGTTCAAATCAATTTTGTAGTCCAGTGCTTACTCTACAGCGCCATACCAGGACACCAATGAAATTGGTGGTGATTATGTGCCGTGGAGTCAGTTCTTAGTCATAGTGACCCTGTGTAGGGTTTCCAAGACTGTAAATCTTTAGGGGAACAGAAAACCTCATCTTTCTCCTGTGGAATGACTGGTAGATTTGAACTGCTGACCTTGCGGTTAGCAGCTAACCTTGTAATCCACTATGCTATCCGAGCTCCTTAATGAATGTCTTGTTGTTGTTAAGTGCTATTGAGTCAGTTCTGACCCACAGCGACCCTGTACAGGGTTTCTGAGGAGCGGCTGATGAGCTTGAACCACTGACCTTGCAGTTCAAACCAACTTTGCAGTCCAGTGCATTAACCCATAGTGTCACACCAGGACTTCTCTTAATGAACTAGTTTCCACCAAATTAATTCCGATTCCTGGGACCCGTATTAGAGTAGAACTGTGCTCCTTCAATGGCTATGATCTTTTAGAAACAGAGTGCAGATCTTTCTTCTGAGACACCTCTGGATGAATTTAAACCTCCAGTTTTCAGGTAGCATCCCAGCCCATTAACCATCTGTGCCTCCAAGGGTCTCCCTTAGTTCTACCACTTTGGAGTCTTTCAAGAGCAAGGTGGTTAAAAGATATCCTCTGGAGCCTCCTTCTTACAAATTATGTTCTGGGACTCAAGAAAGGCTGAGTCCTGATGTAAATTACATATCTATCTCTTCAAGCCCTGCACTTCTCATTGGGATCATGGGTTGGTCACAGTCCCTGTCCTATAGAATCATGCAAAGGATTTAATGGATTAATACATGGCATGTGGCTCAGCAGAATATCTGGCAAGTAGTAGAGACTAAACAAGGAGGTTTTGTTCTTGTTGTTATTATATTATTTTCCATCCCTGGCTAAGTAACAAAGTATAGCCAAAAGATGAAATCAAGCTTCGTAAACAGCCCCCAACTAATGTAGAGGAAAGTTTCAAGTTATCCCCAAGGATTGTTCACAACATGTAAATAGATAAAATATTCCTTTAAAAATCACGATACATTTATCTGTTTCTTCTTAATTGAGTTTTGTGTAAATTTGTACTCAATTCTCCAGGAAGATTTAAAACTCCTTTAGGGCTAAAATTGCTGTTTCTCTCTTTCTAATATTCATTTGGATGCCCAGTGTGGTGCTTTAGGATCAGCACTGGACTGTGAACCACGAGGTCAGCAGTTCAAACCCACTAGTCGCTTCTTGGAAGTGTCCTATACAGGGTCACTATGAGTCGGAACCAACTCGATGGCACTTATCAACAGCAGCAATGTTCATTTAGCCTTATAGTGTGGTTTAAAGCATTAAGCACATGTTTAGGAATGTTTAGTTTTTTAAGGTTTTCTTCAAAATGGAAATTATATCCCTGGTGAAGAAGACAAAAAAACAACAAAAAACACACCCATACCAAAAACCCTACAAATATTATAAAATATTATATATAAACAACTATGACAAAATGTAACAGATCTACTAACTTTTTTCTGAGTAGGCTTGGAAAATACCTTACTTTAACAAAATAATAGCAGCTGACATTTGTTTGAATTTGTCATTTGTTAGTTTTTAAATCTTTATTATTACAAAAGAAAGGAAAATGACAGTTTGAAAAGGAAATAGTTTGAAAGATTTAAAAGGGTATGCCATTTCTATCTAGTCAGATCTCTTCTAAGAATTAATTGCTATTATGTTCTCGTCTACTGTAAGTAGACTCTTATTAACCCACCAGCATTCCTGAAAAGTGACGTACTGATGTTTCTCCATGTGGAGCAGAAAAAATGTCCACCCTGTCAGATGCCTTAGACTTAGCAGAATGAACTCCTACATTTCCGCCCTTCACTTTCCTACTGCACAACTAAACAAGTCTTACAAAATTAACTGCTTAGAAATATATGGGACTCATTACCAGTGTAGAAGTCCCAACATTCCTTTGAAAGACTATCTCTAAGGAAGGCAGCTATTCTATTTGTAACCTTTTAGAAGTTTTAGATGGAGTTCTAGGTGGTACTTATGATAAGATTTCTCTGTTGATGCATAAAACCCAAACCAAACTCACTGCCCTCGAGTCTATCCCAACTCGTAACCGTCAATACCGACTCATAGGGTTTCGGAGGCTGTGAGTCTTTATAGGAGCTCGAGGTCTCATCTTTCTCCTGATGATGGATTTCAACTGCGGTGGTTAGCAGGCCAGAGCTTATTCTACAGTGCCACACAATCATTGGAATCACTTTCTAAAAAGCGTAGTACCACCCCAAAGGGTTTCCAAAGCTATAATGTTTATGGAAGCTAACACCCATATCCTTCTCTCACAGAGCAGCTCGTGGGTTTGAACCACCTCCCTTTCAGTTAGCAGCAGAGCCTTTAACCACTGTGCCACCAGAACTCTTTGAGCAATTGAAATCTGTTTTGAAACGTATGTGTTGAATTTTTTGTATGGTCTTTGCATTTCGTCACAGGAAAGGAAAACAAAACAAAACAACTCTTCATAGGAAAAAGCTAAGCAAACCGAGGAGCAAGCTTATAGCATGATAATGCAGAACGATGAGCTGTCTGGGAAAAGACAGTGAGATGTCTGGGAGAGAGAAAGCATTAATTGTCTACCATGTTACTTTTCAGGTTTTCTCACTTCAGCAGACCAGAATCCAAACAGGTGGCTGCTCTCATTCTTACTTTGGAGGGGAAGAGACTAAAGCTCAGAGGGGTTAAGTAACAAAACTGGGGACATTTCCAAGCCCCAAATCCTGGTGCCGTGACCCAAGGGCCACGTCCTTTTCTTCACCATGCTGTCAGGCTGCAGTAATGATCGTTGAATAAAGAAGGTGAATCTCAGCCAATGATCAGGCCATACTGCACGTATTGAGGAAGGCCTCCTAGACTCTTAGGACCTTCATCATGTCCACTGGTCCTTTATCCAATTTCCTAACCAACCATCAAGAAACATCACCTTTAAGTTCGACAGGATGGATAAACGTAGGTTTTACTCTCAAAGGTTGCTAGGTAGTCTCAATACTGGTATTAACATTCCTGAATTCCTTATTAAAATATGACCAAAGATAAAATCCTAATTTTTTCTATTTGTCTGAGTACTACTGTATATTGCTGTCAAGATTTTTTTTCCTTTCTAGAATTTACTCAATATGTCCAGACTGGACTGAGAAGAAATAACAAAACTTGACTTGGTGCTCTTGAAAACTGTTATCAAAGCTGGTGCTGCTTAAGATTCTGACTTTCTTGAGTCACTTTGTTTATTACGCTGAGCAACAATTTATATGTGCCATCCTGTTTGTCTCAGAACACCAAAAGCTCCTTAAAGGCAGGGATTGGATTGATTCCCATTTCCTCATACAGTGATGACAGTATGATACTCTATCAATGGTGGCTTGGTAAGCAAATGAGTGAATGCATTCATTATATCTAAAAACACCTCTGTTACTTTTTAGCGTAAATATTGTAATGATAAAATCCTTTTATGTTTAGCAATGAAATTTGATTATTAAGTCACTTTGTTATCTGTTAAAGTTGTTAAAATGGAAATAAATATTTCTTTGGGGGCAATTTACTTTAAAGTAGTGTATTCTGAAACCCAGAAGAGAATCGATTTAAGCATCCATTCATATTCAAGAAAAGGGTTTATATTAGGCCCCATGTGCACTGTTTTTGTGCAACATGTTTATTGAAAAACCATTTTCCTGGTTTTAGACTGAGGTCAGAACTGGCGCTATGAAAAAAGGTTACTTCTTTCAAACCCCAAAGTTTTGTCTTCCTCATAATTTTTTCATAATGTTACACTTTAAATTTGTTAAGTGTTCTTTCAACCTAAAGTTTTTGAGACCCTTTGGTTTCTAAATCTTAAAGAAAACTCTTGGATATCATTCATATATTAAAAATGCACCGTGGAGCCAGTGATAACAGCAGTACACAATGAATATTTACTATGTACTAGTGACTGTGCTCATCACTTTAATTTTGTTGCTGTTAAGTGCCATTGAGTTGGTTCTGAGTCACAGAGACCTGATAGAGGGTTAGGAGCAACTGGTGAGTTTGAACTGCTAACCTTGTAGTTCAAACTGACCTTCACATTAATGGATTAACTCTTTTAGTCTTCACAACAAACCTATGAGGTTGGTCCTTTTTCATACCATTTTACAGGTGAGGGAATGGAGGCACAGATGAGTTAACAGAGTTGTTTGGAGTCACACAGCTGACAAATGATGAGCTGGCGCTTAAATTCAGCATGAATTCAGAGTCTGTGGACTGAGTTCCTATGGGCTCTATTCTGAGGGAGCACTGTGGAAAATATGAAGAGACACCAACAAGGGGAGGCTATTGAGCACAATGAAGAAGCAATAACTAAGAAGAATGGTCAGTCAACATCCAGGATCAAGCATTTATTACTTACAGCTATACAATATTAAGAGACGCTGGAATATGTGAGAGTAGATTGTTTAGATTGGATAGTGGCAAATCAACCAATTCATTTAGGCTTATTTATAGTTTCAGATTATATGAATATCTGTTGTCTGCTTTAAGTCAAACCTTGTGGCATGGAGAAGCTTAAAAATATATTTATATTTTTAACGTATGCTTTCCTTTCCATTCAGTATTTAAGTTGGAACAGTAGTTCTCAATAGAAGCGAGTTACCAGTGGGTCAATTTTTGTGTAGAGGGGGATTGTTTCAATAATTGCGACAATCTTGAAACAGAAGATGAGGGACAGAACTTTTCCACTTCCTACTGTGCATACAGAAGTCACACATGGTGAAAAACTGATATAACAGAAAAACCTATTTTGGTCACCTGATCCTAGATTCTAACGTTACTTACGTTATTTAAAAACCCAATCTTAAGGAAGACTGAATTTCCAGACATGCAATTGAAAGGTAAGTCTAAAGAGAATTCTATTTTCTTTTGCCCTGAATTTCACAAGAGATGTTCAGCATTTCTAAAAATCACATCATAAATAGCAACATCGTTCAGAGTATTTGAGTAGCTGATACCACGCATTTGTAACTTCTGCTCTGAAGCGATTATACATATAAAGGCAGGCTTGCAGCTGTCTCAGTGAGGCTTCCTGGTTATCCACCCTGAGAACTTACATTATGCATATACGGATCTCTTCATTATGACTGAGTTTCCCTTTTGACTTTTATAGTACAGTAAAAAAAAAAAAAAAAAAGCAGCTATGTGTGTAGGTAAGATTTTTATCCACAAATTTCATTCTAGTAAATGAAGCCACACAAAATGATGGTTTTCAGAGGAAGTGTTACAAATAAGAAACTTGAGAATCTCTGAGCTAAATTCCATTTGGAGCCATAAACATCCGGTCATTAATTTTCCTCTTCAAAATTATATGGCAATTTTAACGGTAGGTAATTTAATCACTTGAAAATTACCTCCTTTCTAAGTAGCTTATGGTCTAATTAACATATAGACCTGACATCCACCTGCTTTGTAATTTGTTTGAGTTTCATTTAATCCAAAAGCAATACAAGAATGGCAGTAGCTGAGATGTTTCCCCTTATTTCCCAGTCGCTTTAATTTTTTAAATTCTTCTCTGAAAGAACATTGGAATCTGAAGGAGCTAATACCACAGAGCAAAAGGGCAAAGTTACTTCTTTTAAAAGAAAAGCTAATTTTTCACCATGGTAACCAGCATATCATATGACATGCATGCCACATGGTCCATGAAATATGAATCCTTTCAGAAATAATTTTATATTAGAGCAAGATGAATTTTCATGTTGGTATAGCAAGGACTAGAATAAGGTGATATCTTGAGTTGGGTCAGCAGATGCCTCTGATGTCTTTTAGTGTTTTACTTGCAGTTTAGCAAGAGCTAACCATAGCTCTTTAGTTTTTAAAATGCTTAATGAAAGTGAGCCATATGCTATGAACACAAGATAAATGCATTCTACTGAGTCCTAGAAATGGCACATCCTGATTTCCTATGAGCATCAAAACCAAGAAAAACAAACTGCAATTCCATTTTCACTCTGTTTCTTAGGATGTACATTTGTAGTTAGCGCCAAACTGAGTTTAAGACAAAAGTAAAAGTTAAAAGTCACAACTGGGCATAGTGTGCTCTTAACTTTCTTTCCATTATTGTAGCTAAAGCTGTTGGTTCCAACTTAAAACTTTAAATATATGTGTGCGTGTGTGTATTTCTAATGGCATGAAGGTTGAAGACAAGATCATCAGTTTTACATTCGACAAATCATGCACTTTGTTTTATCTCAAAGGTTGCAGTTGCCTCCATGCAACAATAGTTTCCTGCTTCCTCCCTATGGTTCCCATTTCTGTTCCATCCATCTTCCTATCCCTTCTTAACTTTGTCCTTAGGTAATTGTTGCCCTTTTGGTTTTAAATGTTTGACTCTTCCATGGTGAGCATACTTTACTAGCGTTGTTGTCCCTCCCCATATAACTATCTACTGCTTGGCTGAAAATTGGGCCACAAGGGTAAGTTCCTTTCTAGACCTGAAGGGTGGTCGAGGGGCATAGTCTCAGGCTTCTCTAGTCTCCAGTCTCTTTCTGACTAGTAAGCTTGGTCATTCTGTTTTTCCTCATAATTTAGAGTTTTGTTCCACATTTTCTGCCACTCTTCCTGAGACCTTCTACTGTGATCCCTTTTAGAGCAATTGGTAATGGTTGCTGGACACCATTTAGTTCTTCTGATCTTAGAATCATGGAGACTGATGTTCACATGTTCCATTAGTTTGTTTGACTAATTGCAACTCTCTTCAGTTCTCATCACTCTTCTTTTGTCTGCATATGGATAGACCAGAAGCTGCACCGTAGACAGCCACTCATGAGTTTTCAATATCCCAGACATTACTCACAAAAGTAGGATTTGAAACATTGTCTTTGTGGACTCTGTTTTGCCAATTGACTATGGTGTCCCCTGTGACTAAGGCTTAAGATGATTGATAATACCTAAGAAGTTTTCTTCTTTTTGCCTGCTGTATGCTCCACCACAATTATAATTGTGTTTGCAGGACAGAAATCCTCTTTGAAACTCTCATATGTTTGTGGGCTATATCTATCCATGTGTGTTTGTATATATGTTGTTGTTGTTGTTATGTGCCGTGGAGTCGGTTCCCACTCATAGCGACCCTGTACAGGGTTTCTGAGGCTATAAATCTTTATGGGAGCAGAACGCCTCATCTTTCTCCCGTGGAACAGCTGGTAGTTTCGAACTGCTGACCTTGCGGTTCGCAACCAGAGCTCCTTGTTTGTATGTGTATATTTATATATACACACACACACACACACACACACACACACACACACACACACATATATATATATAGAGAGAGAGAGAGAGAAGAGAGACTTTGTCCTTGTGTGGTGTTGTAGGATAAACACTTGACCTCAAGGTCACTTTGAACTACAAAGTCGGTAGTACAAATTCTCCTTGGAAATACAGTGTGGCTATGAGTCAGAACTGACTCGATGACACTAAACAACAAATATATAAAATAATATCCTGTATAGGGTTTCCAAAGAGAGGCTGGTGGGTTTATCCTACAGCACCACTCTTCTTCTGATGCACGTTCAGCCTATGCTAGCCCATGCATACATCTCCATGTAAAAGAACTGAACAGAAAATTTCAAAGGTCAGCTGGAGAAGACAAAGTCAGATATTATAATGAAATGTGCAAAGACTTGGAGTTAGAAAATCAAAAGTGAAGAACATGCTCAACATTTCTCAAGCTGATAGAAATTAAAGAAAAAATGAAGCTTCGACTTACAATATTGAAGGATTCTGTAGGAAAATATTAAATGATGCAGAAAGCATCAAAAGATGATAGAAAGTCACAGTCATTGTACCACAAAGAAATGGTTGAAGTTCAGCCATTTCAAGATGTAGCATATGACTGAGAGCCAATGGTATTGAACGAAGACGTCCAAGGAGCTCTGAAGACATTGGCAAAGTAACAGATACTGGGAACTAATGTAGTACAAATTGAAATTTTTTCCAACAAACTGATGCAGCAATGGAGGTACTCACTCATCTTTGCCAAGAAATTTGGAGGACAGCAGCCTGGCCAACAGTTTAGAATAGATCCATATTTGTGCCCATCCCAAAGAGGTGACCCAATGGAATGCAGAAATCATTGGACAATACCACTAATAACACATGCAAGTAAAATTTTACTAAAGTTAAAAACAGCTGCAAAAGTACATGGACAGGGAACTGTCAGAGTTTCAAACCAGATTAAGATGAGGACGTGAAACAGTGGATATCATTGCTGATGTCGGATGGATCTTTGCTGAAAGCAGAGAACACCAGAAAAGATATTTATTTTTGCTTAATTGACTGTGCAGAGGCTTTTGACTATTTGGATCATGATAAGCTGTAGAGCACACTGAAGAGTATGAGAATGTGGAATACTTAATTATGCTCATAAGGAACCTGTACATAGAACAAGAGGCAGTTGTTAGACCAAGTGGACACTGAATAGTTTAAAATGAGGAAAGGTGTGCACCAGGGTGTATTCTTTCACCCCACCTACTCAATTTGTATGCTGAGTAAATAGTCTGTGAAGCTGAATT
>NW_006408554.1:3953707-3971363 GCF_000296735.1 Chrysochloris asiatica | reverse complement strand
ATGTAGGCAAATCTGTACAAGACCTCTTTAAAGTGTTCAAGAGCAAAGATGTCTGTCTGTTTGAGGACTAAACTGTGTCTCACCGAAGCCATGGTATATTCAGTAGCCTTATGTGCATGTGAATGTTGGACAGTGAATAAGGAAGACCATAAAAGAATTGAGGCATTTGAGATATGGTGTTGGACAAAAATATTTAAAGTCCCACAGACTGCTAGAAGAACAATCAAATTTGTATAGAAAGAAGTACAACCAGAATGCTCCTTGGAAGCTAGGATAATGAGACGTCATCTCTCATACTTCAGACAATATATTGTCAGGAGGGATCTGTTCCTGGAGAAAGACATCATGCTGGGTAAAGTGAAGGGTTAGCGAAAAAGAGGAAGACCCCTAACAAGAATTATTGGCATAGTGGCAGCAGCAATAGGCTCACCTTAACAACAATTGTGAGGATGGTACAGGACCAGGCGGTGTTGTGTTTTGTTGTGTTTAAGGTCTCTTTGAGTCAGAATCAACTGGACCGCACATAGCAACAACCTCCCTGTGTTTTCACCTGTCTTCATCATTCTTCTGCCAACCTCCTGCTTCTTGTCTATGGCCCTCCCCGTCACCCCAGTTAACTTGTGTCCACCTTGTGACCAATGAATTACTCTCCCTTCCCTCCCATCGCTGATAACCGTCAAATAATGTTTCTTTTAGTATGGAAACCTTTTTTGAGATTTACAATAGTAGTCTCATGCAATATTTACCCTTTTGTGATTGACTAATTTCACTGTGATTGAAATTTGATACTTGAAAGAGAACTAATAAAAGAATGAAATAGAAAACGCTTCTATAAGTATGCAACACATCTTGGGACAGGTAAAAATGAAAATATTTTGCTCAACTTTTAAATATCCTTTTGCCTTTTTTACTTTGAAACATCTTTTGTTCAATCAACTCTTTTTAGTTTATGTCTCTGAAAAGTTCTTCCAACCATGGTACTTCTGAAGTGTGCTTTCCCTTTGCTGAGGTACTTCGTGTTCAGTTGACCTAATTTGTTAGGCAGTCAGAAGCTCGGGTAGTTTCAGTTAAGATGCCACACATATGCACAGATTTCTATAGTCAGACACTGACCCATACCTTTCAGGGATTACTAGTGGTTTGTGAACTAAAATTTTACTTTATTTGTATATAAATCAACCTACGCTATCTTGATCACTGGGACCAAACTGGAAGTTGATGGACACATAGAAAAGGGTAGACTTCTCTCAAGGGTCAACTAGAAAAAGTGATAGAAATCTAGGGCTCCTTTCTGTTAGTGTGAGGTGCCCTCCAGTTCGTTCCAACTCCTCTCAACCGTACACACAGCAGAATGAAACTGCCCATTCCTGTGCCATCCTCACAATTGTTATGTTTGAGTCCATTATAGCTGCCTCTATGTCAGTCCATCCTATAGGGAGTCTTCCTCCTTTTTGCTGACCCTCCACTTAACCAAGCATGATGGCCTTCTTCAAACACTGGTTCCTCCTGACAATAAATTCAAAGTACAAGAGAGAAAATTTCACCAACCTCACTTCTAAAGGTCCTTCAGACTGTACTTCTTCCAAGACAGATTTGTTTGCTCTTCTGGCAGTCCAAGGCTTCTTTAAATATTTTTTTTTTCCAACACCATAAGTCAAATGAGTCAATTCTGCTATGGTCTTCCTTATTCATTACCAACTTATGTATGCACATGAAGTGATTGAAAATACCATGGCTTGAATCAGGCAAACCTTAGTCCTCAAACTGACATCTTTGCTCATGAAAACTTTAAAGAGGTCTTATGCAGTAGATTTGCCTAATGCATCATGTCATTTGATTCAAGCAACACTGCTGCTTCCTTGAGTGTTGATGGTGGATCCAAGCAAAATAAAGTCTATGATCAATCACATCTATCTTCTCGGATTATCATGGATATTATTTATTGGTTCAGTTGTGAGGATTTTTGTTTTCTTTATATTCAAGTGCTATCCATACTGAAGGCTGTAGTCTTTGATTTTCATCAGTTTTAAGTATTTTTAAGTCATTTTCGCTTTTAGCAAGCAAGGTTGTATCACTTGTATACTACATGTTGTTAATGTCTTCATTCAATCCTCATGCTATGTTCTTCATCTAACCCGGCTTCTTGGAATACTTGCTCAGCATATACAAACTGAATAAGTATGGTGAAATGATACAACCCTGGCACACACTTTTCCTGATTTTAAACCATACAGTATCCCTTGTTATAATTTGTTGTTGTTGTCGAGTCGGAACTGACTCATAGCGACCCCATGCACAGCAGAACGAAACAATGTCCGATCCTGGGCCAACCTCACTACTGCCGCCACACTTGATGCCATCAATGATGTCACCTGGCTGATCCATCTCGTTGGGGGTCTTCCTCTTTTTCTCTGACCCTCCACCTTACCCAGCATGACATCGTTCTCCAGCAACTGTTCTCTCCGGATAATGTGTCCAAAGTATTGTCCTAATTACAGATTCCTAATGAGCCCAGTGGAGTCCTGGTGTGGCGTTGTGGGTTAATGCGCCAGACTGCAAAGCCATTTGAACTGCAAGGTCAGCAGTTCAAGCTCACCAGCTGCTCCTTGGAAACCCTATACAGGGTCACTATGGGTCGGAATTGACTCGACAGCACTTAACAACAACAACAACAGCAATGAGCACAATGAAGTGTTCGGGAATTCCCATTAAATGCTTGGCAGTGTTATCCATAGTTGAAACTCTTTGCTGAGGCAATAAAACACAAGTAAACACCTTTCTCTTATTCTCTTTCAGCCAAGATCCATCTGACATCAGCAGGATACACCTCCTTACATGCCTGCTTCTGAATCTGGCTTGGATTTCTGGCAGTTCCCTGTCGATATACTGTTGCAACCATATTTGAATTATCTTTAGGAAAACTTTGCTTGCATATGATCCTAATAGTACTGTTCGTTGAGTCACCTTTCTTTGGAATGGGCACAAATAGGGATCTCTTCCAATTGATTGGCCAGATAACTGTTTTCCAAATTTCTTGGAATGCATGAATGAGTGCCTACAGTATTGCATCAGTTTGTTGGAAGATTTCAATTTGTATTCTGCCAATTCCTTGAACCTTGTGTTTTACAAATGCCTTTAGTGCAGCTTGAATGTCTTCCTCAGGATGATTGGCTCTTGATCATATGCTACCTCTTGAACTGGTTTAATACTGACTTTTTTTTTTTTTTTTTTTACAATGATGCTGTGTATTTCTTCTATCTTATTTTGATGCTTTCTGACTCATTTAATATTTGCCCTTAATGTTTTTGTTAAGTGCCACCAAGTCGTTCTAACTCATAGAAGCCCTGTAAATCTTTTCAGGAGCAGGAAGCTTCATCTTTTTTCCACAGAGCTACTGGTGGGCTCAAACTGCCAACCTAGTGGTTCACAATTCAGTGCTTATTGTATGGAGCCACCATGATACACCTTAGAGATATTTAATATTGCACATTGAGGCTTGAATATTTTTTCAGTTCTTTCAGCTGAGAAATACTGAGTTTCTAACTCCAAGTCTTTGCACATTTCATCATAATGCATAACTTTGTCTTTTCGAGCTACCCTTTTAAATTTTCTGTTCAGCTCTTTTACTTCCTGATTTCTTCCAATTGCTCTAGCTTTTCTATGCACACAAACAAATTTCAGTCTCTTCTGACATCCATTTTGGTCTTTTCCTTCTTTTTTGTCTTTTTTAATGACCTCTTGCTTTCTCCCTAAATCATGTTCTTAATGTCATTCAACAACTCTTCTGGTTTTCAGTCATTATTGTCTAATGCATCAAATCTGTGCTCAAGATGGTCTCTAAATTCAGGTGGGGTATAGTCAAGGTCATACTTTGGTTGTTGTGGACTTGTTTTAGTTTTCTTAAGCTTTAGCCTGAGCTTGCTTGTGAGAAATTGATGGTCTGTTCCGAAGACTGCCCATGACTCTGTTTGGCTTATGGTATTGAGTTTTTCCATTGCTTTTTCTCAGAAATGTAGTTAATTTGATTCCTGTGTATTCCATTTGGTGAGGTCCATGTATACAGTTGCCTTTTTGTTATTTAATAAAGGTATTTAGAATGAATAAGTTGTTGATCTTACAAAGTTCTGTCATGCCATCTCCAATATCGTTTCTATCACCAAGGCCAAAATTTCCAACTGCTGATCCTTCTTCTTCATTTCCAACTTTCCCATTCCAATCACCAGTAATTATCAATGCATTTTGGTCACATGTTTGATCAGTTTCTAACTGAAGAAGTTGGTAGAATTCTTTCATGTCATCATCACTGATTCTAGTGGTTGATGTGTAAATTTGAATATGAGTGGTATTAACTGGGGTTCCTTGTAGGTGTATGAATATTATCCTATCACGGATACCATTGTATTTCTAGATAGATGTTGAAATGCTCTTTTTGACAATGACTGTGATGCAATTCCTCTTCAATTTGTTATTCCCAGCATAGTGAACCATACAGTTGTCAAATTCAAAATGGCTAAGACCAGTCCATTTCATCTCACTAATGCCTAGGATATCCATCTTTATGCATTCCATTTCAGTTTTGACAACTTACAGTTTTTCTGTGTTCATACTAATTGCATTCCATGTGCTGATTATTAATGGGTGTTTGAAGCTATTTCTTGTCATTTTGAGTTGTACCCCATCAGCTAAGGAAGGTCCCGAAAGCATTACTGTATTCACATCATTATGGTCAACTCTACTTTGCGAGGCAGCTCTTCCTCAGCAGTATTTTGAGTGCGTTTCAATCTGAGGGTTTCATTTTCTGGCACTGAGTGTGCTATTCATAATGTTGTCATCTTTTGGTGCTATGTCTAACAATACTCTGGTGCTATTCATAAGATTTCAGTGACTAACCATTCAGAAATAGTCTGCCTCTTCTTTCTAGTCTAGTTGTAAGCTTTCTGAAATCTGTCCAACATGGGGGGACCCTGTTGGTATTTAAAATACTGGTGGCATAACTTCCATCATCACATCAACACAGAAGCCACCACTCTATAAGAAACGGAGGGATGCATCGTGGATGTTACCTACTATGGAAGCAGAAAATATTTGTTCTAGGAATCCTAATGGTAAAATTGTAGAATCCCATCAGGTATTTATTATCAATGGATAGAAAAGTTAGGAGTTTTAGGAGGGGGCTTTCAAAAAGTTCATGAAAAAATTCCATTAGTCTTCAATTTCAAATTTCCACAAACTTTTTGAGCCCTTTCTGTATTTATATTTCTTTTTTTTTTTTTCTTTTTTTGGCAAATCTGCTGCACAAGATGTTTGTTTGTTTATTTAATGTCTTATTGTGAATTATGTGATAGTTTACATGGGAGAACATTAGTTTTACATTCATTCTATCGTATATTGTCTCTCATTGCCATTGTTACAATCCCCTCCATGCAATCCTTCCCCCCGCCCCCCGTATCCCCCAGGTCTTCAGCACACAGTTGCTCACCCTCTCTGGATCTAAAGTCTCCAACTGCTCCATCGCTCCACGTCATCATCTCTGGCTCCATTTCAGGCATCACTGCTTCTCTGGGTGGGTCCTGTATTTATATTTCTTTTAAAGAAGAAGTTTATTGTGGCAAATATATATATAACAAAAAAATCCATTTACATCATTTAAAGTGTACAATTCAATAAAGTTAATTGCATTCACTATGTTTTACAATCATCAACACTATGCATTTATAAAAGTGTGGCGCTGCAGGTTAATACACTCGACTGCAAAGTCGGTTTGAATTGCAAGGTTGGCAGTTCAAGTTCACCAATCACTTTTTGAAAACCCAGTCAGAACAGACTTAACAACAAGTAGAATTTCAGCACACCTTAAGCAACAACTCTCTACTCCATCCCGCCCCCCAGCTCCTAGTAACTACGAATAAGTTTTTTTTTCTATTCATTTGCTAGGAGTCCTGGTAGGATATTCAGCGGATTACTTAACTGCAAGGTCTGCAGTTCGCATCCGTTTGCCCCTTGGAAGCCCTACACATAGGGTCACTATGAGTCAGAATTGACTTGACTGTATTTAACAACAACATGCATTTGCCTGGTCTAGTTGTTTCATATAAGTGGTATCATATACCAGGTGTCCTTTTATGTCTGATTTAGATCACTCATGTATTTCTATTCCTTAATCCTATTTCTTGCTCCTTATCAAATTTTCCAAAGATCTTAATTCACAAGATTTTAAGGAAAGAATGCAAGGAAGTTTCCTGTGTATAATGAGGAAAAAATTCATTGAAGGAAACATAATCAGACCAGACGCTACATGGGCTGATGATTATAGTCATCTCTCATTCAACTTTGGATCCCTTGTAAAAGCTTAGTAGACACTTAGTCAAGATGTGTTGTTAATTAAAATTATTTTGGTTACCATTTTTTGCAGAGCTCTTTCTATTATGTTAGTCTTTTCAATGATAAGAATAGTATCATTGAGAATAATCTTACATAAATTTATGTAACTAAACTGTAGATAATCTCTGAAAATGAATATTTAGCTACATCAAAATATCTATCCAAAGCTTAAAGCATAAGGAGTTTACATTTTGGCTTTGGAGACTCAGACTCACAGAATTATTGAATTATGCTTTGTCCATCTGCTCAAGTACTGTGTATATTTAGTCTATATTGAGCAAAAGTGAAAGAGTCAGTGCATTATTCATCTGTCTCATGCTTTGATAAATTGCATGATCTATAAATTTCATCCCAAAATTATCATCTCTCTTTGTTTCATAATAAGAAAAATTTGAAATTCATACATCAGCTAAAGATGACTTGGTGATCATCTTCACTCTAAATGAGCAAAAATGATTTTAAATACAATAAGCCCCTGGATTATGAATGTCTAGCATTCATGTTATGTAAATTTTCCCTCACTTTGAAATGATTGAACCATTTCCTTACTCCATAAAAAAATTCTTCATCAAAATCACCTTTACTTGTTACACACACAGATTTTAAAGCATTGAAAAGACTTCAAACTTTTTTTATTGCACTAAAGTATAGCTAAATAAGAACCTTATGTGCCCGTTCCAACTGACCTACAAATTTGACTTAAAGACACAGTTAGAAATTGACCTCATTTGTAACCCAGAGGTTCCCTAGATAGCACAGCAAGCCCTTCAACTGATGCTGAATTTGAGAAGAACTTTCTTTCTTAAAGTCATGCATCTCAAGTGTTGAAAGCATTTAAGGCTTGGGGTAAAAGCAATAGAAAGTGATGAAGAGAATAGAATTATAAACTTTAAAAAAGCTAATTGAATGCAAGGATTCGTTTCTGGATACAACCTCTACTCCCCACTGCCGAAATAAATAAAAGTTTCCATGAGTTAATTCCAATCATGATGACTCTGTCTGTTCCATAGTAGAACTCTGTTCCAGAGGGTTTTCAATGGCTATGACTTTTCAAGAGGAGGTTGCCGGGCATCTCTGCCAAAGTGCCTCTGGGGGATTCAAATTGCCAAACTTTCATTTAGTGGCTGAACATTTTTGATAGAAAATCTATTTTAAATGATGTTAGTCATTAGGACTCTTCACAGATATTTCTTTGAGGTGAACTGTTGTTATGTGACTTTCATTAGCCAATGAAATGTGAATATTGTAAGGGTGTCACTTCTGGGTAGAGATTTTAAAATGCTCAATTTATTGCATTTACTTTTTCTGCCTCAGAGAATGTGGACATGTGTGAAGACAGTCTCCCATCAGCCTGGGTCTCTTGCTGACTAATTTTTAACAGATCATCTGGAAGGTCTATGTCAGACCCTCACAGTGAGAATGAGAAATAGACTTTTTATATTAAGCTGCTGAGACTAGGGAGGTTCCTTGTTACAACAGCATAATCCAACATACTTTCTAACACACTGCAGCATAACCTAGCATACACACTTTTGTCTCCTATAAAGTAAAATGCACATTTGTTTGATATAAGCATTTAAAATAAAATATAAGGGAAGAAAAAGAAATCAAAGTGATAGAATTTCAGATACTCTGAAACTTACAGATTTTTATTTCAAGCTTCTTTTGTAAAGTTGTCAGAAAATAAGACAACATATTAAAGGAGGTTTGCTTTGATTTCATTGAGTGTTTAACATGCTTGGTAGTTAGTTGTCATTTAAATTACAAAACAACTATTTAGTCATTCATAGTTATCTTCTAAAGTTTGTGCAGTATTTACATTTGCAAAGAAATGCTGAGCTGGAAAATCTGTGTGGACAATTCCAGAATAAAGTGTAAGAATGTTTTTTTGTTTTGTTTTGTTTTTAATTACAGAGTTGCTATAAATTATTTAATTTCGTCCTCAAGGTAAACTGGTTTTTGTTTTTAGTCACATTAAGGTTTTTGGGATCCTCTTCTTGTTTGTGGAAAAAGATAAAGAAACTCAGAGGGTTTTAACTGCTAAATGGAAAGATGTTAAAAACTCAATTTAATGGAAGAAAAGAGTTTTTAAAAAGACTGTACCTTCTGAGTTGGGTACTAGATAAAGTAATGTAACTAACTTCTTCTCCCATTTGTTTTCATACTGGGAAATTGTCCAGGGAAAATAGTTTGGAAGAGATGCAAAAATCAGGCTTTTTTTCTGACTACTTTGTGATCTTGATCTTTCCAGAATCTGTGTGAAGTGATTTGGGCCAGATCACTAGGATTTAAGACAACTTCAGATTCTCAGTGTATTTCCAATAACACCTTCCTGATCTGCTGCCATAGAGGAATTGATTATGTGGTGATCAATAGTTAAGACTGCAGTTATGGCATCTGAAATTATTGAATTTGCTGGGCTATGGTTAATTTCATAAATATAGAATGAGACACACATTGCCAAATGGCTCTGCTGTATTTATTGGACTCGTAGGAAGCAAGTAGGAAGTTGTACACTTTTTTTCAGATCAAATGGAAAAGACAAACTCTGTATAGAGTGATAATTATTGCAAACTTATTACTGAGTTCCAATAAGGGTAGTTTTACTTGTCTTTATTTATCAGTAATTAATTAACCACCTATTATCAATAAGATAATAAACTAGACAGTATAGCAGATAGAAAGCTTAGTAAAACTAGCCTCAATTTCAAGTTATTTAGAGTCTAACCAAGGAAATTTCAATTTTCTTGTAGCAAAGTATATGTTGCTGTAAGTGCTGTCAAGTCAATTCTAACTCATAGTGACCTTTTATAGGGTTTCTGAGCAGAAAGTCTCATATTTCTCTCACTGAGGGACTGGTGGGCTTGAACCACTGACCTTCTGTTTCTTAGTCCAGTGTTTAACCTCTAATGCCACCATGCTTTGAGTAAAATATATGAGGGGACTTCAAAAAGTTCATGGAAAAATGGAACTATAACACAATGGAATTCTTGCATGAACTTTTAAAAATTCGCTCATATATTGTTGTTATTGTTAGGTGCCATCAAGTCGGTACCAACTCATAGCAACCCTACGTACAGTACAACAGAATGAAACACTGCGCGATCCTGGGCCAACCTCACAATTGTTGCCACACTTGAGCCCATTGATGCTGCCACTTTGTCAATCCATCTCGCTGGGGTCTTCCTCTTTTTCTCTGACCCTCCACCTTACCAAACATGACATCCTTTTCCAGCAACTGGTCCCTCCTGACAATATGTCCGAAGTAGAGAGACAGTTTGGCCATCTTGGCCTTCAAGGAGCACTCTGGCTGCACTTCTTCCAACACAGATCTGTTGGTTGTTTTGGCAGCCTATGGTACTTTCCATATTCTCCTCCAACACCATAACTCAAAAGCATCAATTATTCTACGGTCTTCTTATTCACTGTCCAGCTTTTGCATGCATATGAGGTTATTGAAAATACCATGGCTTGCGTCAGGTTCATCTTAGTCCTCAAGCTGACTCTTTGCTCTTCAACACTTTAAAAAGGTCTTGTGCAGCGGATTTGCCTAATGCAATATGTCCTTTGATCTCTTGACTACTGCTTCCGTTAGTGTTGATAGGTGATCCAAGAAGAATGAAGTCCTTGACAACTTCTGTCTTTTCTCTGTTGATAAGAATGTTGTTTATTGGTCCAGTGGCGAAGAATTTTGTTTTCTTAAATGCCATGTTACCTATTTTTAAGAGTAGAATTCAAAAACATTGATAATATTCACCAAGTTGTGCACTCATCACTACTCCATTTCAAAGGTTATTCATCACTCTAAAATAGAAGCTCAATGCATAAGCAGTAACTCCCCATTCCTGTTTCTCCCAGACTCTGATAACAACTAATATGTATTCTCTTCTAGTGTATTTCCTCTCTTCTAGAGACTTCTGGAGTCCTGGCATGGTGCTATAAGATAAGCACGGGTCACCAAAAATTCAGCGGTTCAAACCCATCAGTTGCTCCTCAGAAACCTTATACTGGGTCCCTATGAGTCAGAACTAACTTGATGATACTTAACAACAAAAAACAACAATAGATATTTCTCTTCTAGATAGTAGAGCATTTGCTTATTCTACATATTTCATAAGTGGGATCATAGATTATTTAACCTCTTGTATCTGATATTTACTTGTAGTTGTTAGATGACATTGAATCACTTCTAAGCCACACTGATCCTATTATTACTGTCCCATACAGGACCGTTCTCACAGTTGTTGATGTGTTTGAGCCCGTTGTTACAACCATTGTGTCAATAGAGGGTCTTACTGTTTTTGCTGTCCACTTACATTACCAAGGGATCATGTCTTTCCCCTGGAATGCTTCTTCCTGATAACATGTACAAAGTAGCAAGACAATCTTGTCACCTGCACTTTTAATGAGCAAATTGGCTATTCTTTTTCCACCACAAATTTGTTCATTTTTCTGGGAGTTCATATTTAAAATTCTTCACCAACAACATAATTCAAAGGCATCAATTCTTCATCTGTCTTCCTTATTCATAGTCCAGATTTCCAATACATAGGACTGTTAAGTGATTGAAAATACCATGACTTGGATCAGGCATAACTTGGTTCCCAAAGTTACAGTTTTTAAAAGTCTTTACAGAGGTCTTTTGCAGCAGGTTTGCCTAATGCAGTACATTGTTTGACTTCTTGACTGCTGCTTCCATGGGCATTGATTGTGGATCCAGGAAAAATGAAATCCTGACAACATCTATCTTATTTCCAATTATCATGATGCTGCCCATTGGTCCAGTTGTGAGGACATTTTTTTTTTCTTTATGCTAAGATGTAATCCATACTGAAGGTTGTAGTCTTTGATCTTCATCTGAAAGTGCTTCAAGTCCTCTTTGCTTTCAGCAAACAAAGTTGTGTCAACTGCATATCTATCATAGATTGTTTATGAGTCTTCCTCCAGTCCTGACACCATGTTCTTCTTTAGTCTATCTTCTTGAATAGTTTGCTCAGTATACAGATTGATGAAGTAGGATGAAACGATCCAACCCTGACACATACCTTTCCTGATTTTAAGCCATGCAGTATCTCCTTGTTATATCTGAAAAACTGCCTGAGCATAATTAAGTGTTCTGGAATCCCACTTTCCAGATTTATGGATACTATTGGAATTATTCTCAATATTATTTATAGTTTGTTGTGATCCACACAGTTAAATGCCTTTGCGTAGTCAATAAAACACAGACAACTTTCAGGTGTGTCACTATAACATAAGCACATGACCACAAGGTCAGTTTGAGCTATAAGGTGAGCATTTTAGACATACCAGCTGCTCGTCAGAAACCTTATACAGGGTTGATGTGACTCAAAGCTGAATCGATGGCACTTAACCACAACAACAGGCATCCTTCTGGAATTCTCTGCTTTTTAGTCAAGGCCAATCTTGGCATGATCAATAACATCCCTCATTCTAGAACCCTGTGTGAACTCAGCTTTAATTGCTGGCAGTTCTCCATCAATGTAGTGGTGGAACCTCTGAGTCCCTATGAGTCAGAACCAACTTGATGGCAATTTTTAATTGTTTTCACTTTATTGATAAAATCCTCTGATGCATGAAAGTTCTTAATTTTAATGGCTTACAATTGATCTATTTTTGCTTATGTTCCTTATGCTTTGGGCATCATATCATAGAATCATTTGTCAAAAACAGGGTCTTGAAGTTTTGTTCCTTTATTTTTTTCTAACAATTTATAGTTTTAGCTCTACTATTTAGATGAATGTTGTGTTTTGAGTTAATTTATATATGGTGTGAGGTAAGGTTCCACGTTCATTATTTTCTATGTGGAGATTTCATTTGTCTTAGCACAATTTCTTGTAGTGATTAGTCTTTCTCCTTTGAATGGAATTAAAAGTCAGTTGTCTATGCTGGTGGTGGTGGTGGTGGTGGTGGTGGTGTGGGCCGTTGATTCAATCCTGACTCATAGTGAATCTGTATAGGGCTTTTGGGAGTGGCTGCAGGGTTTGAACTGACAACCTTGTGCCTAGCATCGCTTAGCCTATAGTACCACACCAGGGCTCAGTTGTCTGTCTTGATGTTGTTAGTGCAGTTGAATTGGTTCCAACTCACAGCAACCCTGTATAGGGTTTCCAAGGAGCTGCTAGTAGGTTTGAACTGCTGACTTTGTGGTTCGCAGTCAAGTGCTGATCCTACAGCACCACACCAGGAGTCCCAATCCTCTATAGGTAGGCTTAGGCTTATTTCTGGGGTCTCAATTCTAGTCTGTTGGTCTATGCTTGCCATGGGAGAGTGTGTGAAAGCTGTAATTAAGCCTTTATTCATTAGTATTTTGCTTCATGCCACTTAGAAAATAATGAAAAGAAGGCAAAATTGGTGGCATAGATTTATTACCAAATAGTAATAATGGAAGTACTGGCTATGAACTTTATTGGCTTCTTTTTAATCTGGCAATTTGCTGTACTGTAGTGGCTTCTATGTTTCTATGATGTTGGAAGTGATGCCACTGGTATTTCAAATAGCAACAGGGCTACTGTGAACAGGTCAACTGAGCTTCCAAGCTGACAGAGTAGGAAGAAAATTCACAATGAAAAGCCTGCTGATCACAACAGAGCATCCCCCAATGTAATACTACTGCAAGATGAGTGCCCTAGGTTGGAAGGCACTCAGCAGCTGTAACGATTGGCTTGAGCACATTTACAATTGTGAATATGATGCAGGAGTGGACAGAATTTCATTATGTTGTGCATAAATACAGTGACCATGAATTGGAGCCGATTTGAGGACAACTTACAACAGCATTAATATTACAAAGTGCTTCAAAGGTTTATGGAAAAATAAGATTAAAATATAATGAAATTTTCCCATGAACTTTTTGAAGCCCCAATATATGTTACGAATTAAACTCCTGCAGTTTGAAAATCTAACCACTTCTGTGTGGAGTTCATGTGAAGTCGAAGATTAAACCTTGCAGCTGAAGCTAGCTAGTGGTTTGACTCACTACAACTTGTACTTTGTGTTTAAGGGGCAAATATTCAGGCAAGATGAGTTGTCACTGTGTTACTGGAAATATGTCTGTTATCCTAGAAGGTAAACCTCAAGTCTGGAAGTGAGTGTTGATATGGTTTCTTAAACTGAAGGGTTTGAAATGAGAGTTCACTACAGGATGTTCTAACACAAAAACAATATTGGAGTTAGAGAGAAAGTGGTGTATTGATGGCACACTGCACAGAATTCTTCTACAAACATCAGTGAAACACATACAGATGATAATATGGAATTCTGACCATCAATTGAGAGGATAAAGAACTAGATTAAGCACTTATTCGAGTCCTGGTGTGGCACTGTAGGACAAGCACTGGACTGCTAACCTTAAGGTCAGCAGTTCAAACCCACCAGCAGCTCCTCGAAATCCTAGAGCAGGGGTTATCTGGCCCCTGGGCCATATAAGGTCTGCAAAATCATTTAGTATATTCCTGTCAAGACAACAGCAGTTCCAGCCATCACATTAGGGGTGAGTGAAGTATGTGACCAAATATGGCAGGCTGATTTTTTAGTTGATAATTTTGTATGGCCCATGAATGATATTATATATATCCAAATGGCCCTTGGTAGAATAAAGGTTCCCCACCCCTGCTACACAGCGTCACTGTGAGTCAGAATGAATTCAGTGGCACTTACTGACAACAAACCCTGACCAGAAAGGGAGACAGAGTGAAAACCGTGTCTTAAGGAGAGAGACTCCATACTGCATTTGGCCATGTTGATACTGTAAAAAAATGGCATGAGACCATGTTTGATCTCCTTTGATTACACAAGGAAGGAGGAGAATCAAGCACCACATCTGATTCTTATGAGGCAGAGGTCAGATTTGCCTCCATCCTCCAATCTTTTTTATCCTATCCTGACATCAACCACCCCTCCCACTGTACTGAACTGCTAAATGAAAGGTCAGTGGTTCAAACGTACCAGTCACTCCTCGGAAACATCTTCCCCTCTGAGTCTGAGTCTATAGACCTTGTTCACTGAGTAGGCCCACAATCCAAATGACCAGTGGTGGTGGTGGTTATGTGCCGTGGAGTTGGTTCAGACGCATAGTGACCCTGTATAGGGTTTACGAGACTGTAAATCTCTACGGGAGCAGAAAGCCTCATCTTTCTCCCGTGGAGCCACTGGTAGTTTCAAACTGCTGATCTTGCGGTTTGCAGCCTGAGTTGTAACCACTACGCTACCAGAGCTCTCTGTACTAAATGAGTTATTCCACCCCTCTTCACTGAGTCCCTCTTCATTCTGTGGTGGTCCTTACCACTAGAACTCTTACCCACCGTACTGCACTTTCCTCTCCCAGATCCACCTGATTTTCCGCTCACCTTACTTCACTTGGTATATGTCCACACTGGATCTCTATCTCAATGGGATTTCCATAAAGCTGGCTTCTTCTCACCCAAGTGTGCTGCCTTCTATGTCTCTGTGGTAACATGGATCTACTTGATAATGGCTCTTCTATCTGTATTGTTTGTAACCCCCACCAAATGATTGGATGTTGTTGTTGTTAAGTGCCGTCGAGGTGATTCTGACCCATAGCAACCCTGTATAGGGTTTCCAAGGAGCAGCTAGTGAGCTTGAACCACCAACTTTGCAGTTCAAATGACTTTGCAGTCTGACACATTAGCCCACAGTGCCACACTAGGACTCCAAATGACTGGATGTTGTTGATGTTGTTAAGTGCCATCAAGTCAGTTCCGACCCATAGTGACCCTGTCTGTATAGGGTTTCCAAGGAGTGACTGGTGAGCTTGAACCACCGACCTTGCAATTCAAACAGCTTTGCAGTCTGGTCCATTAGCCCACAGTGTCACACCAGGACTCCTAATGACTGAATGGGACCATGCAAATACAGTGCACAGGACTCTAGCTCAACAACTGGTTAGTTCTGCCCTCCTTCTGGGTTTAAAAGGAGCCATGTCAGAAGGAGGAACAGATGATCCCAGGACCATCAGGAAAGGCGAGCCTCAAGCAGAGCATGTCCTTGGGATCTTAAGATCCCTGTGCAGAGATGCAGTGGCAGCATGGAGAGACAGAGCAGTGGGTTTCCTGGCCCCCAGACCAGTAAAGCTGAGTGCCTTTGAACAGCAGGCTGACTTGCAGAATGTGTCCGTTGGGCTTTTGTCCACAGTGATAAAGGAACACTTGCTTGAGTAGGGCAGAAGCCAGGGACTGCATGACTTAGAGGCTGAGGACAAGAGTGAATCCAAGACTGAGGCATGCCTACAGTTTGGCTGAGAAGAGGCATTCCTGAGCAGAGCACTGCTGTATCCTGAACTGTTTCTGATCCTGAATTGTACATGTTCATTTCCATAGTTTATCGTTGTTGTTAAGTGCCATCGAGTCATTTCCAACTCATAGAGATCCGGGATAGGGTTTTGCGGAGCAGCTGGTAAGTTTAAACTGCCGACCTTGTGGTTCACAGTCCAGTGCTGACCCTAAATGCTGTAATTGTAAGTATTGTCTGTGAGTTCCATGTGTCCATTACAGTAGATTATTGAACCCAGCAGAGAAGATAGTACCATGGGGAAGGGTGGTTGATGTCAGGATAGGGTTAAAAAGATTGGAGGATGGAGGCATGTCTGACCTCTGCCTCATAAGAATCAGATGTGGTGCTTGATTCTCCTCCTTCCTTGTGTAATCAAAGGAGATCAAACATGGCCTCATGCCTTTTTTTGCAGTATCAAAAATGGCCAAATGCAGTTGGAGTGTCTCTCCTTAAGACACTGTTTTCACTCTGTCTCCCTTTCCAGTCAGGGTTTGTTGTTGTCATTAAGTGCCACTGAGTTCATTCTGACTCACAGTGACGCTGTGTAGCAGGGGTGGGGAACCTTTATTCTATCAAGGGCCATTTGGACATTTATAATATCATTCATGGGCCATACAAAATTATCAACTTAAAAGTCAGCCTGCTATATTTGGTCAACACCAGCTGCTCCTTGAAAACCCTATACAGGGTTGCTATGAGTCCGAACCAACTTCAGGGCACTTAACAACAACAACAACATATAAGGACAAAAAAGTCTATAAGCTTATTAGCCATAACTGAGCACTCTGAAGGCGCCTTGGTAGTGTAATAGATTATGAGTTGGACTACTAACCGCAGACTCAGTAGTTTGAATCTCAGCTGTTCTGCAGGTGAAAGAGGAGGCTTTCTACTCCCATAAAGATTTACAGCCTCAGAAACCCTAATTCAGGGTCTCTATGAGTCGGAACCGACTCAGTGGCACACAACCACTACTGCTACAGACACCTTGAAAGAATAAATCACTGGGCCTGGGGACTGAGGACCATAGTCACCATGGACATCGAGGTCAGCTAGTATAACATAGTCCACAAAAACTGAGCTATATTCTTGGTGAATAGTGACTGGGGTCTTAAAAGCTTGTGAGCAGCCATCTAAGATTCCGTTATATGTCTCTCCCCATTAGGCTCAAATAAGATTGAAGAAGAAAAAAAAAAAAAACGATGGAAACAGTCCAAAGAACTAACAAGCAAAACTCATCCTCCACAACTCTGAAAGGGATCACAATAGAGGGTTGTTGTTAAGTCGAGTCTGACCCATAGCACAGCTGTGCAGGGATTCTGAGGAGTTGCTGAGGAGCTTGAACCACCAACCTGCTGTTCAAACTGACTTTGCAGTCCAGCACATTAACCCATAGGGCTATACCAGGACTCTACAATAGAGGGCAAGGTACTGGATAGAAAGGGTAAAAAATGTGGAACAAAACTCAAAATCATAAAAGAGACCCGGCTTACTGATCTGATGAACACTGGTGGAACCCCTGAGAATAGGACCCATAGCCGCTCTTCAGGCCTGAACTTAAACCAAGGCTCAGCTCTCAGCTAAACAATAGGCAGGCCTACAAGGTGAACTTAACACTGGGAAAGTATGTGCTCCTTAGAACAATCAACCTTCTTTGAAGGAAAGGGGCGGCTTTTCCTTTTGGTTCAGATCAGAAGGCAGGCAGGAAGGGAGAAGAGTGCTGTTACATTGTGGGAAATGCAATCAGTGTCAAGGAAACAAAACGTGTATGAACTGTTGAATGGAAAACCAAATTGCTTTGTAAATTTCCACTCACCTCACAATAAAAAGTTTAAAACACACACACAAATCAACAATTTGTTGAGAATATCACTGAAGAGGCACTTCAGTAATCTTAAGTGATGTTGGCAGGAACTAATGAGGACAAGATGTCAGGACTGTAGCTCCACAAACATGCTGCTCACCA
>NW_006408554.1:3952191-3953546 GCF_000296735.1 Chrysochloris asiatica | reverse complement strand
GGCGCAGAAGCCTTGGGGAAGCTTTGTTATCATTCCTAAAATGCAACGTGTTCTGTTTAGTCAAGAAGCTCTATTCTTTGTACTAATAACTGATATTATGCAGCACCAGTCATTTTAAAAACTATTAAGAGAGAATGAACCTTGGCATTTAATTCTTAAAACATTAGATTCAGCTACTGAGTGTTCTGTCAGGACTGTACAAGGCTAAATGTGGGGATATGGCCTCCGTTTTTCTCTTCAGTCTCTCCCTCCCTTTGATTTGCATAATACAATAAGCTGAGTTGTTTTCTTTAGTATCCACTACTGAATCACTACTAGAATGTTTGTTGCCCTACTGCATTTTAATCAGAGATGACTGTGCATTTTAAAATACTTTAATTCCTGTCACTCTTATCACCATTTGTTCATTTGTCTTTACAAATCTGTGTGAAATATTAACTCTCATTGCCTCATTCTATAGATGGATTCCATTATAGCAAACTGCCCCCAAACGTAGATGCTTCAGCAATAACCATTTTACCATAACTGAATTCAGGCAGGGCATGGTGTGTTGGTTCTTCAGTTTCAGAGGATCCCATCTGAGGTCAGCGGTAGAATTCAACTGGCAGCTGGCCTGTCTTCACTCATAATGCCTGGTACCAACGGCTCACATAGGCTTCTGTCTTGTCATGTACTTTCAAAGTCTCTCCCCACCATCTTTTTTTTTATTTTTATATGGCAACCCGGGGGCTCTAGAATAAGCATCCCAAGAGGCCCAGGTGGATGCAGCAAAGCTTTTAGCAGTCTAGCTTCAGAACTGACACCTTCATGGAGTCTTCCCAGAATCAAAGGGAGAAGACATTAACAGTACCTCTCTCTAAATAGAGTGTCAGATAATTCATAGCTATCTGTAACCTGCCACAGATAAATTAGTCACCATAGTTTGTTCTGATGTTAAGCACTCCACACCAAGGGGAACCATAACTCATACAAACTGAACTGTACACATGTTACATTCTTTCTTGCTTCTTAAGGGGAAAAATAAAAACACCACCCCAAAACATCTCCCTGCCACTGGGTTGATTCTGACTCATAATACGTGTTCTAATGTTCTATGACCATGTTGTTGTTAAATACTGTTGAGTCGGTTCCAACTCATAGCGACCCTGCACAGGGTTTCCGAAGCTGTAAATCTTTACAGGAGCAGAAAGCCTCATCTTTCTCCCAAGGAATGGCTGGTAGTTTCGAACTGCTGACCTTGAGGTTTGCAGCCTGATTTGTAACCACTATACTACCAGAGTTCCTTTCTATGACCATGGCATTCCCCAAATGTGGCTTGTCTTTGTGTGACTGTGTGTATACCATACTTAACATGG
>NW_006408554.1:3950236-3951856 GCF_000296735.1 Chrysochloris asiatica | reverse complement strand
TGCTGTGCATGGGGTCGCTATGAGTCGGTTCCGACTCGATGGCACCTGACAACAACAACAACAATGATCCGAAAGTATATGAGTGATTGTGTCTCTGCCTGTTTATGGTTCCCAGTAGTCCGCAAAACCCACTGCCATCAAGTCGATTCCAACTTAGAGCAACTCTATACAAAGGCTTCTTTCCAGGAGCAGACAGACTCATCTTTTTCTCACAGAGTGGCTGGTGGGTTTGAACCTCCATCCTTTTGGTTAGCAGCTCGATGCTTAATTCGCTGCTTCACCAGGGCTCCTGTGGTCTACCAACTGAAATCTAACTGCATTAGCATGCACACAAGGCCCTCTTTCACTTGCTACCAATCTCAATTCTAGCTATGTTACCCGTCATTCCTTTTACAACTCTCTCCAGTCACTGTTGTTGTTAAACGCTGTCAAAGTGGTTCTGACCCATAGCGACCCCGTATAGGGTTTGTGAGGAGTGACTGATGAGTTTTAAAACCTCTGACCTTGTGGTCCAGCACATTAACCCACAGCACCGCACCAGGACTCCCTCCAGTCCCTGTGGTGGTTGGTGGTGGTGGTTATGTGCTGTGGAGTTGGTTCCAACTCATAGCCACCCCCCATATTCCAGTGTCCTCTGGTCATGCCAGTTTCCCAAATGTAGCATTAGTAAGTGTAGGTACCTTTTACTTATCATTTCTCTTATATGTGAATATTCTCCCTTCTGCTGGTTTTCAGGGTTCCATTCAAATGTTAAATTCACACAACTCTGTGCTGGTACCACCAGTGCAAGAGCAGATTACTCTTGCACTTTTATTCATTTCTTATGTGGCAGAGGAGGCACTGGAGCCCAGGGGTCAAGAACATACACCTTGAAGTCAAGCTGTCTCAGAGGAAATCTCAGTTTCATAATTTATTAGCTGTTTGACCTCTTCTCTCTGCACCTCAGTGTTGTTATCCACCAAATAGTAATAATAATCAACTGTACCTTGTAGAGATTCTGTGAGGATTAAGTGATCAAAATGTGATAACTGCTTAGAACATCACCAACACATGATAAGGGCTCTGATCTCTAGGCTTTTGTGTTTGTTTCTGTATGTATTCACCACCACACTAGGATCAGGACCAGGCAGTGTTTTGTTCTTTTGGCTCCTGGTGTGGTGCTGTAGAATAAGCACTAGCCTACGAACCACAAGGTTGGCAGTTCAAACCCACCAGCTGCTCCTCGAAAACCCTCTAAAGGTTCGCTATGAGTCAGAACCTACTCAACAGCATTTAACAACAACAACACATTTGGTTGCTATGAGTTAGAAACAACTCAACAGCACCTAACAACAACAACCTGCATATATCCCATACTAGACTAGAGATCAGAGTCCTTGTGTGACAGTGTAGGATAAGCACTGAGCTGCTAACCACAGGTTGGTCGTTCAAACCTATCAGTCACTCTTTGGGAAAGCCTATACAGGGTTGCTATGAGTCAGAACTGACTTGACAGCACTTAGTTGTAGGGGTCTGACATCGACATAGTTGTCACGCGTGTTTGGTTGATGAGGAGGGGAGATCCAGCGGCGATAGGGATAGCGAAAGAATACACAGACAAACAGAAGAAGGGAGACAATG
>NW_006408554.1:3931002-3949576 GCF_000296735.1 Chrysochloris asiatica | reverse complement strand
GAACCTCTGACTAGTCTTACACGGTCTGCAACACTTAGTAACAACAACAAGGTATTCACATAATGAGAGTTACTTGAACTGTTTAGTAGCTGAATTAATATTCTATTGCCCCTACCCCGAGCATACTCATTGCTTTTGTAATGAATGTATAAATTAATCCTAGGTACCCATTTAAATCAACATTTTAGGCAATTAATTCTCCCTGCCCCCTAAAATTTTGTGATTTAACATTTTGCATCTTTTCACTAGACTCCAAAAGTCATCTCTATCATGGATTAGAATGCTGAGAAGAAGCACATGATTTTTTTTTTTAAATGTGTCTTTCATTATTTTATCAACTATCCATCAATCACAACTTCTCCTGTGTTTCGTGAAAGAGGAGAAAAGGATTTTAACATTCTTGACAAGCTTTCTGTGACTGCATCTTGATGCCAAGTTGGCTCTCTCTTGTTCTCATGAGTTTATCAGCAATCTGGCTTAGAATATTTTATTTTGTTCCTGTTACCCTGTCACTTTTCAGACAGCCAATCAACCCAAGTGTGGTTCGCCGTGGCCCGGTTGCTCAAATACACATTGAGAAGATATCTGCAGCACCGTGCTAGGAGATGAAGTTAATTAATGGAAGTAGACTGTGAAAAGTCACTTGGGAAAAATGTCAGGAAGAATGCAATGCCCTATCACATTGCTGCTGAGCTCATTACCAAGCCTAGCACAGTATGGCTCCTGGGACATCTGCTAATGACAGGGCCCTTGACACTGTCCCACACAACCTCAGCAGCTGGTTAGTATCCCAGCTACACCGGGGTCTCCACACCATATATCAGGGGTTTTATGGTGTTGGCAGTTTTTGATTTTGTCCTTTGGGTCCGTATGTGTTATTACTACAAGACTGAGAAATGAAGACTTTGGGGAAAACCACTGTAGGGCTTTAAAGGGTTTTCTTAGGAAAAAAGAGAATAAGATTTCAAAGGAACCATGCGTTCTTACAAAAACAGTTCTCGAAGTCATTACGGAGAGGAGGAAAGTCTTCCAATGGTTAGATTTTGTACACATACAAAAAGAGGTGTATTTTAGTAGCGTTTGTTTTACTGCTGTGAAAACAGTATCAAGAAGACCATGGACAAACCTTTATGTCACATACATGAAGTTATTTAGTTGTGAACCAATTTCATTGGAAAGAAATGTTCCATATGAATCTTTTTTTTTTTCCTTCCAATTTTGACTTTGGTTCTGTCAAGATGTGAGACTCAATAAAGATGCTAATGATGGTAGTGAGCGTAACATTGCAGACACAGTTGTAATTAAATGGAGTTTGTTTTCATAGGATGAGAAAGTCATTCGTTTTAGGCTACCCTTTGAATAGAAACTAGAAAGACATCATATCAATAATATTTTCAAAACAACAAGAGAAACACTATCCCTACAGTTGAAAAGAGAACAAACGCCATGAAGAAATTTTATAGTTAACAAAAAATATGACCAAAGAAGTGTAAATTGAAATAAAAATCTGCTTTTCAAATTGTAGGGTGACAAGGATTGCAATAATTCTTTAAAAAATATATAAGATGATTCAGAGCCCTTAAGTAAGCCGTGAGACCGGCACACTGTAATAAGTTAAATTGGGTCCATCTTCAGGAAAGCAATTTGGCAGCACGTTTACATCTTTTGACTCAGTAGTTCTATTTCTAGGAATCAGTCCTAAAGAATAGTAACAAATTTATTCCATATTGGGCATAAGTATGTCTTTCACAGAATTATTATAATAGAAAAAAAGTATAAATAATTACATAGGACTGACTAAATGCTAGAGTCATTGAAAATGATATTTTTGATGAACAGTTAATGATATATGAAAAGTAGAGTTCTGGTATGGGTTAATGCGCCAGACTCCAAAGCCGTTTGAACTGCAAGGTTGGCGGTTCAAGCTCACCAGCTGCTCCTTGGAAACCCTACACAGGGTCGCTATGGGTTGGAAATTGAATTGACGGCACTTAACAACAAACAACAACAACAACAAGCAAGAGAAAATACTAAACTGTAGATGGAAAACTACAGTTATTGAAAAAATAATCAATATTTTAAATATAAGAAAGGTATCAAAATGTATTATCCTGTGAGTAGCAGGATAATAATTTATTATTTAATTATTAATATTTGTCATTATTAAGTATTACTGTTTATTATTTTACAGTCATAAACAAATGGAGCAGTACTGTTTTTTTCAGCCTGGCAGCATCGGAGAGAAGTCCTCTGTGGACTTGTCCCTTTATCAGATAGTGTGAACTGATGAACTTGGCCAGCATGGAATTCTCTAATGGAGATCTGATGTGCCTTGGAGGAGAGACCAGGAATAGGCCACTCCCATGAAGAAAAGTCTTAAGCAAATGGAAATGGATACTCACCACTTAATTGCTGCAACCAGCTAAGCAGCTGCTGTAGCTGCTAAGCTCCAGATGATGAAGTACAATCTGAAAGGAGAGCTGGCTTCTATGGGAATTGAGTGCTGATGGGCTTAGACAGTAAGGAGAGCTGAGATTCAGTGTCTGGGAGAGCAGGGTGAGATGTCAGTGTTGGTGAGTGAGATCAGGGCCATGTGACTAAGTACAGGCTTGGCAAGAGAGGAGGGCAAAGTCAGTACTGTTCTGTGTTAGGAGAGGAGGCAAAGGGCCTGGATACCTACCTCAAGCACCGACTGGCATTTGCTGGATTTCTTTATGGTTACCTCTCACAGAGTATTTGGGGCATCCTAGGCAGTAGTGATACTAAAGAGGGTGACTAGTGTCAAGGGCAACCAAAGGAGCAGCAGTCATTGATGTGGGAACATGGATGAGGAGCAGGAATGAAGGCACACGTAGAGCCACATGAGAAACAGAAGGAAGGCAAGTGAGTTTAATAAAGCAGAAAGGAATATTTCTTCCAAGAATGTTTGTAAGACTCTCTAAGACTCTTCTATCAAAATGACATGATTTGGGGGAGGAAGATAGAAGGCTGGAATTTTAGCAATCTATTTATCGGTGGTTGTGCTAGAGAATTTAAATATGTTACTGTTACAGTGAGTCATTCTTCACTGCCACAAATTCCAGGTTGGTGTGTCCTGGGAAAGCCAAAATATTGAGATCTATGAAGAATAATAAGAATACAACACTTAAGTGTATTTAACAGGAATACAATGAACAAGAAAATATGATTATGTGATTTACACTTAGAGAACAAGAAGGGATTTTTAGCCTTCAGATATAGCTATAGAAAATCTGCTTTCTCTAGCTTCATAAGATTTGATCATTTTCACATGGGTAATTGGTCTTAGAAAAATAAGTTTATTTACCATAAAATGGAAAAGGTTCATAGGTGCAGTTTGTGTAGGAATGAAATGAGTTTGAATGAGAATGTAAATGAAATTTTCAAAAGTAAATAAAATAATTATTATTTAAGTATAATAGTGGAGTGCAGTGACTATGTAGGATAAGTAGGGGACTGCAAACCACAGGGTCAGCAGTTTTAACCCACCAACTGTTTCTTTGGGGGAAAAAAATGAGGTTTTCTGCTCCTGCATAGATTTGTATCCTCGGAAACCTATACATGATCACTATTAGTCAAAACCAACTTGATGGCACTTAACAACAATAAGTATATACAAATTGTTTATAATAAATATATGAAATGTTTTTATTAATAAATAAAATTTATCTTCCTGAAATATTTTGAAGATCACATATTTATTTTTGAAAACTAAATTTATACCCAAACTTGCAGATAGTACCCATTTGACCTAGCCTCAGTGGCTTGATAATCAGAACTTGACTAGAGGAAGATTAAAAACAAAAAAACAACAATTTTTGATAAAGGAAACGAGGGTAAACTGCTACAATTTGATGAACTTGACTTATACTCATGGAGGTTGTTTTGTTGTTAAGTGCTGTCGAGTTGGTTTGACCTATAGCAACCCTATATAGAGTTTCTGAGGAGCAGTTGGTGAGCTTGAACTGCCAACTTTGCAGTTCGAACGGCTTTGCAGTCTGGTGCATTAACCCACAGTGCCACACCAGGACTTCATACTCATGGAGGAAGTAGCTCAAAATACCAACAGAGAGGGAAGGAATCTTCACATGGAGTATCAAACTGTATACAGGGTAGATAGGGACAGGCAACTTAGACATTGACTACCTAAAATGAGGGGGTGATAAAGGCTTGAAGTGACTGGCTTACAAAGTTTCAGGAGGGAATTTAGTTTAAGTGTGTGTGGGAGCATATAGAATCCCCAATGAATAGTTTGCATATTGTCTAGATGGGTCTGGTAAAAAGAGATGGGGATAAGTTTCTTATGATTCAATAGTGAGTAATTGTTATCATGACTAATTGCGATTGTCATGTAAAGGTAGAAGTTTTGTAGCAAAAACAGGAGTAGTTAATCTTACAGTCCCCAAACAGAGGCTCCTAGGACCATCAAAGGAGAAGAGCACAAGCAGAATGCAGGACTTTATCCAGAGAAGCAGCAACACCAGAGATGAAGGCAGAGATGGGGACATGGAGAGAGGGAGCAGCTGAGGAGTCTAGATTCATGGAAAGAGAGGGACTGAGAGCTGGTGGCCAGGAGGCAGGTTTGCAGAACGTACGTACCCTTTGGTGGTGTAAATTATTATATATGCCTGAGCGTTTAAAAAAAAAAAAAAACGATCTAAAAAGAATACAGAGAAATACTGTTAACTGATGGTACATGAACGGAATTATAATCATTGTAATGAAACAAAGTGTATGATTTATTGACTGTAAAACTGATGATCTGCCCTGTAAACTTTCACTCAATATTCACAATAAAAACTTAAATAGTTAGATAGATAGATAGATAGATAGATAGATAGATAGATAGATAGATAGATAGATAGATACAGATTGCATCTCCAAAAATCCTCACAACAGAACAATATATAACATCACAATTAATGGAAAAAAAGAATAAAGTTGTTAAGAGACTTCATTTCCTTGGATTTTGCTTCATGCTGTTTATGGTACTTTTAATACTCTCTTCCAACACCATAACTCATATGCATCAATTCTTTTAAGGTCTTCCTTATTCACCGTCCAACTTTTACATGCATATGAGGCTATTGAAAATACCACGGCTTAGGTTAGAAGCACCTTAGTCCTTCATAAGAGCCCTTGTTGCTCTTGAACACTTTAAAGAGTTCTTGTGCAGTAGATCTAATGTATTATGTTGTTTGATTTCTTGACTGATACTTCAATGGGTGTTAATGGTTGATCCAAGCAAAATGAAGTCTTTGACAACTTCAATATTTTCACCATTTAGATGGATATTGTTCTTTGGTCCAGTGGTGAGGATTATTGTTTTATTTACATTGAGGTGCAGCACCTACAGAAAAACACCCCAAAACTAAATTTGTAATCATGTGAAAGAAAAGCGACTTATGTAGGCTGGATCAGTAAATAAAAATGCAGAAATATACCCATTCATTCATCGTTATTAAACAAGCACTTATTGATGGTCAGTTATATGTCAGGCACTGTTCAAAGACTTGTGAACCAAGCAGACAAGATCCTACTAATGAAACTTGCATTCTCCTGAAGACAGAGTGAGAATAAACAGAACATTTCTAAGAAGACAGCATTGAGCATTAAAAGATTTAAAGTAGAGAAATGTGTTATACTTTTGGGTGGTTATTTTGTTTGGCTAACAGAAACCTCTCAAAGAAAGAACCAGCATGTGACATTTGTGGTACCATGGGGATAGGCATTCTAGTAGAGGAAAAGCGAGTGCAAAGGCCCTAGGGTAGGAGTGAGCTTAGAGTGTTCTAGGAAAATAAAGATGGTCAGAGTGGTTAGAGAGTAGGGCAGAGGTCAGGTACCATAGAGCAGTGTCAGCTGGGGAAAATAGTCTGGACTTCATTGTCATTGTGATAGGCAGACACAGGAAAGTTTAAGTAGGGGTGTGATGCTATCTGACTTAGATTTATTTAAAAAAAAAATTGTGTTGGCTGTAAGGAAAGTGGCCCCCAAGTTGGCAGGAGTAAAACAGTATATTGGGAAGCTACTGAAAATGGATGATTGAGAGATGCTGGTAGTTTGGACGAGGGTCGTGAAACGAGACATAAATAATGGTACAGGTAGTGGTTGTGTGCCATGGAGTCAGTTTCAACTCATAGCGACCCTGTACAGAGTTTTCAAGGCTGTAAATCTTTACGGGAGCAGAAAGTCTCATCTTTCTACTGTCGAGCTACTGGTTGATTTGAACTGCTAATCTTGGAATTAACAGCCCAGCTCACACTCCACTATGCCACTAGGGCTCCTTAGAAGTGAAGACGTTGTTGCTGTTAAGTTGTGTCAAGTCAGTTCAAATTCATAACAACCCTATATAGGGTTTCCGAGGAGTAGCTCATGGACTTGAAATGCTGACCTTGTGATTCAAACTGACTTTGTGGTCCAGTGCTTATCCTACAGTGCCACGCCAGGACTCTAGAGAAGAAGTTGTTGTTAAGTGCCGTTGAGTCGGTCCGACTCATAACAACCCTGTGTAGGATTTCTTAGGAGCAGATGATGGATTTAAACTGCCGACTTTGCAGTTAGCAGCCCAGTGCTTATTCAACAGCACTACACCAGAACTCCCAGAGAAAAAGTTGTTATTGTTAAGTGCTGTCAAGTCAGTTCTGACCCATAGCGACCCTCTAGAGGGTTACCAAGGAGCAACTGGTGAGCTTGAGCCATCAACCTTGCATTTCAAACTGACTTTGCAGTCTAGCTCATTAACCTACAGCGTCAGAAGAGGTAGAAGAATGTAAATTAGAGTTGTCTGTGTTGTCAATCTTATGACTGGAGTGTGTAGATAGAGAAGAGAGGGAAACCAAAAACTAGTTCTTAGAGAACTACCATCCATTCGAGGTTGAGTAGCGCGAGAGAAGTCAGCACAGATAAAGTGTGTTCTCCCAGAAACCAGGAATGAAAGTATTTCTGAAAAAAAAAAAAAAAAGGGATGGGACTTAAACCCAGGGCCCGGGTATAGGGCACCACTATACAGATTAATTAGTCTAAAAACAGGAGCCTTCTCTAAGTTTCACAACCTGGTCCAACTTTGTTACCACATAAATCTCAACCATCAAAAGACTGTATCAAAGGATGTTTTAAGAAGGAGCAAGATGTGCAACTGAGCCATTTTAACCAGCAATTAAATAATTCGGTACAAGTAAATATAACAAGTAGTTTTTTTCTAATAAAGGCCTAACTGTAAGCATGAGTGATATGGTGAGGAGTAGAATTATAGAGTGTTAGAGTGAGAAGAAGTCTGAGAGATTATGATGTAAAACTCAGTCCAGAATGTTAAAGAGAATTCATTCAGAATCACACTGGTAGTTCATGGGTGAGCTAAAGTTATAACCTTAGTCCATATTTCTTAGGCTAAGTATAAGGGTAAGTAAAAAAAATATTACTCCTGAGAGTCTAGTTCATACATGCACGAGTTATTCCAAACAGAACATGTTTAAATGTGTGTCTGTGATCCGTGGGTGTCTGAAGACAAGTTCTTTCAGCAATACACATGTCTATGATTTGTTACAGTGCTTTCAGAAAAATGTCCAGGCAAAATAATGGCTTTTTAGGGAATCTGCTAGGCCAGTTCAAGTCAGGTCAGAGTGGCCAGCTCCAAAACTATGATGACTGTTTGGAGGGACCCCAAAGAGATTATCTTGACAGATTTTGCTCAAAGGACATATAGCAATCATGGGGTCTTATTGTGAAGAAGTTTCAAGAAAATGGGAAACTGCTTTGGTGAGAAAAAAGCTAGGCAACTTGTTCCAAGGTATTTTTTTCCATCATGATAATGTACCTGCTCATTCTTTAAGAGTAGCAGGAGCTGTCCTCTGTGAATTTGTTTGGGAACCTTGCCCCATCTGCCGTACAGCCCTGATCTTGTCTTTCAGGCTTCTTTTCTTCCCCAAACTCAAAAACATTTGAAAGGAAAATAATTTGATTCTCTTGAGGATGCCAAAATTGCCCTTTTGACTTGGTGTAAATCAAAGAGTGCAGAATTCTTCAAGGAAAGGTTGTTGTTATTGTTGTTGTTGTTGTTGTTGTTAGGTGCCATCTAGTCATTACCAACTCATAGCGACCCTGTGCACAACAGAATGAAACACTGCCCGATCCTGGGCCAAGCTCACAATTGTTGCTACGTTTGGGCCCACTGATGCTCCCACTTTGCCAATCCATCTCGCTGGATTGTCTTCCTCTTTTTCTCTGACCCTCCACCTTACCAAACATGATATCCTTCTCCAGTGACTGGTCCCTCCTGACAATATGTCTGAAGTATGAGAGACGAAGCTTAGCCATCCTGGCCTCCAAGGAGCACTCTGGCTGCACTTCTTCCAACACAGATCTGTTGGTTCTTTTGGCAGCCCATGGCACTTTCAGTATTCTCCTCCAACAGCAAACTCAAAAGCATCAATGCTTCTATGGTCTTCCTTATTCACTGTCCAGCTTTTGCATGCATATGAGGTTATTAGAAACACCATCAGAAATGTATAGATCTAGATGGAGCATATGTAAGGAAAGAATATCGTATTTTGATATTTTTGTTTAATGAAGGTTTCTATGATTTCGTAGCATTACTTTTTGTTGTTGTTAGGTGCCATTGAGTCAACTTTAACTTATAGTGACCCTGTCTGGTCCTATGGCATCCTCACAATGGTTGTTACATTTGAGCATATTGTCACTGTGCCAACCCCTCTTATTGGGAATCTTCTTGTTCATTGACTCTCCACTTTACGAAGCATGATGTCCTCTAGGGACTAGTCCTTTCTGACGTGTTCAAAGTAGGAAAGATATGAAGTTTCACCTTCCTTCCTTCTAAGGAGCGCTCTGACTGTACTTCCAACACAATTTTGTTTGCTTTTATGGCTGTCCATGGTACTTTCAATAGTCTTCTGCAACAGCATAATCCAAATGAATCAATTTTTCTACGATATTCTTTATTCATTGTTCAACTATCACATGCATGTGAAGCTAGTGAAAATATGATGGCTTGGGCCAGGTGTACCTTTACTTCTCAAATTGACATCATTGTTCTTGAACACTATAAAGAAGTCTTGCACATCAGATTTGCAATATGTTGTTTGATTTCTTGGCTGCTGTTTCCATGTGTGTTGATAGTGGATCCAAGCAAAATGAAGTCTTTGACAACTTCAATATTCTCTCCACTTATCATGATGTTATGTATTGATTCAATTGTGAGAATTTATGTTTTCTTTAAATTAAGATGAAATCCATGTTGAAAGCTTTATTTTTTGATCTTCATCAGTATTTCAAGTTCTCTTTGCTTCTGGTGAGCAAGGTTACATCATGTGCATATCACAGGCCGTTAGTAAATGTTCAATCCTGATACAATGTTCTTCGTAAAATGCAGCTTCTCTGATTATTTTTTCAGTGTATACAGAGTGTGAACAAGTATGGTGAAAGAATACAACCCTGGTACACGCCTTTCCTAATTTTAAACCATTCAGTATTTTCTTATTCTGTTTGAACAACTGCCTCTTAGTCTATGTACACATTCTTAATGAGCACAAGTAATTGTTCTGGAATCTTCATTCTTTGCAATATTATCCATAGTTTGCAATGATCCACACAGTGTAATACCTGTGCATAGTCAATAAAGCACAAGTAAACACCTTTCTGTTATTCTTTGCTTTCAGCCAAGATCCAGCTAATGTCAGCAGTGATATCCATAGTTCTAAGTCCTCTTCTGAATCCTATTTGAATTTCTGAAAGTTCCTTGTTGATGTACTTCTGTAACTATTTTATAATTATCTTCAGCCAAATTTTACTTGCATGTGATAACACTTTTTTACTTGCCCTTATGTATTCTTTACATATACAGACACACAAACTCACAATAAACTCATGGCATTGTTGTGGTTGTAAAGTTCAGTCGAGTCAGTTCTGATCCACAGTGACCTTGTATAAAGTTTCTGAGGAGCAGCTGGTGAGCTTGAACCGGAAACCTTATGGTTCAAACCAACTTTGTAGTCCAGCACATTTACCCACAGCACCACACTCATGGCATAAGGTGATTGTCACTTGCATAGGGTCACTATAAGTTGAAGTTGACTCAACGGCACCTAAAAGAGACTTAAAAGAGTAATGCTAAATAAAGATGAAGTCTGCTGGAGCATTTAAAAAGTTTATTTGATAACTTAAACCGCCTTTAAAGAGCTCTGGTAGCAGCATAGTGGTTATGAATTGGGCTGCTAACCTCAAGGTCAGCAGTTTGAAACTACCAGCCATTCCGCGGGAGAAAGATGAGGCTTTCTGTTCCCGTAAAGATTTACAGCCTCAGAAACACTATGCAGGGTTGCTATGAGTCAGAACCGACTCCACGGAACATAACCACCACCATCACCAAACTTTCTTTAGCACCACTTTTCCTAAATGTCCCTTTGTAAAATGATTTACAATTGCCCTCTAAAGAAGGCAAAAAAAGAAAAGAAAACAACTTTATTGCTTCTGAATCAAAAGTGTTATAACAGATAACTGAAACAGAAACTTTAGAAAGTTCTTTTTTTTTTTTTTTTCCATATAGGCCAAGCGTGTATTCCAGAATTGAATTTTCTCCTACCCTGTGATGTGTGCTTAAACACCAACTAAAGTTTGCTCTTTCTAGGTGCTGTTGAGTCCGTTTCAACTCACAATGGCCCCATGTGATAGAGCTGAGCTGCCCCTAGGATTTTCTAGGGAACTCTGGTAGCGTAGTGGTTACGAATCGGGCTGTGAACCTCAAGGTCAGCAGTTTGAAACTACCAGTTGTTCCACAGGAGAAAGATGAGGCTTTCTGCTTCCGTAAAGATTTACAGCCTCAGAAACCCTGTACAGGGTCTCTATGAGTCGGAACAGACTCCACAGCACATAACCAACATCACGAATCTTTATGACAGCAGATCACCGTGCTCTATAGGTGAGTTTCAGCTGCCAGCCGTATGGTTAGCAGCTGAGCGCTTCACCATTGCATAACAAGTGCTCTTAGAGTAGACACAGATGAATTCAGAAGTGGAATGTCCTGCAAAATGTGGCATCAGACAAGAAGAGTAAGAAAGATATATTTAATGTTATTTTATGCTATGATATCAGTTAGGTTTAATGTTGTTGTTAAGTGCTGTTGAGTCGTTTCTTGAGGTTCAAAACAGCTTTGCAGTCCAGCGGATTAACCCCCGCAGTGCCACAGCAGGGTGGAATATCTGTAAAATGTTTCAGAACATCAAACACCCTGTCAAGTGGACATTTATCTAGACCGTTTCTCATGACGCTCCTAAATTAAGTGTTCTCATCAACACATCACCTGTGCTGCCACATTCACAGGGAGCTTCATGGTCTGAAAGCTCCTATTCCCATTGGACATGAATATGTTCATGGATCTCTCAGCAGGTGTGCAAGCTGTGGCTCTGGAAAGCTTCTTGGCCCCATGAAAGGACTCTAAGTACCTAAAGTAGCTTTTTCTTACACCTACTGACATCCCAGGCCATCCACTGATAACTGAAAAGCTGGTGGTTTGCAGCCACCGTAGATCCGCAGGACAAAACACCAGTAATGCCACAGAAGGAAGACCTGATAGCCTGCTTCCATAAATATTGCTGTTTTGTTTGTTGTTATGTTCCGTCAAGTTAGTTCCAACTCATAGTGACCCTGTATAAGGTTTCTGAGGAGAGACTGGTGGTGCAAACCAACCTTACAGTCTGCTGCTTATCCTACAGCACCAAGGCAGGACACAGAGGTCAGCAGTACATGGGGTCACCATGAATACGAATTGACTTCATACTGCAACAGGCTTGGGTTTTCTTCTTATCTTGTTTTGTTTTGGTTTTTTTTACAGACACACTGTGATTTATAGTACTTCAAATAATTTGGTGAATTCTAACCACAGTGTTATGATCAAACTGCAGAGAAAAATCTACACATCAGTGAACAGAAAGGGATTAGAGCAGGGACTTGTTTGAGGCATTGGAAAAGATAATGACTCTTAAAGCACTTCAAATCACATTTCTTGAAAAGCAGATGTTGTATTGAAATATAATCTCCTAAGCATCAACGGCTTAACATTCCAATCTTCCTTCTTAAAGCAATGAGATTTCTTCCTCTTACCATTGTAGAGAAAATTGGACTCCAAGCTAAAAACAAAGTATAAAACAGATTATACGCCTCAAGCAATTGAATGTATGATGATGATATGATTTGTTTCATATTTTTTCTTATTTGTGTTCACCCAACATTGTTTTTAAAAACCTACCGATCCATTTGTCTCTTCCCAAAATCTACTGGCAAACCATACTTACACAAAGGATAAGGAGGTGCATAGGTAGTAGTAATACCATTTGTATGCTGAGCAAATAATTGGAAAAGTTAGATTATAAGAAAAACATGACATTAGGATTGGAAAAAGACTCATTAACAACCCGTGATATGCAGGTGATACATCTTTGCTTGTTGAAAGTCAAGAAGATTTAAAATATTTACTGAGGAAGATAAAAGACCACATTGGGTTGCACCTCAATGTAAAGAAAACAAAATCCTTACCACTAGACCAATAAACAACAATCATAAATGGAGAAAAGATTGAAGTTGCCAAAGACTTCATTTTGCTCAGATCAACCATCAACACTCATGGAAGCAGCAGTGAAGAAATCAAATGACATACCACGTAAGCCAAATTTGCTCCACAAGACCTCATTAAAGTGTTCAAGAGAAAAGGTGTCAGTTTGAAGACTAAGGTGTACCTTACCCAAGCCATGATATTTTCAATAACCTCATATGCATGCAAAAGTTAGACAGTGAATAAGGAAGACCGTAGAAGAATTGTTACATTTCAGTTATGGTGGTAGAGGAGAATATTAAAAGTACCATGGACTGCCAAAAGAACAAACAAATCTGTGTTGAAAGAAGCTCAGTCAGAATGTTCCTTAGATGCCAGGATGGCCAAACTTTGTCTCTCATACTTGGGATGTACTATTAGGAAGGACCAGTCCCTGGAGAAGGACATCATGCTTGGTAAAATGGAGGGTCAATGAAAAAGAGGGAAGGATCCCAATGAAATGCATTTGTACAGTGGCAACAGCAGTGGGCTCAAGGATAGCAACAATTGTGAGGGTGGCTCAGTACCGTGTAGTATAGTATATAAGATCACTTTGAGTTGGTACTGACTCGAGGTACCGAACAACAACAACAGTGATAACATTAATAATAAAAATCTCAATTACACAATGTTTGCAAAATGCTGTTCTAAGAACTTTATGTGGATATTAATTCATTAGACTATGTGGTCAAGCCTATTGTTGTTGTTGTTGTTAGGTGCCATGGAGTTGGCACCGACTCATAGAGACGCTGTGTACAACAAAATGAATCACTGCCCAGTTCTAAGCCAACCTCACAATTGTTGCCACACTTGAGGCCACTGATGCTGTCACTTTGCCAATCCATCTTGCTGGGTGTCTTCCTCTTTTTCTTTGACTCTCCACTTTACCAAACATGATATCCTTCTCCAGCGACTGGTCCTTCTTCAAAATATGTCTGAAGTATGAAAGACGAAGTTTGGCCATTCTGGCCTCCAAGGAGCGCTCTGGCTGCACTTCTTCCAACACAAATATGTCTGTTCTTTTGGCAACCCATGGCACTCTCAATATTCTTCTCCAACACCATAACTCAAAAGCATCAATTCTTCTATGGTCTTCCTTATTCACTGCCCAGCTTTCACATGCATATGAGGTTATTGAAAATACCATGGCTTGGGTCAGGCACACCTTAGTCCTCAAGCTGACATCTTTGCTCTTTAACACTTTAAAAAGCATCAGCCAAGTAGCCCTCAACTCAACCCACTGGTTAATCTGCCTCATGCCCTGATTGATCCACATACCTTCCATGAATGGTTGTATAGCCACTGATGTCCACCATATGGGCTTACCTCAAGCTGAGCCATCCATGTACCATACTTCCTCAAGAATTTGCCCAATGCCTTTTAATATGCAGCTCTCCCTTAGGGGTATCTCCGTTGTAGGTGACTGGTGTCTTCTATTGATGACGTAAATAACCAGCTCAAGAATCTGGTGTAACTCAGCACTCAAGGGGCTACACTTCTCTGCTGTAAATATCCATTTGGTCAGTGTGCTGGACTATGGAAAGGTTGCACTAACCCAAATAACAGATTTTTACCACACAGACCCTTAAGTGAACTCTCCTGTAGTGGTCATCTCTCCCAGTTGGTCTATTCTGGGAGATATTCTGGGAGAGGCAAAATGTGTGTTTTATATTCCTTGGGTTGCAAACAGCCAATCAGCAGGGTAAAAACTACTTGGACACTTTAACTATCCCGCCCCATATCCATCAATAATGCTCTGTGGCCCCTGGAATTGGTAGGTGCTTCCATGTACTCAGCTCTGGTGTCCACTAGGGCTGTTTGCTTATTTCTTGGAGACCCATGGATAGTTAATGCCACATATGGCCTCTGGTCTGGGAGAATTTTGGTCTTACCCCTAGTCGGGGGGGTAAGACTTGTATACACTGGGAGTGGTAGACTGCTCAGGGCTGGATTTCTGCCACAGTTTCACCAGGGATGTGATAGGCTGTTTGTCAGTTTTGCAGTTTTGTCCTGGGAGTTGCCAGCAACAAGCAAGTTAATCCATATTTGTTGTCTAGTCATTCAAAGTGAACCTTTTTGTTTGTTTCATTTGTCTGCTCCACCCCACTCCTGCATTCCCAAAGCTCAGATATTCAAATGCCACACCTTTTTTATTTCATCTAGATTTGCTATAGCCTGTGCAGCTGGGCCTCTGGCTCAAGATGGACACCAGTGTTCCAGACCATTGGTTTGAAGCTGACCGTAAAATGGCATCCCTTTTTCTGTATGTGAGCAACTCATTATCTTGGCCCCAAGAATGTTCTGTATATACAGCGTGCTTCATCCCAAGCTCCTTAATCACTTCCTACAGTTCCTCTGTTGCTGTCCAGTGTGTAAGGAAGCCGTCATGTTGCCCTCTTGGGCCAGGCTGCCCTGCAGGCTGCAGTCACCCACACCAGGAGTGGGTCTACCTGGTTCTCATCGATTGCAGCATAGAGGCACTGTCTCAATGCAGGGTTGGTAGTAACAGAAGCCATTTTAGCTGTCTCAAGGCCAGTGAGGACTATCCCATCCACTCCTGTGTCCCACATGTGAAAAGCCTAGCAGCAGCCTATTTCCTTTTCTGTCTGTACTGAGATGCCAGTTCTACTAACTTGGCAGACATATAGCCTATCATTGTGACAAGCAGCTGGCTTTCAGGGCTGATCTGTTTTAATTTAAGTAATCTTAATTGGTCAGGCATCAAGATAGGGGACCTCTATCTCTTCTTCCCCAGTTTCCCCTCCTGATGCAGTTTTGGATTCCAGTGGCTCCCACTGCTTTGCATCCCAATCTGCTCTCGTAATTACTGCTTGCACGTGTCACTGGGGCAAGTGCCCCCCTTTCACTTTGACCAAGTGTCAGGCTGGAGTCTCGTGGCAGAGTCACATATTTGGAGACAGATGACTAGGGCGTCGTTGGTGCTAGCCTGCATTACTCAAGCCTCTTCTTCTAAAAGCAGCTCATCCTTCAATCTCTGTGCTTCTGCCCATGCAGCTATCGCCACTTCTGTAGCGGCACAGACAATGCGTAGGAGGAACCAGGCTACTGAGGCATCTTTCTTAGCCTTACAGACCCCCGACTCCCTGCAGGAGCCGTACCCATCTATACAGCCTTTTCAGTGTGCCCCCTACTCACGTGCCAGTCCCCAAGTCTCTAGCAACAGTGCTAAGGGGCCAACCGTGGAAGCTTATGGCCATCCTGGGATTCTCTCCATGGAGTCCTTTTTCCCTCCCATTTTCTCTCAAAACTCAGGTGGGTTTTTTTTTTTTTTTTTTTTTTACCTATGTCTTGGATGACTTGCCAATTGTTGGGGTTTAGGCCCAGAAAAGAAAAGCCTTCTGTGTACATAGCTGCTGAGGGACGAATCTGAGAGACATCTGAGACAATCTGCGAAGAAATTGAGGAGTGAATGAAAAACTGATGATCTGTCCTGTAAACTTACACTCAATTCACAATAAAAACTTAAATAATAATAATAAAGAGGGAAAAAAAAAAGAGAGAGAGAAAATAGATATTCTTGACAGTCCTGTATCTATTAAGGATATTGAATGTGTTGTTAAAAACCTTCACACAAATAAAAAGTCAGGTCCAAAAAAAGAAAAGAAAAGAAAGAAATGATTTGCCAACTGGTAAACTTACTAACCTGGATGTGGACAGCTGTCTCCAGAGGCAGTTGGCTTGACAGTCAAGATTTTCTGCATGAGAGGAGTGGGCTTGAGACTTTTGATTTCATGGGGTATACAAGTTTCACAGGCATCAGAACAGGTAACAATAGTATGTGAAACATTAAAAAGGAAAGCTACAAGGTGCAGGGTTACCTGCCCCTTCCTAGAGAACAAAGAGTTTCAATATGTAGAGCAAGAGGAGAGGGCTGTTAGCATATGCATAACTAAATCATGAGATAGCTGGAGCAGAGGGGGAAGGGATAGGAAATGGTTTGACTTGACATTAGGGTGCCTATTTTGGACATTTGCATTCTGTCCCTTGGATTATCTTTCAATAGTTTCTACTTTGTTTGATGAGAAAGACTCCCTTACTGTGTGAATTACACATTACAGAGTTTGTAACAACTGCCTATTCCTGGTGGTTTGCAAAAGTGGGGTGGATGAAGGCAGAGAGAATGTGGGTACCAGCTTGCTCTGCCCTTTGCAGTGAGCTGTGGAAAGGATGCTTTCTATTGTTATAGCACATAAAGACCATAACAGGATTATTCCCATTGCAACTTTTGTTTTACGTTTATAACATAAGACAATAGAAAATGTCAAGCATTTACTCTTTATAATTTAGTTTGAAAGTCCTAAATGGCCCACTTGTAACCTTGAGCAAGCAATTTATTTTTTTCAGATTCTCATTTTCTGCGTTTGCAAAAGAGGATGATAGGATTGTGATTAGGGCCCCGTGGGCACTAATTAACTAATGTATGAGCGTTAAATATGTTGAAAGTTCATCTTGTTTACTTATAAATGTTAACTACTATTTAAGGTAGTATAGTGAGGTACACATTGCATTGCTAACCATAAGGTCATCAGTTCAAGCCTACCAGTAGCTCCATGGGAGAAAGATGAGGCTTTCTGCTCCCGTAAAGATTTACAGGCTTGGAAACTCTATACAAGGTCGCTATGGGTTGGAACCAACTCCAAGGCACACCACCACAGACATCAGGTACTCTCAAACAGTATATCCTATTCAGTGTTGTTTTTAGTTCAGTAACTTACTTAAATCTTGTAACCAATCAGTTCTGTGACTTTTCCAATTCATAACTGTCATAGCAATATTAAATATTAGCATTGAAAGCCTGAAGATAGTCCCCATGCCAGCATAATTTGCTAACAAATATGCATTTGTTTATTGTTCTAAGATTGAAGGATTCAGTAATACTGGGTTATCCATGAAGAGTGATATTCACCTTATCCACAAGTTGCTAAAGTTTGATTATACTAAACTTTTGGTAAGTGTAAACATATGCAACATAAACTTTGGAAATAGCAGGAAATGAAACTTAGTTGGAGATTTGCTGGTGATTTTCTTTAATGAGATCTCACTTTCTAGTCTCCTTGGTTGTTTCATACTTAATGAACACTTTTGCCCTGTTTTGTAATTCCGTTAAGTTTTCCATCATCTTTAAGCAAATTATATCATGAAAGATGCTTCAGGATTAGAAACACCTGTCTCTGAAAACCTTGTGTTAATTCCAGTCTTCTTAGTAAAGCTTGATACCCTGAAGAAAACAGTGTCAGAAGCCAGACATCAGGGTCAAAGTTTAGAACAAGATAAATACAAGCAGTTGCCTTGGGCTTTGTGGAGGTAGAATGAGTGTCAGAATGCTGCTGGATGAAAGAATTGATTTTTCCTCAGGCAAGTGTGATTTGAGTACTTAGAATTTATAGATTTATTGAAGTTTTAACTTGCTATCTACAGTGCAGTGTGAGAAAATAAACCAGAATGTTTTTTGTTTGTTTGTTTGGGTATGTTTATTTGTTTTCAGTACACAAGACATTCTTCACCCGAAAAAGCAGAGTGTTGAGTTAAAAAGAAACAAAACAAAGCAGTAGTGGCTGAGTTGATTTTAACTCAAGGCTATTCCATGAGCAGCAGAGTAGAACTGTGCACTAACAGGGTTTCCATTGGCTGTGCTCTTTCTGGGTGCTAGTTTATCCCCTGGAGTTCTTCCAAAAGTACAACCTCAGGTCTTTTTCCAAGGAGTTTCTCCTTGGACTTGGATCATCAACCTTTTGGCTATTGTTGTTTGGTTCCAACTCACAGCAACCCTCTATAGGGTTTCCAAGAGCAGCTGGTAGGTTTGAATTCACGACTTTTCAGTTAGTAGTCCTGCCACACCAGGGCTCACCTTTTGGTAAGCAGGTACTATAATGCTGAGTAAATAGTACACAACCCACTGCTGTCAAGACAATTCTGACTCACAGTGACTCTGTGTAA
>NW_006408554.1:3908828-3930682 GCF_000296735.1 Chrysochloris asiatica | reverse complement strand
CTGATCCCAAGACCCCAGCCCCACCATCTCTTGACGTTGTCTTCTCTGCCTCCATCCCAGGCCTCACTGCCTCTCTGGGTAGGATTCCGCTCTTCGCTCTTCTCCATTGATGGTCCCAGGGTCCTCCGCTCCTAGACTGATAAATTAATCATTCCCCTCTTTGCTACAAAATGTCCATCTTTAGATTTTCAACCCTCACCATCAGTCCTGATAACAATTATTCACCATTGCATCACAAGAGACTCATCTTTATTTCGTTTTATCAGCCCTTCCTGGACAGGCTGGACACCACTCACTGGAGACTCTACCTTCCTTCCTGCCCTCTGGATCTAGGTTTCCTCTTGAAAGTTTGTAAGCCAGTCACTTCTTGCCTTTGTATCCCTCCCCCCATTTTGGGTAGCCAATGTCCAAGTTGCCCATTCCTGTCTACCCTTTGTGTGGAGGGGGTGGGTATAGTTCTTGTAGCAGAGACTAGTTTCCTCTTTTGACCTACTGCATTTATAGGTGCAGGTCATGTTTATCTAATTGTATCAGATGACACTTTTTTCCCTCTTCTTTCTTCTTAGGGTTGAGCTCTGTTTATCCAGTCATTGAAGTCCAGTCAGATGGGCATCATCTGCAAATGTGGGTGTTCTTATGTCTGTCCTGCCTCTTTTTATCGGCTGGCTGCCCTGCTCTCCACTCTAGACCTCTGTGGCTGTGTCACTGAGCTTGAGCCCATGAGTCCCCAGATGTTGCCTCGCTATTGGCCGACCAGGTCTCCATCCGGCTTCACAGTAGTTTGCTGAATGATGTAGGGCTTAGCTCGCCCCTTCATTGATGTTCTTTGGTCGCTTCCCCTTCTGGGTGACGTGCGTGGTTGTGAGACAAAGTGTATATTTCCCTTGCGTCTTAGTCTTGGAAAAGAATTTGCACTGAGAGGATCCGATCCTTGCCTTGATGTCTCCTGGGCAAGCCACCTGTATGTTCTTGTGGTAACAGCCGGACTGCCCTTATTGTTTTGTATTTTTCCTGTAGGTCTTTCTTTCAGGAGGTATCTTCTGGTTTTTTAGCTGCTCCCAGCTGGTCTGCTTGTCCTTTCAAGTGGAGAAATTTCCCGTCTCTGAAGGTCTGGTTGTGGTTCGGGCTTCCACCTATACTCCCATGTAATGCAGAGGCTCCTCAGTAAACCTCCTTCACTGGACACATTGTAGCCCCATTTTAGGTATTCTAATCAGTTATAGGCAGACAGAATGTTTTTTTGTTTCTCCCAGTACATTTCAAAGATAGATTCTTTGGATTTTAAAGCCTTTAAAAAAAAATTATACATAATTGTATTACTAGAAGGTCCCTGGGTAGCATGCATGGTCTATACTTAGCTGCTAACTGAAAGGTTGTTGGTATTGCAGAAGAAAGGTCTGGTGATCTGCTTCTGTAATGATCACAGCCAAGAAAACCCTATGGAGCTCAGTTCTGTGCTGCATGCATAGGGCGGCTCTGTGTTGGAACTGACTGAAAGGCAATGGGTATTGTTAGGAGATGTAATGTCTTTACTGAAATAATGTCATTATAAACTTGTGATTTTGTTCACATAAACACATGTGCATGGGCACCCATTGTTGTTGTTGTTGTTAGGTGCCATTGGTACTGACTCATAGTGAGCTCTAGTAGCGTAATGATTATGAATTGGGCTGCGAACCGTGAGGTTAGCAGTTCGAAACTACCAGCTGTTCTGTGGGAGAAAGATGAAGCTTTCTGCTCCCATAAAGAATTTATAGCCTCAGAAACCCAGTACAGGGTTGCTATGAGTTGGTTCCGACTCCACAGCATATAACCACCAATTAGTTTCATGTTTCTTTAGCATTTGAACTCTTAGAGAAAAATATATATATATTAAAATTGACTCTTACATTGAGTCAATATTATGTTATGTATTAAGATATAATCAGCTGTGTAGTTGAGGGGAAAAGATGAGGTTTTCTGCTCCTGTAAAGATTTGCAGCTTCTTTACTATACAGAGTCACTAGGAGTTGGAACTGACTGACCAGCATACAACCACCACCACCACCATTAAGGTGTAGTGCACCTTCCTGATGATACATCAACCCTCAGGCAGGGCAGTGTGGCCAGATGTAAACGTAAACCCTCTTTGACCGGTCTTCACCTTTCAGTGGTGTCTGATAACCATATGCACATGTCTAATGTAATCTTGTAAAACCATGATGTAGTTAAACAGTGACCTTGTGAATTACTGTCAGTTAGCACATTGAACACTCAATTAGTGGAGTTTCTTTCCTCTGCTGGTAAATTTTGAACAATCCGCACTTAATATTCATCCCCAAAACGAAGTAATGCAGATAAGTGAATTTCTCCAGCTCTCCCCGAGCTCTCCCAATTATTCAGATCGGTGCTCAGTTGTCTGGATACACAGATTATGGGGTTAAACTCCCACATCGCTGCTGGGATAATGACACCAACTCAAAGCAGAAGTGTGGACGACCTAATTTTAATTTTAGCTGGGCAGCAGTGAATTCTCCTGTAGCAATGTTGTGTATCTTCCTGTTAGGAAGGACAGGAAATGTAGCAAATCATGCCATTGATGCAAATAAATTTAGCTCATGTAAAAGTGTAGAAAGTACAACCTGCATTAAGCAACTCTTGTTTCTGGTAACATCACAGTTTCTTCTTCCACAACGGTTTATTGGGTAAACATTGTTTTATTTGATATTTATTATATGTCAACTAGGAAGGAAATACTTTTCTAATCAGATATATAATTATAATTACAAAATATTTATACACACACACATCTAATTTATTGACTATCTGACATTTCACATTCATAACAATAGTAAAAAAACTCTACTAGCTGACTATTTTGCATGTTAACCATGTATGTCTGACAGTAACAAGTAATAGTAACACCGGCTGTAACAGTTAAGGTTTACATGTCCGGCCTGGCCATGATGCTCCATGGTTTGGCAGTTGTGTGTTTTGATGGAATTTGGCAGTTATGTAATGATGTAGTGACTTTTTTTATCTTATGTAGTCACCGTCCATTTTCACATAACACCAACTTTTGTATTGCAACCTGGCCTGTGCAATGTGGCCATGTTGTTAAGTGTGGTGGTGGTGGTGTACAGTGGAGTTGGTTCCGACTCATAGCGACCTTGTATAGAGTTTCCAAGGCTGTAAATCTTTACCAGAGCAGAAAACCTCATCTTTCTCATTTGAAGTGACTGGCAGATTCAAACTACTAACTAACCTTGTAGTTAGCAGCTCAGTTTGTAATCCACTATGTTACCAGGACTCCTTCGATAAGTGAGGAGAGAGTGTATATATCTATATATATATCTATATGTCTATATAGATATATAGCTAGATATACACACATACATATACATTTTTTTTTTTTTTCTTATTCTGACAGGTCAAGGCACAATGGTAAGGATGGAAACAAAAAGAATTTAATTCAACCTTCATAGCTGTTTGATTATGCCGATTTCATATCTAACTATGCCTTAATAACCATGTGAGTGTTGTTGTTGTTGTTAAGTGGCAAGCAACGCTGTATAGGATTTCCGAGGAGCGGCTGGTGAGTTTGAACTACTGACCTTGTGGTTCAAGCTGACCTTGCAGTCTGGTGCTTTATCCTATAGTGCCACACCAGGATTCCATGTGAACGCAGGTAGGCAGGCCTTTTAACTTGTTAGAAACTCAACTTCTTTTACTGATGAATGAATGCCTGCCTCTTGGGTATCATTCTTACCAGTAACTGAGAACACCCCATGAAATATAGCATGGAGCACAGGTGTTGATTTTCACTGGTGACCTCTGATTGTTACAGTTACTTGCTCTGTAAGTGGGAGGATGGGTGTTTACGAGGCACATGCTCTCATACTACTGTTCTCATGACTACGTAATCACAGTTTTTGTTTCCCTTCTTTAGGCCTGTCCTGTCTGAGAAAGTCATAGTTCATCTTTTGAATAATTTCCAGTCCTTTTCTCTATCCTAAGAGAAAAGTTCAGAGTAGGCATAGTTTCCATGGAGACCCAGAGGTACACCATAACTTAACTTATGACCACACTGGCACACGGGACTTAGATGATTAGATGCGGAAATACTTTTGAGGGATCAGAAATACCAAGCAAGCAGGAACTGTTCATTGTTACTGAGGTGATAGAAGTATCCAGGGAAGCTATGAACTGAACCTCTTTCTACATAACACTAACTGCCTGAACTTTTTCTTGGACATCCACCTTTGCAGTGGATGGGGACAAGATGGTCACTCCAAGACACCGCAACATTGAACTCCTTGTTAGTTGCTACAGAGTCACCTCCTACCCAAAGTGACCTTGTATATAACAGAACAAATCATTGACTTTCTTGTTGTTAGTTGTTAAGTGCCGTCAATTTAGTTCCGACCCATAGCGACCCTGTATAGGGTTTCTGAGGAGCAGCTGGTGAGCTTGAACTGCCGACCTTGCAGTTGAAATGGCTTTGCAGTCTGGTGCATTAACCCACAGCACCACACCAGGACTCTCTTGTTGTTGTTGTTGTTGTTAAGTACCGTGGAGTTGGTTCTGACTCATAGTGACCCTGCACAGGGTTTCCGAGGCTGTAAATCTTTACGGGAGCAGAAAGCCTCATCTTTACAGGAGCAGAAAGCCGCGGAACAACTGGTAGTTTTGAACTGCCGACCTTGAGGTTAGCAGCCCAATTCATAACCACCATGCTACCAGAGCTCCTTAGGAGACCTGAAACCCAGTCCTCACTCTGCCTGCTACTGATTACTTGTAGTAAGCACACTGTTTTCCTTCCTGAACATCAGCTTCCTTATTGATAAAATGAAAATCATATGCCTTGTTCTGCTCTCTTGGAGGGATGGTTTGTAGAATCCAGTAAGATGTATGTGACAGCACTAGGTACTCTGTGATACTGTTTATTGCCTGTAATGTCCATGGAATCGTACACTGAGGTACATACAAGGCTTAAGATGACATATGAAACTCAACTTACCTCTCTAGACTTTGGGATCTCATTTGCATAAGAATTATCTAACATGCCAGTTTAAAATGTAGATTTCAGAATCTCACCCAAGAGGTTTTCCTTTGTGTAGCCCAAGATGAAGCCTGGAATCTACATAAAAAATAAAAAAATTAAAAGTTTCTCATTTGTTTAGCCTAAGAAGAAGCCTAGAATCTACATTAAAAAAAAGCACACCACACACAAGTGTTTGTATCCAGGTGGATCTTTGGCCATTTTCTGAACAATTCTGTTATGCCCTATAATAGGCCAGACCACTGGGGTGGATATACTTTTGGGAATTTCTGAGGAATCAATGAGGCGTCCCAGCATGTTTCTCGCAGTAGGATAAGCACTGGACTGCTAACTGCAAAGTCGGCAGTTCAAACCCATCAGCAGCTCCTTGGAAACCCTATACAGGGTTGCTATGAGTCTGAACAACTTGACGACACTTAACCATAACAGGAAAAATGTGGAGGATAAATAAATACACATTGCAGGGCTGCTAGCCATAAGCAGTTCAAATTTATCAGTTACTCCATAAGAGAAAGATGAGGCTTTCTTGTCTTACAAAGATTTACAGCAGGGTTGGAGAACCCTTTTTCTGTCAAGGGCCATTTAATCATTTATAACATCATTCAAGGGCCATACAAAATTGACAACTTAAATATTATCCTGCTATATTTTGTCAAACATTTCATTGTTGTTGTAGTTGTTAAGTACCATGGAGTCGGTTCCGACTCATAATGACGCTGCACAGGGTTTCCAAGGCTGTTAATCTTTACGGGAGCAGAAAGCCACATCTTTCTCCCGTGGAGTGGCTGGTAGTTTCGAACTGCTGACCTTGAGGATAGCAGCCTGATTCGTAACCACTCCACTACCAGAGCTCCTCACCCCTAAGGTGATGGCTGGAACTGCAGTTGCCTTGGCTGGGCCTTATAGTGCCTGCAGGCTGAATGTTCCCCACCCCTGATTTCAGCCTTGGAAACCCTATCTAGGGTCGCTATGAGTCATAATCAACTCTGGCACACAACCACCACCAGCACCACCATATTTATAAGTTGGCTATTCTTTGCCCAAATGAGATACAAACACCTTTTTAAAATGGCCTCATAACTCTTATAGATGGAGGCTTGTAACTAAATGAACTTCAAAATGTATTCCTTTTCTAAAGATCTGTGAGTCCCCTCCCTGGGGTCAGGGGGCTGTTCTAATGTGATTTGCACAGATCAATTCCAAGTAGTCAGTGAGATAATGACTGAATAATTAAGGGTCTATTGTAAAAGTGCCCACTATGGTGTGACAATGCAGGTTAATGTGCTGGACTGCAATGCCGGTTGGAACCACGATGTTAGCAGTTCAAGCTCACCAGCTGCTCCTCAGAAACCCTGTACTATGAGTTGGAACCAGTTAGACAGCACATAACAACAACAACAACAATCAAGCAAAGTCATGGCTCACTGTCCATTTTTGAGTCTCTATTATGCTTGTCTCTACTGATCAAATGCACTAATTTCAACTGCACTTGAATAGGTGAGGACAAATTGGGAATCTCTGGACAAGGAAGCTGACCCTATCATTGAAAGATGAGAGGAATCCTTCAACTCTCCATATCAGTGTATGGAAGAAGCAGTACAATCTGCTTTGGGTCTCAAACCCTGTCCTACTAAAATGAAGCTCCCCCTTCCTCCATCCCAACTGAAAATCTGCTGTCTTTCTCTTCCACCTAAAAAAGACATCAGTTCACATACATCTTTGTTTTGGAATTCGAGATAAGGGTGTTTTCTTCTGAAAGCACTGTTCAGATGCCAAAGGAGAAATGCTCCTTTATGGCTTAGCAACATTACATTCTTATATGACCTGCTTACCTGTTTCTCTGACAATGAGTGAAGCTTTCACATAGGCTTCTTGAGGCATGGAGAGGAAAGGGCTGGAAATGTTGGGGAAATAGACTGTTATCTATTGGATTGGTCCAAAATAGCATATACAGTTCACAGGCAGGTGGTGACATCAGGACACCACCTAGCTAAGAAACCTGCAGGAAAGGAAAGGTCACATGTGAATTCCTGTGGCCTCACAAGTATGTCCAGAACTGATTCTGTTTATTTCAGCTGTGTGGTTTCATACCTTCCCCTCACTTTTCCACTCTTCATTTAGTGGTTTTCCCAGACATTAAATCCCCCAACACCCCTCAAAAAAAAAAAAATAAACAACCAATTAAAAATAGAAAGATTTTTGGCAAGTGCTGTCTACAGCCTTTTTTAGAAAACACACACCATAATATTATCGAAGCTTCTCAGGCTCTTTAGTGAGGGATATAAATATGTGGTAGGAACGACTTCAGGGCTCACAGTAGCGAACATCAGCAATGACATTTGGAGTCTTTCATTATGCACTTGCTGGCGCTGTGGAGCCTCCCACTCACCCCGGTACCTACACACACTGCTGTTTTCTTCTTACAGTCCCATGTGTTGCTGCATCTGTATGACGGTGAAGCTAAAAATACCTGCCAAGATGGCAATGTGGACTGACGTTATCTCATAATCTGTGAGAGCTGCTCCGTGTATGTAAGAAAAAGATCCCAAAGGTGCCAACATGATCTCAAGGTTCTTGAGAACCAAGAAACAAAACCAAAGCCTGTCCTCAAATTACGTAGGTTTGAGATCTCGCAGTCTTAAAATAGGGGAAACTCTTTTTTTTTTTCTGAACAAGTAATTCTCCATGTACATTATTTTCAAAATAGGAGTTTTGCTATATTGTTATGTATCCATCTCACTGATAAAGCTAGACAGTTTTAATAAAACTAGATTTTCAGAAAAATTAGCATGGTGTTAATAAGTGCCGTTGAGTCAGTTCCAACTCATAGCGACCTTGTATAGGGTTTCTGAGGAGCGGCTGGTGGTTTGAACCCCTGACATCGTGGTTAACAGTCTAATGCTTATCCTATAGCACCACACCAAGAGAACTAGAGATTCCTAAATTTAGTATTTTGAGCTGATGTTGAGATAGCAGTGAAAGGATTTTCTTTACATTTGCATTTCAAAAATAGCATTTTATCATTTTGAAATTTTATTTCATCTCAATGGTATCAACCAAAAAAATAAGATTTGTTTCATATTTTCATGGTGTCTAGAAATGATATTTCAGATGACAATGAAAAGAATCTTCAAAACTGCAACAGGAAAAGCGACATGTAAATCAACCCGAATTCTTTGGCCACTGTGATATACTAAAGGATGTAATTATCCATTCATTGGATGTGTTCATGCTCTACTGCTGTGCCGTCTGTCCAATATGGTAGCTGCCAGCAGCATGCAGCCATTGCCGAGCACTTCAGATGTGTTTAGTCTGAATTGGAAGGTTCTACAAGTGGAAAATACACACCAGAGTTTGAAGACAAATTGTTGTTGTTAAGTGCAGTCGAGTTGTTCCTGACTCATCATGACCCTATATAGTGTGATAACTGGAAAAGTCATAATATTCTAAACAACTGGAAAGAAATTCAAATGTAATCACACAAAAAAAAGCTGGGTATTTTAGTAGTCTCTAATAAAATTTGCCCATGATAAAACCCAATGTACCTTTGTAATCAAAATAATTCTCTTAGAAGCAATATTATCCAAGGTTGGCAGGCCCTCCAGTATTACATTTTGGAAAAATTAATGCAGTGGATAATGACTCTCTAGTAGGCTCTGGAGACCCAGAAGTGTTTATGGCATCTGGACTTTTGGTTTTCTGAGACTTGTTTTACTGTGAAATCTGGTCATCTGGTCCCTAGAACAAGACATATTAACATAGAAGTGGTTTTGTACATGTGGTTCTTATAAGACTGAAAATTTATGAAATATACACAAACTCTTAACCCTTTGTGACCTGAATTTTTATTTTATAAAGGGATTTATTCCCAGCATGTCAGTAACGACCTCCTATTCATACCAAAGAGTTTCTGCCATCTGGTGGTGTACATAGAGGACAAAGCAGCCAAGGTCCCCAACATAAACATATCACCTAATCCAGATGTGGCACTGTGGGATAAAGCACTGGACCACAAGGTCGGATTGAACCATAAGGTCGGCAGTTCAAACTCCCCAACCCCTCCTCGGAAGCCCTATATGGGGTTGCTATAATTCTACAGCACTTAACAACAAGTCCAGATCTCAGCTTCCAGATCAATCTACTTAAGAAACTTGAAAGGCTTTCTGGACCATAAACCTTTATATTCGGTCATTAATTTACCTCAGTTCTTTCTTCTGCTTCCCAGAAAGTTTTAATACCATTGTAACAATGATAAGCCCCAGACTGTGAATCACAAGGTTGGCAATTTAAATGAGGCTTTCTGTTCCTGCAAAGATTTAAAGCCTCATGGAGTCCTGCTTTAGCAATGGGGGTTAATGCGCCAGACTGCAAAGCCATTTCAACTGCAAAGTTGGCAGTTCAAACTCACCAGCTGCTCCTCGGAAACCCTATCCAGGGTCGCTATGGGTCGGAACCTACTCAACGGCACTTAACAACAACAACAACAAACCCTATACAGAGTCTCTATAAGTTGGGACCAACTCCATGACACTTAATAACAATATTACTTAATTGAAATAGTTCTCTTGATTAATTTTAATTACAAATAAAGATTTAAAAATAGAAATAATCCAGTATCAGTACCACCATTGTAATAAAAATTGAGATTACAAGTCTTCAGTTACAGAAATTAAATAGGGATCTTATTAATTCTCTAGCATTATTTAACCATATTTTGAAACTTCTTTTAAAAGTTGTCACCAAGTTAAAAGGAATTGTGGTGTGGCACTATAGGATACGCATTGGACTGGTAACCACAAGGTCAGTGGTTCAAATTCACCAGTCATTCCATGGAAACCTTATACAGGGTCAGAATGAGTCCATCTAATTCAATGCCACCTAACCACAATAACCTACTTAAATGAGTATGAGACTGGTCTCTGTACTTCTGATGAAAGTATTCATGGTAACTCAATCCCAGAAATAGGAAATATTTCTTTTTAATATTGCTTCATTCGCTATATTTGGCCTGCTTTCTGTTGTTGTTTGGTGTCATCCAGTTGGTTCCAACTCAGCCCTTATGCACAACAGAATGAAACACTGCCCAGTGCTACACCAGCTTCACAATTGTTGTTCAGCTTAAGCCCATTGCTGCTGCTACTGTAACAATCCATATCATTGGGGGTCTTGTAGACAGATTATTATAGTCAACAGTTTGCCACTTAAGGCATAATTTTGATTAATTATCTGCAGTATATTTTAATAAATTCCTTTTATCTATTTATTGCATATTTGGCCCCATACGATAGGCACTTGACTGTGAACCACAAGGTCTGTGGTTGAAGCCTGCCAGCTACTCCTCAGGAGAAAGATGAGTCTTTCTGCTTCTGCAAAGATTTAAAGCCTCAGAAACCCTATACAGGGTCGCTATGAGTTGGAACCGACTCAACAGCACTTAGCAACAGTAACAATGCATATTTGATGAGTTATCTATTGTGACACTGTGGAATAAAGCACTAGACCGCAAGCTTGGTTTGAACCACTATGTCGGCGGTTCAAACTCACCAGCTGCTCCTTGGAAACCCAATACGGGTCTCTATAAGTCGGAACCAACTTAGTGTCACTTAGCAACAACATTATGTGCCAAAGGATCCCTGGTGGAATAGTAGGTTACACATTGAACTGATAACTGCAAGGTGAGCTGGTCAGCTCCACCAGGGACTCTGTGGAAGAAAGATGAGGCTTTCTGCATCTTTTAAGATTTACAGCCTTGGGAACCCTCTACAGGGTTGCTAGTATACTGGGTTATGTGAGCTGGGCTGCTAATTGCAAGGTCAGCAGTTTGAATCTACCAATTGCTTCTTGGAAGAAAGGTAAGACTTTCTACTCCTGTAAATATTTACAGCCTTAGAAACCCTATACAAGGTCTCTATGAGTTAGAGCTGACTCAGTGTGTGAAGTGCTGGCAGCAAATTGATAAATAAGCTGTCATCCCAATCCTCATGGAATGCACATGGAAGATGAGGTTTTAAACTCTTAGGATTTTGTTTTGTTCTGGAAAACAGAAATCAAAATGTTTGGTTTCAACATATGTAAGTAAGTAAAAAAATATATTACTACTAGGATTCCAGTTCATATATGCCTGGGTTTATTCTAAACAAAACACATTTAATGTATTTGTGATCAGTGAATTGTTGCAGACAAGTTCTCTCAGAAATGCACTTGTCTCATTAGAGTACCTTCAAATAAAAGGTAAAATCAAAACAGTGGCTTCCAGGGGATCTGCTCAGCCAGTTAAATTCAAGTCCAAGCAGGCCAACTCAGAAGGTTATGAAGACTTTTTGGACATCTCAAAAGGTAATCTTGATAGAGTTTCTCTAAGAATACAAGACAATTGCTAGGACTTATTAGGAAGATGTTTTAAGAACATGGAAAACATCATTTCTGAGAAAAGAATCAGGCAAGTTGAGATGAGGAATTTTTTTTTTTTTTTCCATCACAGCAATGCACCTGCACATTCTTTGAGGGTAGCAAGGGCTGTTCTATAAGAATTTGGTTGGAAAACCTTGCCTCATCCACTCTGACCTTGTTCCTTCAGGCTTCCTTTTGTTCGAAAAACTCAGAGAACATTTAAAAGGGACATAACTTGAGTCCTTCAAGGTTGCTAAAACTGCCATTTTAACATGGTGTAAATTGAAGATTGCAGAATTCTTCAGGAAAGGGTTAGAGAGATGGAAACACAACCTTCAAGTGTATGGACCTATATGGTGGCTATGCTGAGAAACAATAACTTCATATTTTGATATTTTTATTTAATAAAGTTTTCTTTGGTTTTGTAGGAATGCTTTTTGACTCTCCCTCATATAATTATTTTTACATGCTTTATAAATAATTTCAGAAGGAGAAAAGCTTGACTCTGTAACTGACAGTATGAATAATGTCTACGCTGTCAACTCCCTGTTACCCAACAGTATTGAGACTAGCTGCAGCATCTCTTGACCTTCTGATGACAGAAGGCATTCAGATTTGTTAACAAAACCTGCCATCACAGATAATGACTGAAATCATGATCTGCTAGAAATTCTGAGTAAATAGTACCATGATGACAAATAATTGAGTAAAATCTTCCTTCAGAATGTAATGGAGATGAAAGCCATTTTCTCTATTTCAAGTCACCAAAAATGCTAAACTTATTTATCTGAATAATTCAGATAAATGTTTTAAAAGGCATTGGAATCTAATGAAGAGGAATGTGCATAGTCTAGATAATTAAACCCTTACTGTGCAGTTTTTCTTAAAAGTTTATGCCACAGGATGATGCAACCATCTGTTTAATTGTTCTGCGCTGTATAGGAATATTCATCCACTTATAATTTGTATCCAGCCGAATTTCGTTTGAAGTGGGTTTATTCTGGATCCCTATCTACTGAAGTGCTCAATGAGTCTTTCTTGAAGAGGACACCACCTTTAAGACTGTCCCATAGAGTGGATCCAAGGTGTACTTAGACTCATTGTGTGGGCTTGTGTGAGACACTTACTCTTTCTGAGCTTGGGTTACAACCTCTACAAAACAAGAAGGTGATCTCCGTATTCTGAATTTACAGAAATCAGAATGGTGTAAAGAGAAGGAAATGGGAGATTTGTGGGTGTTATTTTTGGTGCATCTTCACTGACTGGGTTGTTAATCATGATGCCATTATATTGCAGCATTTCTGTTGTAAAGACTTCTGTGCCAGCCAGCCAGAGGCAATCAATGTTGAAGTTAACTTCCTCGGGCTGTATTGATCAGGTGAAATAGTTATCCCCAAAGCTGGAGGGAGGAAATGCATTCCTCCTACCCACTTAGCTTACAGAGATGCCTGTCACGGTTTAGGGGAATTACTCGTCACTTGCCCTTCTGAAGTAGGGCATGATTTCTAGGAGAGTAGATAGTTTATTTTAGAAGAAGAGGACTGGAGATGAATGGTGGGAGTTATCTTTCTCACTGAGGAAGCACACAGTGAGGAAGGAGTTGGGGAAGGTAAGGAGATATCATTTGCTTAGACAGAGAGGGTTTAGTCAGAACAGGCAGGAAATAGAAGGTTGTGATCCATAGCTGCTGGTTTGGTTTTATATAGGTCTTTGGAACCCAAGCCATTTGGACATATCACAGGGGACAATTACAAACCCAAACCAGCTTTACAAATGGAAGGAAGGCTGATAGGTTGTGGAGAAAAGATCTGAATCATAACCTTGAGAACTAGTGGAAAGGATGGTAGCTTCCAGGGTACAGGAAATAAAGACTGCCCATCTGTAACATTTCAGGATATGGAACATTTAAGTGGTGATTTAGAAAGACAAGGAAAATGGCTCTTGGTAAGTGTTAATATAGGTGGCGGTGGGGTTTGGTGATTCAGTGGTAGAGTTTCCACCTTCCATATGGAAAACCAGGTTAGCTTCTGGCTGGTCAGTCTTATGCATAGTCACCATTCGTCAGTGGATGAGGGCATGTAGCTATTATGCGGAACGTATTTCAGTGAGACTTTCAGACTAAGACAGACTGGAAAGAAAGGCACGGTGTTCTACTTCTGAGACTCAACCAGTGAAAACCTTATGGATCATAATGGCCCGATCTACAATAATGGCTGCACAGGCTGGGGCAGCCTTTTGTGTGTTGTCCTTAGGGTCACCATGAGTCAGGAGCTGTCTCAATGATAGAGAACAGTGCGGGATAATATGTCCTATTCTAAGAATATCCAAATGAATTTACAAAGTTTTGTGTGTGTGTGTGTGTGTGTGTCATTGTTTTTCATGTTTCTCTGAAAAAGGGTATTGGGCCCATAGCATCAACTGAATAAATTTCTGTTTTTCTAACAAATAGTCCTCTATCCTACAGATAGCATTTTGCTTACAGGCTGCATTTGAAATGTTTCTCATGCAGTAGTGAATTCTGCCAATGGAGGTAGGTGTATTCCTCTCCTTACAGTATAGGTGTGAAAACGGAAGTGCTCAGAGTCTCTTGACCATGAATAATCAGACCCATCCAGGCTGGCCCCAGAGCCAGGCTCTCTTCTTGTACTAAATGTCTTCTCTAATCATTGCTCGCCTGTGGCCTCATGAAAACCTCTTCCCTTCATGAATTCCAAAGGCTTTGGGGCATCTCGACCTATAAATTAGCAATGATCCATTAGCTAGGCTGTTTAGGACTGAGCAGTAATTTATGTACAAGTGGGAGATGGGAAAGCACCTCATGCTCATTGCAACTCACTGTTACAGAATAGAGTGACCTCCATACGGTTGTCTTGACTTTAATGATTATGGAAGCAGGTCACCAGGCCCTGTTTATATTGTGCCTTTGGGTGGGTTTGAACTGTCAATCTTTTAGTGTGTGACACCCAAGGACCTATGATTAGTAAAAACAGAACTAAAGACCATGCCATCTTGCTTTTCAATTCTCTTTGCGCTTCTGTTCAAATCAATCCAGTATATTTGATGCCTATAGTACTAAAATACTTAAATATGAACGATTTTACAAATCCATGCTAAGCTACTAAATATCTTTGTTTTGCCAGTTGAGCTTTAGTTCTTCTATTCTCTTGATCAGAACATATGGAATTGAATCACTCTGAGGAAAACACTTCCCCAATTACCTGTATGTTCAGAAAATTGGCAGAAGAGCATAAAAGAGGAAGCCCCCATTACATTGTATGTCTTTTCCCTGATTGTGACTTAGCCCTGCCATCGCTCTTCTTCCCTGTGGTTCTACACCATATTTTCAGTCTCCCCAATTTCTTTTATAAGCCTGAGATGACTTCTAGCAAATCATTCTTACTCAAGAGTTGTGTTTTTTACCTAGAGAAGGAATTGAAATTGGGCTGATTATAATGGAATAAAAGACTCAAAATATAAAGTTACCCTGTTTAACCCTGTTACCAGCAACATGCTGTAACTGTGTTCACTCATTGTGTTTAATAGACAGATGGTGTGCTGTGGTACACAGACTCAGGGTATCCTCCATGATTTCTGCCTTGGTCCCTGGTGCTACACCCTTGTGACATCCTGTCCCCTTGAGTGTGGCTAGACCTGGGACGTACAGCTAATCAGGAGCATAGGGCAAAAGTAACAAGATATATATGATTACAGGTATGTTGTTGTTGTTATTAGGTGCCATCGAGTTGGTACCGAATCATAGTGGCCCTATCCACAACAGAACGAAACACTGTCGGGTCCTGGGCCAAACTCACAGTTGTTGTCACGCTTGAACCCATTGATGCTTCCACTTTGCTAATCCATCTCACAGGGGGTCTTCCTCTTTTTCTCTGACCCTGCACTTTATCAAACATGATATCCAGCGACTGGTCCCTCCTGATGATATGTCCGAAGTATGAGAGACGAAGTTTGGCCATCTTGGCCTCCAAGGAGCATTCTGGTTGCATTGCTTCCAACACAGATCTATTTATTGGTTCTTTTGGCAGCCCATGGCACTTTCAATATTCTCCTCCAACACCATAACTCAAAAACATCAATTCTTCTCCCTTCTTCCTTATTTGCTGTCCAGCTTTTGCATGCGTATGAGGTTATTGAAAATACCATGGCTTGGGTAATGCGCACCTTAGTCCTCAAGCTGACATTTTTGCTCTTCAACACTTTCAAAAGGTCTTGGGCAGCAGATTTGCCTAATGCAATACGTCATTTGATTTCTTTTTTTGATTACAGGTATAGGATTATGTTACTTAACATGGCAATGTTTATCTTGCTGGAATCTTTCTTTGCCCTTGCTGGCTTTGAAGAACACAACTATCATGTTGTAAGCTGTCTGTTTTGGGAGGTCCATTTGGTAAAAAGCTTAGGGGGACGTCTAGGAGCTGAGGGGAGCTTCTGGGAATTGAAGGAGGCCTCTGGGGCTAGGGGTAGTTTCTGGAAGCTGGGATGGACTCAGAACTGAGACTGGGGCATTGTCTGTGAGTGGAGGGTAGTCTCCAACTGACAGCCAGTAAGACGCTGAAGACCTCAGTCTTAAGCCATAAGGAACTGATCTGCCAACAAAAGTAATGAAATAAGAAAGTAACACAAGCCCCTTCCATGTTCTAGTCACAGTTTTAGGCATTAGAGATGGAGCAAAGGACCAAACCAAAGTTCCTGTCCCTGGGAGCTTCCCTTCCGATAGATATAGAGCATCATGTGAAACTTCAATTCAGATAAAAATTATAACCTCTAAGTAAAAAATATAATCTTCAGTGAGACAGAAGAGCCAAAATGACTTAAAATCTTTATTTCAAATCTGATATTTTAATTTTGAGGATTTTAGTTTTGGTCCAAAGGAAATATATATATAAAAGACGCTAAACAAATATCAGTAATGAATTACCAGGTGATGCTATTCAAGGAAAGAACACAAGGACAGCAGTGTTGGCTGTGGAGAGAGTTCTTCACAGACTGCAGCTTCAGAATCAGAACTTTACAAACCATGGTAATGTGGCCACACAATACATGCAATCATTTCAAAAACAAGGTACTTAAAAGCTTCCATACGCAACTGCCAGGAGTCACTGGAATAGAAAAGCAATTTCAAAATCAGCCTAGCAAATCTATTTCTATAGAGGCCATTGTCAAAGACAAATTGTAGTTCACTCTGCATCTTCAGAAGATTGAAGTCACATTTATTAACACAGAGTGTGTATTCATTCTGGTGGCAGGGCCAGTGTCTTAGTTACCTGTGCTGCTGTCTCAGAAATACCACCAGTGGGCAGCTTTAACAAACAGGAATTTCTTTTCTCACAGTTTAGGACGCTAGAAGTTTGAACTCAGAGCACTGGCTCTGGAAAAAGGTCATTGTCTCTTTTCAGCCTCTCTAGACCCAGCATTCCCTGGAGTTGTCTCATCATCCATCTTCCTCTGGATCTAGGAACTTCACTGTGAAGGGACACCAGGTTCCAAAGACACACTCTATTCCTGGCTCATCTTTCTTGGTGGCAGTGGGTCGCTCTAAGCTCTGTTCACTTCTGTCTCCTTTCATGTTTCAAAAGAGATTGACTAAGGACAACCTAATCCTGTAGATTGCATCTGGTCCATTAAAACATGGACGTAAGGATTTATAACACGTAGGAAAATCACATCAAACCAGAGCTGAGCACATCAGATTGCATCATGGGGTGATTGCATCATATTAGATATCATCAAGAAGGTGATAACTGCGTCTTAACTGGTAAGCCAATTGAGAATATTGACCGAGCCAAGAAAACACAAAGTCTTAACTATCACAGCCTGAGTACTAGTAAGGGCAGGTGCTATGTCTAGATAAGGAGATCACTAACGGGTGAAGGAAAAGAGCAGGAAGATTTAGCCTAGTGGCCATCATAAATTTGTTAACACTTCTGGAGCTTTTAAATTTGGCATTTGTGGTGAGAGGTGGAGATCAAATCAAATTCTAAAATTTCCTATCATAAATAACCTTGTTTATAACCAAGAATCAGTAGAACGAATATAGTCAAAAAGCAAGGTACAGCCAGTTCTGGTATAACACTTACTTTGAACATGTTCATTTGTTCCAATACATTAAGGAGCAATATGAATGTCCCATTTGCTTATGCATGGTTTTGTCCTTGAGAACCGGTATGTAAACACATTAAACTGCCCCAGCTCTGTAGGGATTCCCAGAATGCACATATGTTCACACCTCAAACATTGATCAACCACCTTTGGTTCACCGTGTTCTGGGAGCTGCACCTGTATACTTCTGGTGTTACAATTTCCCACCCACTTTCAGTTAACCCTCCTCCCACCACTGCACAGGAACCCACAACGTTTCCAGCATTCACATCCACAAGCAAACACCAGTTGTTTTTAAAGATAAAGTGTCTTATTTGTTATACAATATGTATGTATTTCTTAACCACTTAGCATGTGTAAAAAATGTGCTATATTATTCGATTATTATGTTCTTTTAACCTTTTTTTTACTACTGAAGTAGTTTTGCTTTAGTTTTTGTTTTTCCATAGAGATACATTAAATTTATCTTGTTCAGCCATGACCACTATTGGTTTCAATTTCCCATGACAGAAGCTCAGTTTTCCCTAAGCAGTGAGTTCTTCCCCCTCACTATCACCGGTCCTGATATATAAATGGAATCCTACAATAATTCTCCCTTTGTGACTGACTTACTATTGCTGAATTGTTGGGGTGTTATATCCCAACTCCATTTTCCCATAAGTCCTGTGGCTTTTTATTGACTGCTTATTTTCATAGCAGAGTGATTGGGAGGCATGTATATGTAATGTTACAGCAGAGCTAACTGTGTTATCTTTAATTGTGTGATTTGCATACCTGAAAGAATATTTGCTGTGCCTGTGTGCTGAAGAGATGCTTGAAGTCTTATTTATTAGAGACCCTTCTTTTCACAATAGTTTAGCAGGTTCCGTTTTATCCCAAGAGAAAAGAACTAACCAGGCATTAAAATAACACTTCTTAGGAAAGTTCCTAAAGGATGGTGGTTGTGGTTATGTGCTGTGGAGTCAGTTCTGACTCACAGTGAGCCTGCAGAGTGTTTCCAAGGCTGTAAATCTTTATGGGAGCAGAAAGCTTCATCTTTCTCCCACTGAACAGCTGGTAGTTTCTCACTAGCTAGATCTTGAGGTTAGCAGTCCGACTTGTAACCACTATGCTCCCAGAGCTCATAAAGGATAGCCCCGAAGAATTACTCCCATTTCATCCTTTGGGTTGATGCCTGTGAGATCAGATGCTCATAAATGTATGTCTTACAGAACCTGGAGTCCTGGGGTGGCACTATAGGATAAGCACTGGACTGAAAGGTTGGTTTGAACCACAGGGTCAGTTCTCAGAAACCCTATACAGGGTCACTGTGACCTGAGCCTGTGACCATATCGGTTCCTCTCTCCTTAGCTTTTTAGAGTGTTCTGTTTGTCTTCCTGCCTATGCTTCGAAGCTTCAGAAGGAGATTTGTGCAGACCCAGGATGTATTACGACTATGGATGTAAAGTAGTTTTCACTTTAAGCATTAAACAAATGGCAATGTAATTGAGTAGAATTAAAACCGTTGTCCAGAAGTACGAAAAGGAAAATGGTGGCACCAAAGACAGAAATAAGGAGATATTTGAAGCATTAGTCCCAAATGACAGTTGTGACATATAGGGTAACCCAGGTCCGGTAATACAGATAGGATTAATCCAAGACTTTCGAAGAATAAATTGCAACTCATACACTAAAAAATTCTGGTAAAAAGATTTAGGTCTTAAGAATCCCACTGAAAGAAGGATTAGTTTCATGGCCTTAGGTAGCTCCTTATTGAGGGGCCATTGATGTCACCTGTAAGGTCCCTGGCTTGTGTAAACAGTTTACTATCAGCTGATAACTGATAGGTTGTTGGTTTCAATTCACCCACTAGTGCTGATTGTAGCCAAGGACACACCAGAGAGTACAATTCTGTTCTGACATAAATGGAATCGGGATGGACTCACTGACAATGGGTTTTTTTTTTTTTTTGTTTTTAATGCCTCTTAAAGTTAATCCCAGCTTCGTCTTCATCAATGTTGATCCTGCTTTCAAGCAGACTCTGCCCTTCTGGGAGTTCCATGAGTTCTGGAAACCCCATTCTTACATTCTCAGCAGCCCCAGTGAAAAACAATTATTTATTTCCCAGAATTTCCAAAAAATATGAAAAGTAATAATTATGATTGTCTAACTCAACATTGGAGTCATGGTGTTGTGCTGTACGATAAGCACTAGCCCACAAGGTTGTTTGAACTACAAGGTGGGCCGATCAAACCCACTAGCCACTCATCGGAAACCCTATATAGGATGGCTATGAGTTGAAACCAACTTGATGACACTTAATTGATGCATTTGAATTGTGGTGTTGGCAAAGAATATTGAAAGTACCAATGACTGCTGGCACAGCAAAATCTGTTCTTGGAAGAAGTACAGCCAGGATGCTCCTTAGAAGTGAGGATGGTGAGATTTCCATCTCTCATACTTTGGGCTTGTTGTCAGGAAGACCAATCTCAGGAAAAGGACATCATGCTGCAGTAGGTCAAAAGAGGAAACAAATCCTTACTGCAAGAATCATCCCCACCCCCTCCACAGAGTAGACAGGGATGGGCTACCCAAAATGGGGGGTGGGTGGGGGAGGGGGGTTTACAAAGGCAAGAAGTGACTGGATTACAAGTTTTCAAGAGGGAACCTAGATCCAGAGGATGTGGAGGAAGGTAGAATCTCCACTGAGTAGTATCCAATGTGTCTAGGTGGGGCTGATGAAATGAAATGCTGATAGATCTCTTGTAACACAATAGTGAATAATTGGTATCAGGACTGATTGTGAGGGTTGGAAATGTAAAGGTAGATGTTTTATAGCAAGGAGGGGAGTGATTAAATTTTCAGTCTAGGAGCGGAGGTCCTTAGGACCATCAGTGGAAAGCGGGACCCTACCCAGAGAAGCAGTGATGCCTGAGATGGAGGTAGAGACCATGACGTGGAGAGATGGAGCAGCTGGGGACTTGAGATCCAGAGAAGGAGAGGGGCTGTGTGCTGACAACCGGGGGGTGGGTGGCAGGCTTGCAGGGTATACCCTTTGGTTGGTTGATGATGCATGGACGGGATTGTAACCGTGGCAATGAAATGATATATGATAGAATGAATGTAAAACTAATGTCCTCCCATGTAAACTATCACATAATTCACAATAAAACATTTATGTAAAAAAAAAAAAGGACATCATGTTTGGCAAAGTGAAGGGTCAGCAGAAAGAGGAAGACCGCCAAGGTGATGGATTGATACAGTGGCAACAACAATAAAATCAAATGTAATGACGTGGGGATGGCACCTGGGTCTGGTGGTCTTTCATTCTGCTGTGCATAGTATCACTGTGAGTCAGAACTAATTTAATGACACTTAACAACAACAACAACAACAGAATTGGCCATACCTGAGTCACACATGGAACCAGAAGGGCAGTGAGCTTCACTTGAAACACATGAATTAAGCATAGAAGACAAACAAATCTTTAAGGAAAATGACAGGCTGTCATCAGAAAGGGAATAGGTTTTAGACAGACAAAAATACGAGATAATTATTCTGAGACCATCCTAAGCCAGCCCCTGTACTACACACCTTACCTGAAACAGTGAGCAATAGCAGAGCATCTGCCTTCCTTCAGTTTACAGTGATTTGGAGAGACTAGATATTAATCAAATAATTGCATAGATGAGGAAAACTGAGGCCTGGAGAGATGAAGTGGTTTGTCTACTGTCATCCAACTAGTTAGAGGCAGCATGGTTTCTGGAAATTCTGAAATCCCTTCCACTGCCAAGTTGCTGTGATTCTACGATATATTCTTGCCCTATTCCTTATAGCCAGCTGACCTTGTAAAGCGTGTTCATCTGTCAAATACTAGCAACTTTATGTAGTTATTGTTATAACCACATTGGACTTTAGTAATGTTTTATTATTTTAGCATAACAAAAAATTAGACTTTAGGTATATTCTAAACTTCCCAAAGGGGAGCCAATATCCTATAAACGATAAGATTTGTTTACCTTTGCCCTTTCTACCAACATGTAGTTATTTTGGTAAAAGAGGGCAAAGGAGACAAATCCAGACATCCTTCTCTAACTTAATTCTAAGAGGCATAGAGACATTGCAGTAAGGTTGTTAAACTGTAGTGGATAATCAAATGCTTTTGGTTAATCTAGAGATCTTATAAATTCATCCCTTTCAAAACCAGATATTCCTTCTTAGTTAATTTCCTTATTACTTAGAATAGCCTGAAGTAGTTGTTGATCATTCCTGTTCTTCTGCCTGAGTCTGTCTCACCTTTTTAAAGTACAGCTTCAACTTTTTAGGA
>NW_006408554.1:3840082-3908728 GCF_000296735.1 Chrysochloris asiatica | reverse complement strand
GATTTAAATCAGATAGAATGTTTGTTTCTACACACTGAAATTAAAAAAAAAATAAAAAAAAAAAAAAAAAAAGATTGGGAAAAAATCAAAAGAAGAAAAGTCCATGATGTAAGAAAATATGAAATTCAAATTTCAGTGTTGGTGTGTAAAATTGATTGGTGCACAACCACACTGGTTTTGTCTATGGTTACTTTTGCAACCAATTGTAGAGATATGGAGTTGTTTTGCTGGAGAAGGATATCATTTTTGGTAAGGTGAAGGTCAGAGAAAAAGAGGAAGACCCCCCCAGTGAGATGGATTGGCAGAGCATCAGCATCCATGATCTCAAGCTTGGCAACAATTGTGAGGTTGGCCCAGGCCCGGCAGTGTTTCGTTCTGTTTTGCTATGTTCATTCAGTACCGACTCGATGGCACCTAATAACAAGAAGAGACTATTTAGCTCACAAAGCCAATAATATTTAGTGTCTGGCCATTGATCCAAATATTTGCCATCGTCTCATTTATGATGCTGAGTCTGTGAACTCTAAATCACACGCAAGTAATTGCTGCTGCTACTGATAACGCAGCCCAGCCACTGAGCAGAGCAGTTGGATACTTAGTGCTACAGTGATGGGATACTTTCATTCATCAAGAAATATACAGGGAGCAATTTCTGAAAACTTTCTGGCTATAGCCAAACCCCTTAAGGAAATGAGTTGCTGGGATTAGGGCCACAGCCCTGAGGGACTTCTACATCAATTGGAGTAACATATTTCTTAAAGATAATGTTCAACATCTTACTTTGGTGTCTTAAAAGCTTTCAAGTAACCATCTATAATACAACTATTGACCTCTCCTCATCCAAACAAAGAAGAAGGAAGAAAGTCAAAGACTCAAGGAAACAATTGATCTAAAGGACTAAAGGATCACATGAATCACAGCCACCACTAACTACCCTGAGACCAGAAGACCTAGATGGTGCCCAGCCACCCCCACTCTCCGCTCTGATCAGGATCATATTAGGAGTTCCTGGACAGAGTGGGAGGCAAGAAAATGTAGGGAAAAAATTACTGGTTTGATAGAGACTGGTGGAAACCCCAAGACTGTGACCCTTAGATAACCTTTAAGCCTGGAACTGAACACATATCCAGGGATCAACTTCTAGTCAGTCAATAGACAAGCCTCTAAAGAGAATATCACCACCAGAGAGGAGGTACATACTCCTCAGAACAATCTAGCTACACAAGAACAGCAGGATAGCATTTTACCAGAATCAAAGTTCAGAAGCAGGAAGGGGCAGGAAAGAAGGTTGGATGAAAATGGGGAACACGGAAGAAGTGGAAAGAGTGTGTTAACATTGTGGGGATTGCAATCACTGTCACAAAACAAAATGTATATAAACTGTTGAATGGGAAATTAATCTGCTTTTTAAACTTTCACCCAAACTGCAATAAAAAGTCCAAAATAAATAAGTACGTTACCCATCATTGAGAAAAAAAGGAAAAGAATAACATCATCATGATTTGGACTAATCTGTTACTAGAGAAAAATCATGCAGTTCATTAACACTCATTTAATTAGAAAACTGAATCCACACTGCTAATAGGCATGTATAATACCTCATTGACAAAATTGACTATTAATCAGTCTTCTCTGCCCACCCCCACAACATGGCAGTATTTTCTAGCTGTTTGTTAACCCTAACCTCATGTATCTTTCATCTTGAAGTCATTCAGTTTTATCTAGCTCAGTGGGTTTTAATTTAATCCCTTCTATATTAGTATTTTTGAGCCCTGCGGTGGTACTATAAGATAAGCACTGGGCTTGTAACCACAAGGTTGGCAGTTCAAACCCACCAGCTGCTCTCTGAAACCCTAAACAGGGTAGCTCAGAGTCAGAACCAACTCAGTGGCACAGAACTACTTATTAGTTTTGAAGGAGCGCTGGTAGTATAGATGGTTACATGTTGGGCTGCTAATTGAAAAGTCAGGAGTTCAAATCCACTAGCATCTCCAAAGGGGAAAATTGGGGCTTTCTGCCCCAGTAAGGATTTGCAGCCTTATATAACATCCTATACAGGGATGTTCAGAATAAGGACTGACTTGATGGCGCACAGCAGCAACAACATACTAGTTTTTATTGCTGTTGTAACAAATTAACTGATTTTAAGTAGCTTAAAACAACACAAATGCATTATCTCCCAATTTCTCATGGTTAGAAGTCTGCTGTAGGCCTCAAAGCATCGTACCAAATTTCTCTCTAAAGACTCTGGGGGAAAACCTGCTCCCAGGCTCTCTGAGGTTGTTGACTGAAGACCCACTTCTTTGCAGGCTGTCAGTGGTAGCTTCTCGCTACTCCTTAAGGCTTCATATAATCATGGGTGTGCTACTCTCTTCAGCTTCAAACCAGCAACAGCACATGGAGCCCTTCGGTTTCAAATCTGTCTGCCTTCTCCTTCCACCTCGTCTCTGTGGCCTCCTGCTGGAGAATGTTCTCTGTTTCAAAGGGCTTGTGTGATTAGATTGGTCACGATTGGAAAATCTATCCATTGTCATTGAGTTGATTGGAACTCCAAGAGATGCTAGAAGACAGAGTAGAACTGTTCTGTTAGTGGTAATCTTTATGAAAGCAGACCACCACATCCTCCTCCTGTGAAGTGGCTGGTGGGTTTGGACTGCCAACTTTTTTCGCTAGTAGCTGAGTACTTAGCTACTGCACCAGGGGCTTCTAATATGGCGGTGGGGAGTGAGGGGATCTTCAAAAAGTTCAAGGAAACATGGAATTAAAAGATAAGGGAATTTTCCCACAAACTTTTGGAAGCTCTTTTGTATAGGGTTGTTGTTGTTAAGTGCCACTGAGTCAGTTCTGTAGTAATGTGTAATCTCCCTTAATTACCTGTACAAAATCCCATACAAATTATAGGGATTACAGTGTGGACTGTAATTACAGATCTATAGTAATCTGTAATCTCCCTTAATTACCTGTACAAAATCCCATACAAATTACAGGGATTACAGTATGTTAGCCATTCTGCCTAGCAGCCTTCCATGAACTTGATCTTTCTAAACTGGTGGAATTATAGGATAAGTACTGGACTAGTAACAGCAAGGTCGGCGGTTCAAACCCATCAACATCTCCTTGGAAACTTTATATAAGGTCGCTATTTCTGGGAACTGATTTGACAGCATTTAACAACAACCTGAACATTCTGCATATCTGCATTCTCCTTGGAGACAAGGCACTTGGCCCCCGTGACTGTATTGTCTTTCCTACTTTGAAAGCCCATTTTGGTGGATAGTTTCCTTCTCTTGGAGTCAGAATTTAAAGTTCATCATACTCTGTACATCACTGTAACACTCCCATGCAACACAATTTCTGACGTATATGGAGTCTCCAAGAATTGGAACTGACTCAGTGGCAATGGGTTTTGTTCATAGTCTGGTACTGAGCTAAACTCAAACCCTTATATTGTAGTCATTTCATAAAGCTCTGTTACAAAACCACCACCTCCTCAATCTACATGTGAATGTGGCCCCTAGAGGGGCCCAGTACATAACCTGCTCAGCCTGATGCTGACTCCCTCACAAAAGCTCTGTTTACATTCTGGCCCCACTTGCTCTCTCTTCTAAAGTTAAAATCCAGATTGGAGTCAGATTGGAAAACCCCAGCACTCTCTGAAGTTTGGAATGTATCCATGTATTCATGACTGCTCAAATTATAGGTAAATTATCATCCTGCTGTGCACTCTAGTGTTACGGTTACCCATCTAAATATGCTTGACGTCCGGCTTTGGAAGAACTCTTGGATTTGATCCCAAGTATGAGAAAATTTGACGCATTCTGGAATTCAGGCCCAATTTTATAATTGCCTGTAGGAAATGCTAGGTAACTAACTAAAGGATATTATTACTAGGAAGATGAAAGGGGAAATAGTAATGGGTAACAAGATTTTAGTTCACTATGATCATAACACAGAGGCACTGCTAGGGATTGAGTTGTGACCCCTCCCCCGCAAATATGTCGTTATTAAGTGCTTTTGAGTTGGTTCCAACTCATTGCAATCCTGTATAGTTTGTGAGGTTATAAATCTTTGTGGGAGCAGAAAGCCTCATATGTTTCCCGCAGAGAGGCTGATGGGCTCAAACTGCTGACCTTATGCTTATTGTATGGAGCCACTGTGGTAGTGGTGTTTATGTGCTGTGGAGTCGGTTCTGATTCATAGCGACCTTGCATAGGGTTTCCGAGGCTGTAAATCTTTATGGGAGCAGAACGCCTCATCTGTCTCCCACAGAACAGCTGGTAGTTTCCAACTGCTGACCATGAGATTAGCAGCCCAATTCATAACCACTACGCTGCCAGAGCTCCTTGTGCTCCTCCTGAAATATGAGAGGGCTTCAAAAAATTCATGGAAAAATGGAAATAATGGAATTTTTTTTCATTAACTTTTTGAAGTCCCCTCATGTATTGACATTCCAACCCCTGTGCCTGTAAATACACACTATTTGGAAATGTTTTTGTTATTAAGTGCCGTCAAGTCAGTTCCGACTCATAGCGACCCTGTAGAGGGTTTCCAAGGAGAGTCTGTTGAGCTTGAACTACCAACCTTGCAGTTCAAACCGACTTTGAAGTCTAGCGCATTAACCATTTTTGTTGTTGTTGTTATTCTAAAGAGATTATTGTATTGTAGGGTAGTTCCTAAACCTAGTCATTTCTTAGTTATAAAAAGAGCAGAATAGACAAGACCCACACACAGGACAAGAGGAGAACAGACAATGGCGACAGATGTACAAGTCCAGGTATGCCAGGGATTGCTGGCAGCTACCAAAACCCCAAACCCCAAACCAGTGCCACCTGAGTCATAGTGGCACTCTGTAGGGCAGAGTAGAATTGCTCAGTAGGGTTTCCCAGGTTGCAATGCTTTATGGAACCGATATGCCACGTCTGTCTCCACCAACCTTTCAGTTAGCAGCTGAGAGCCTTAATCACAGTGCCACCAAGTTTTCTCCAAGCAGCTAGTAGGAGTAATGGTTGTGTGCTGTGGACTCGGATCCAACCCATAGCAACCCTGTAGAGGGTGTCTGAGGCTGTAAATGTTTTGCTGGAGCATAAAGCCTCATCTTTCTCCCACAGAGTCGCTGGTAGATTCGAACTGCTGACCTTGCAGTTAGAAGCCCAGTTTGTAATCCACTATGCTACCAGGGCTCCTTTAGCAGCTAGTCTGGTAGCGTAGTGGTTACGAATCGGGCTGTGAACCGCAAGGTCAGCAGTTCAAATCTACCAGCTGTTCCGTGGGAGAAAGATGAGGCATTCTACTCCCGTAAAGATTTACAGCCTCGGAAACCCTGTACAGGGTCTCTATGAGTCGGAACCAACTCCACGGCACATAACAACAACAACAGAAGCTAAAATAAATAAAGAAGGACCTCTCCTTGGAGCCAGGCCCTGAATATGGATGCTTATCTTACTGAATTATGAGAAAATAAATTCTCTTCTCCAAAGCCATGCACTATTATTTTTGTTGTTGTTACGGCAATACTAGCTAATCGAGACAGGAACTCAGAGAGGATGTAGACCAGGTCTTCTCAGACATTAATGTGCTTACATATCACCTAGGGAATCATATTACAATGCAGATTCTGATTCTCTAAATCCAGGGTGGAACCTGAGGTTGAAATTTTGATCCAGAGTTTTTATTCCAGTTTGGCACAGCAAGAGAATTCCTTTAACATTTTTAAGCAAAACTGGAGATGAGACAGTGTTGATGGAAAGATATCTGGGCTTGGATTAAAATATTCCTTTCTTCCATTCCCTTTTCTGCATCTCTTTTTAAGTAGCCAGAATGGTTTAGGCAGCTCCAGAAACACAGTGACCTCAGTTGTATTAGGAACTGGTCCAGACAGTATGAAGCTGAAATGTTAGCATTTGTGTGACTGCTTCCAGCTGTGGTCCAGCTGTGAAGCATAGAGTCTACTTTCAAACCTTCTGGAGAAACCCCATTCTCCTAATGCTTTATGGTGTGAGAGTCAGGGTTTCCTGGGGATTGTTGTTCAGAAGCCCTGATTCTGTGTTTGTTGGGAAGGTTGAAACCAGATGAGCTTCCTTGCCCCGTTTTAGCAGTAAGCTGCCAATCCTAAATGAAGAAAGACAGAGGCATAACCCATAAAGTGTTAGCATGTCTTTCACCTTCAGAGTTCAAAGGATTTGAGATGCTTCTAAAGCAATCTAATTCAATTTATGTGAGTTTCTGAATCATCAAGGTTAGATGGGGTTACTATCAAAAAGAAGGACTTATCTTCCCAGGGACTTTATACCCTGTCACTCAGCTGACAGAAAAGGCCCTTTAGGTAAAGGTAGAGCCTAGCACTGAAGGAAGAGAAACTGAGGTCTCATGTGTTAGTGAAATGTTTCTCATCTTTAGTACAGATTTCTTTACTTCCTGGATGGTGGCACGAACAGTTAAGTGCCTCCCACAGTAAGTTTCATCGTTTGAATCCATTCAGAGACGCTTCAGAAGAAGGCCTGATGGTCTCCTTCAAAAGATCACAGCTGTTAAAAACTCTGTGGAGCACAGTTCGGCTCTGACACCCATGGATCACCATGAGTCAAAGTCAACAGGACAGAAATTGGCTATTTTTGTCTATTTGTTTGCTTTCATTTTCAGTAGGATCAGGATTTGCCACTTGCTGCTTTTTCAGGATGGAAAATGATTGTGGTGGCGGTTGTGTGCTGTGGAGTTGCGACTCATAGCGACCCTGTGTAAGGTTTCTGAGGCTGTAAATCTGTATGGAAGCAAAAAGCCTCATCTCTCTTCCACAATGCAGTTGGTGGATTCCAACTACTGACCTTCCAGTTAGCAGCCCAACTCATAACCCATTACGCTACCAGGGTTCTTTGAAGGAAGACTGCAAATGCTGGTAAACATACTTTAATGTTCAATTCTGAAGAAAAATGTTAAAACTTCATTTCGAATTTGAAATAGAAAGGAGAAAGGAAAATCTGTGTCAATAAGTCATTAAAAATATAATAATTTTCAGCTGCCTTATAGTCTGACAGAAAGTATGTTTCTATGTCTTCTTTAAGGCCTGTGCTTCACAGTGTGCAGGCTGTCAAACTCAACCTGGTTACTTCACTTCGGACAAATTCCTGAATTTCTTTGGGACACATCTTAGAAGTGGAGATAGGGTAGGAGTACTTCATAAAGAGGATATCTGGTAGCACAGTGGTTAAGCACTTGGCTGTTAAAGGTTCAAACCCATGAGTTACTCAGAGAACAAAAGCCATGGCGGTTTGCTGCTGTAAAAATTTACAGGGGGAAGTTCTCCTCTGTGTTACGTGGTCACTGTGAGTTGGGATTTGACCTGACAGGAGTGGGTTTTGAGAAGACAAAATAACTTAAGAGTATCTGATGGCTTAGAAGGCTGCCTGGCATAGTTGTGCTCAATGAATGTTCATTATTCTTACTGCAAATCCCCTGATATTCGTGGAACTTGAGATAACACTGGTAAGTTAATCTGTTTCTGCTTGGCAAATTTTACTATGGGATTTCACAGTTTGGTTCATTGCTTTTTTGAACAGTGTTTTGCCTCCTCTTTCTGAGATCTTTTATGTAAGGAAAGTAGAACTATCAATCCATCCAGAGTTATATAGTCATTTCACTCTTTTGCATCAAATGATCCCTATTAGCTAATTCACAAAGTGTGCATGGGGGCTGGCAGACAGGAAGAAGCAGTGAAGGATATAGAATGTGGAAATGTGTGCATTATTGCTGGAGAGAGCTAACACAGCAAAGCTATGCCCCAGTGATCATTGCCACTATTAGATCCCCTCCTCTCTCTTACCTTTAAAAAAATATAAACAAGCTAATTCTTTCAAGGCTTAGGGGAACTCTTTGAGTTCCTGTTCTCTCATCTCCTTTCCATATAAATTCCATTTAACAGATGAGTTGCACTGCTATGCCCTTGAATAATAAAAGACTATTAATCCTACAAACCACCAAAGAATTACACAATCCCCTATGTGAAATTTTGAAGAGCAAAAAGCAAAGTAGTTTCAGATTAAAAAGTAAATAGAGAGCAGTATAAATTAAAGTACCTTGCATAGGCTCCTCCTCCCACCTCTGAGACTCTGACCAGCTCAGCCTTTATGTTCTCATCTGTAAAATGGGATAATGATAATATCAATCTCACATAGATGTGAAAATTTGTTGAGAAATTGAATGGAAAGTAATTAATACATATTGATGTTTAAATATATTAACTGCTGAGAGAATTACCCCTGATTTTCTCCATCGTAGTAATTAGAGATTCTTGCCTCAGTCATTCAGAACTCCATAGTGAAACTTTGAGAACCTTATGATCTTAGAAATGCATCAGAATCTGTTCTTCTGTCAAATTTTCTTTCTTTCTTCTTTTATCATTCACAGGGTACTAAAACTTGAAGGAACATCCTGAAATTTACACCTATGACATATGGAACCTTACAAACCATTAGTAAAGTAGCGTACAGTGAAGCCATTTTCTTCTTTTTAAAAAACATATTTATGATATTACAGAGGTCTTCTCTATTTCTCTCTCTCTCTTTCTCATACATGCAATCTTATTTGTTCCTCATAAGTCTGTGAGGTAAGTGTTGTAGTTATTAAGTTCTGGCAAGTTGGTTCCGACTCATAATGACCCTTTATAGGGTTTCTGAGGCTTTAAATCTTCATGGGGTCAGAAAGCCTCATCTTTCTCCCCCAGAGAGGTTGGCAAGCTTGAACCTCAGACTGTGCAGTTCACAGTCCAATGCTTTATGTAAGATATCCATTTTTACAGGAGAGGGAATGAAATTGGTAAGATAAGAAGATTATCAGTCAGGATTCTGCTAAAATGCAACAATATGAACTCTGTGGCTATATGTTAAAAGGTGAGAAAAAGGGAGTTGTGACAATATGGTTTATGAGTCAGTAGAAGGGAAGCCCTGGTGTCCCAATGGCTAAGTGCATGGCTGCTAACCAAGAGATCATTGGTTCAAACCCATCAGCCGCTCCACAAAAGAAGCTACCTGGCAGTCTGCTCCCATGAAGATCAAAGCTAGGAAACCCCGTAGGACAGTTCTACTCATCATAACATGACTTGGAATCAACTAGATGGCACGTAACAATGAGGAGAAATACACTCAAAAGTAAAATGGAATTATACATCTTCTCCGATTCTTTATCTATCTTTTCTTTCCTCCCATTTTTATCCCTTTCTTTGTCTACATATAATATCTCCAGTTCTACTAGAGTCACATTGACTACATAAAATATAAAATAAAATCAGCTTTTTTAAAAGGCATAACAGCTTATTAGCTTCCTGACCAAACTGTTTTTATTTGGACTGGCCAAGTAATTTAAGGAAAAATATGGCTTTGTTTTAGGTTTCACTTTGTTGAATAAATTAACCAAGTGTTCCTTTACCTCATTTAAAGTTTAAAATAATATTCTGTAATTTGAAGAATGAGAAGATGGGAAGATAAGCTAAACAAATCAAAATCAATAAACTTTTTGTATCTACTAATTTGCAAATTTCTTCTCCTCTTAATACCTGTAGAGCCCTGCTCTTCCCCCAGTACTACAGCTCTGTTCATGTTACAGTGTAATTTCCTTTTTACTTATTCATCTTTCCCATGGATGATTAGCTCTGTGTGGTCAGAGATGATGTCTCATATCAGCTCCAGGAGACATGCAGTGAACAAATAGTGAATGATTGAATGATTGCATGAATGAAGCTGATTCTATGCCATCCCTATCCCTAGTTGAGAATAATGCTTTTAATTTTTACAACCAAATATCAAACCCAGTGTCATAGAGTTGGTTCTGACTCCTAGAAATCCCATTGTTACAGAGGAGAGCTACTCCATGCGACTTTTTCTTAGCTGTCATCTATATGGAAGCATTTTGTCAGGCTCTTCTTCATGGTGCCACTAGGTGGGTTCAAACCACCAACATTTAGCATAGAAGTTCAGTTCAAACCCTTTACTCCACCTCTTTTCATATGTAGGGAACCTACATCTAATCCACCACTACCCATGGCGTTTCTTCTAGAACCCAATAAATTATTAGGTGAATAGTTGACACCGAGTTCCTGGCCTGTCATCTGAGGACTGGTTAGAGCAATCTGCCAATCAGTATAAGGGAGGCAGTCCTGATGGGTTGCTAGGTGATGGACTTGTAGTGGAGCTCTGGAGTCTGGAAAGATGTGTGCCTAGGAACAGAGGCGCCAAAAGCACCAAGGACCAGGAAAGGAAGCCTTGGGAAAGCCAAGAAGAAAAACAGGAGAACCAAGGTTCAGCCAGGGTCACTTGGAGGAGTCACAAAGGGATCTTAGAGATCAGTAGTGTTGATGAGTTATCCAAAGGCCTTTTATTGAAATGGGAGCAGAAAGTGTCCTGGCCAAACCACCTGATCCTTAAAAAAGGCAATTGAACTATCTGAGTGTATATCCGTGTTCGTTCTTTCTTCCCTTTTCTAGTCTCTTCGTCCAGGATTGCTTGGTATTGTGGAGCATTGTTGCTATTGGTGTAAAGTGCTGTCCATTGGATTCCCACTGTCAGTGACCCTATGTACAACAGAACAAAACTGCTTAGTCTTGTGCCAGCCTCATAGTTGTTATGTTTGAGCCCATTGTTGCAGCCACCTTAGCTCTTCCTCTTTCACTGATATAATTTTCCCACGATGATATCCTTCTCCAAGGACTGGCTCCTCCTGATATCCAAAGTATGGGAAATAAAGTCTCACTATCCTAAGGAGCTCTGGTAGCGTAGTGGTTACGAATTGGGCTGCGAACCTTAAGGTCAGCGGTTCGAAACTACCAGCCGCTCCGCGGGAGAAAGATGAGGCTTTCTACTCCCGTAAGGATTTACACCCTCGGAAACCCTGTACAGGGTCGCTATGGGTCGGAACCGACTCGACGGCACTTAACAACAACAACAATCCTACCCTCTATGGAGCATTCGGACTGCACTTCTTCCAAGACAGATTTGTTCATTCTTCTGGAAGTCCATGTATAATCAGTATTCTTGACCAACACAATACTTGACAGGCATGCATTCTTCTTGAGTCTTCCTTTTTTCATTGCTCAACTTTCCAATGCTTATGGGGCGATTGAAAATATCATGACTTGGGTCAGGGACACCTTAGTCCTCAAAATGACAATTTTGCTTTTTAACCCTTTCAGGAGGTCTTTTGCAACAGATTTACCCAATGCAGTATCTCATTTTATTTCCTGACTGCTGTTTCCATGGGTGATGATTGAGAATTTCAGTAAAATGAAATCCTTGACAACTTTAATCTTTTCTCCATATATCATAGTGTTACTTTTTGGTTCAGTGTTGCAAGGATTTTTGTTTTCTTTATGTTGAGTTGGAATCCATACTGAGGGGAATGTGGTGGCTCTGTAGGATTAGCACAGGACTGCAAACCACAAGGTCAGTGGTTTGAGCTCAACGCCCACTCAGAGGGAGAAAGAGGAGTCTTTCTGGTCCATAAAGATTTATAGCCTCAGAAACCCTCTGCAGGGTTGCTATGAAAATGAACTGATTGCAGAGCACTTAACAACAACAACAACAACAATCCATACTGGAGACTGTATTCTTTAATCTTTATCAGGAAATGCCTAAAGCCCTGTTTCCTTCTGAAAGCAAGGTTGTGTTATCTGTATATTGCAGGTTAGAGTCTTCCTCTAATCCTGATGCCATGATCTTCACAAAGTTCAGCCTCTTAGTTTATTTGTTCAGCATGCCGAGTGAATAAATACCGTAAAATGATATGATCCTAACAAACATGTTTCCTGACTTTAAACTTCCTAGAATCTTGGTGTTGTTGTTGTTGTTGTTAAGTGCCGTCGAGTCGGTTCTGACCCATAGCGACCCTGTACAGGGTTTCCGAGGGTGTAAATCTTTACGGGAGTAGAAAGCCTCATCTTTCTCTCACGGAGCGGCTGGTAGTTTCGAACCGCTGACCTTGAGGTTCGCAGCCCGATTCGTAACCACTACACTACCAGAGCTCCTTCTTGGTGTAGCACTGTAGAATAAGCACTCAACCACAAGGTCGCTATGGGTTGGAATCTACTCAGTGGCACTTAACAACAACAGCAACAGTATTCCCTTATTCTTTTCAAATGACTACCTCTTGGTCACAGATTCTGTATAAGCACAATTAAATGTTCTGGAATTTCCATTCTTGGAAATGCTATCCATAATTTTCTATGACCCACACAATTGAATGCCTTTGCATAGTCAATAAATTGTAAGTAAACAGATTTCTGGCATCCTTTGCTTTCAGCCAAGATCCCTCTAATGTCAGCAATGATATTCCTCATTCCATGTTCTCTTCTGAATACAGGTTGAATTTCTGGCAGCTCCCTCTTGGTATAATGTGTGCCACAACCATTTTTGAGCAAAACAAGGGAAATAAAAGTCCCATTTTACTACAGCAGGCAAAATTGTGGCCTCACCTTTTTGTTCTTTGATCTTTAGAAGCTATTTTTGCCAACAGCATTGGCTACCTAGCTTCAGAAATGTAGCTGATTTGTTTACTTCACTCCAAAACAACTGCAAGATGATCTTTTTTTTTTTTCTTTTTTACAGCTCCAAAATTCCTCTTGTAGAACCTGAGTTGTCTGTATAAGGTAAATGCATATATTTTCCAGACCAGACTGAACGTTGTAACTACCTTCTAATTACTACCTCTTGAAAACACACATACACAAGTCAACAGTATCCCTGAATTGTAGCTAAACCCAGTTTTAATCAATTCATAGTCTTTTGTAGCTGAAAGAAACCCGGAAGCCATATGATCCTGTTTGCTCCATTGTATGTTTGTGGAAATTGTACTGGAGATGTTAGGTGAAAAGGTAGAACATGCAGTTTTGGCAAAGCTTGGGACCTTTCCTACTAGTTTGCATTGCTTCCTATTCCAAAATGGCGAAGAACCCATCTAAAAACACTTACTCACCTTTAGAGGATGGTGTCTGAAGGAAGTACTTCCAAAGACAGTTTAAGACAATACTTAATTCATCACCCAAATTACATAGATTATTGTGACTTGTTTGAATTCTCATTATTAGCTTCCAGGCATATCCAGGGTTTCCAAATATCCGTGTAGGGGCTCTCTCTACTTCCAGTGATGGCACACACTGAAAACATGAATGTTGTTAAGTGCTGTTGAGTTGGTTCTGACTCATAGCAACCCTGTATAGGGTTTCCAAGGAGCTGCTGGTGAGTTTGAACCACCACTTTATGGTTCAAACCCACCTTGCTGTCGGATGCTTATCCTACAGTGCCACACCAGGCCTCCTGAAAACATGAATAGATTTTTTAAAAATTGTCTCTGTTTTTATGGTGAACAAATGCACTGTGATATTGAAGAAGGTAGAATTATTGGGAGTGTGTCTGTGATCTCTGAGGCTGATGGATATGTCATTGTGTACCTAGATCTTTGGAGCATCCAAGAACCCAGTACCACTTAACTCACCATCGGACACAGGATAACTATTCTAAAGCCTGCTCTACCCAGCATAGTGGAAGCACAGAAATAGAACTAGATAGTTACAAATCTATCCATTAGACATCCATGAGTTGTATTACAGATGAGCTGCTTCTCATCCTTCAAGCAGAAAAACATATTTCCAGTTTCCATGCAGTCATTTAAAAAAAAAAAAAACAAAACATCTTCATAGTTCACATTTTTCTCTCTCCAGTTTTAGTCTCCACCACCTCTGACTGTGAAAGCTGCCGGTGTTATTGAATAACAGAGTCTCCTTTATTTGGCCTCTTTTCTGCCTCTCACCCAGACAGACTGCTGAATAATTTTCCCTGAGTGGAGAATGCTCTTTGCTAAGTAGGGTTGTGTGGGGATACCAAGGAAGTCTGTGACTTCCTACTAGCATGAGTCCTCAGGCTTGATGATCACAGATTGGAGAAGTCATTTGCAACCTTGGCTTTCCTTAGTCTCACCAACAGAGCTTTGAAAAATTGAGATGCTAGAAGAGTGAAGGGGAGAGATGAATAGATGGAACATAAAAAATATTTAGAGTAGTGAAACTATCCTGTATGATACTTTAATGATGGATGCATGATACTAGGCATTTGTCAAAACTATAGAATTGTATAACACCAAGAGTGAATCCTTGTATAAGAACTTTAGTTAATAATAATGCTGGTTGTAATACTAATGAGACAATGAATAAGGAAGACCATAGAAGAATTGATGCATTTGAATTATGGTGTTGGAAGGGAATATTAAAGTATGATGGACTGTCAGAAGAACAAACTAATCAGTGTTAGAAGAAGTACAACCAGATTGCTCCTTGAAAGCCAAAATGGAGAGACTTCATCTCTCAGATTTCATATATATTATCAAGAGGGACCAGTCCCTGGAGAAGGATACCATGCTTGATAAAGCAAAGGATCAATGAAAAAGCTGAAGACCCCCAACGAGCTGGATTAGCACAGTGACAACAACAATGGGTTCAAGAGTAACAGTGATTGTGAGGTTGGTGCAGGATTGGGCAGTGTTTCATTCTGTTGTGAATAGGTTTGCTATGACTCAGAACCAACTCGACAACACCTAATAACAACAACCGTAATAATAATGAATCAATATTGGATCATTAGTTGGAATAAAGATACCACACTAATGTATGGTGTTAATAGGGAAAATTGGGGTGGGGTAAGGTTTACACTCAACTACGGACCTAAAGGTTGTCAGTTAGAGCATTCCTAGTGGTTCCACAGAAGGGAGATCTGGCAGTCTGCTTCCGGAAAGATTACAGCCAAGGAAGTGCTGTGCATCAGCTTTACTCTGTAACATACAGGGTCACCATGAGTTGGAATCCTTGCTAAAGCAGTGGCTGTGGGTATTTATGTGTGTTGGGGAAGGTGGTGTATGAAAACTTTCTGTGCTTCTTGCATTTTTTCTTTTAATAAATCTAAAAGTGCTCTAAAATTGTATTCATTAAAAACAATAATAATAAAGCAGGGATACACCATACATCCATTGAAACACAATTTCTGGTGAGAGATCTTGTTTTTAAGGTCTCCAAATTAATCTAATGTGAAGCCAGTGTTGAGATACTACTTAATTTAGCTTTCCTATAGTAGAGAATAAAACTCAAACTAGAAATAAGGAATGGGATCCCAGAAAGGTTAAAGAGTATCAAACAATGGCTAAATAATAGGTGAAGGAGAGCTGAGAGTTAAGGGCACAATGGGTTTTTTTTTCAATCTTTTCCAAGATAGTTGATTAAATGAATCAGTGCGTATGACCAGTGGTATAACCCCAAGGTGGTTGTAGGTAGCCCTGATTAAGAGATAAAGGAGCTTTGGGGTCCTATTAGGGACTGAAGGAAAATAATAGCCTCTGCTTTGTTCAGTATACAGTAAGCATAAACATTGAGGACTTCATTCTTCTTGTATCTACTGTCAACACTCATGGAAACAGTATTCAAGAAACCAAACAATGTATTGCATTAGGCAAATATGCTACACAAGACCTTTTGAAAGTGCTGAAGAGCAAAGATGTTAGCTTGAGGACCAAGGTGTGCCTGACCCAAGCCATGGCATTTTCAGTAACCTCATATGCATGTGAAAGCTGGACAGTGAATAAGGAAGACCGTAGAAGAATTGATGCTTTTGAGTTATGGTGTTGGAGGAGAATATTGAAAGTGCCATGGGCTGCCAAAAGAACCAATAGATCGGTTTTGGAAGAAGTGCAGCCAGAGTGCTCCTTGGAGGCCAGGTTGGCCAAACTTTGTCTCTCATACTTCGGACATATTGTCAGAAGGGATCATTCGCTGGAGAAGGATATCATGTTTGGTAAGGTGGAGGGTCAGAGATAAAAAGGAAGACCTCCAATGAGATGGATTGGCCAAGTGGCAGCATCGGTGGACTCAAGCGTGGCAACAGTAGTGAGGTTGGCCCAGGATCAGGCAGTGTTTCATTCTGCTGTGCATAAGGTCACTATGGGTCGGTACCAACTCAATGGCACCTAACAACAACAACTATATATATATATATATTGCCTGCTGCCATGGTCTTCACAATTGTTTATATGCCAAGTATGAGAAGACAGTGTTTTGCAAGTATGAGAACATGTCGTTCTTCAGCACCAGACACACAGCAGGAGCTAAACATGTGCTTGTACAACAAGTGAACTTGGGAGAAATGAGTGGATGAATAACTAAATCACACCTATGGGCCAATCTTTTATTTTGCTGTTTTTTCTTATGTTCATATCAGTGATGGGATGTCGGAGTGTGTCATGGAAATGAAGTCATCCAAATCTTGCCTTACCAGGTGAAGTGTTTTAGAAAATTATACCCTGGTTAACTCTCAGTCCACTGCTGCTGTGAAGTAGCATTGTCAAGACTGAAATCTAGGCACTTTGTTCTGGCACTAAGCTAGCACACACTCACAGAATCTGGACAACTCAAGGGGGCAGCCAAGGTCATTGATGCTTCATTTGAGGTGATTAAAAAATAAAAGATTTTTAACCAGAGCATTACTAAAGACAAACCTTGGGCTGATTGCCTAAATTCTCTAAGACTCAGTTTCCTTCTCTGTAAAATGATTATACCTACTTCACATGGTAGTGATGAGCAGTAATAACATTTGTAAAGTAGTGAACACAGTACCTCGGACAAATAAAGAGCTTTATTAGCATTGGCTACTAACTGTAATTCCAAGTGGAGTCCCCAGGTGGTACAAAGTGTACACACTGACTGCTAACTGAAAGACTGGAGGTTTGAGTCCACGCAGAGGTTTGAAAATCCTATGGAACACAATCTCTGTGAATTGGAGTAACGTATGTTGTTGTTGTTGTTAGATGCCATCCTCATAATCATTCCTATGCTTGAGCCCATTGTTGAAGTCACTGTGTTAATCCATCTCCTTGAGTCTTCATCTTTTTCACCAGCCTTCTATTTTACCAAGCATGATGCTCTTCTCCGAGATTGGTCCCTCCTAACTTGTCTAAAGAATGTGAGATGAAGTCTCACTGAGATGAAATCTCACCAAGCTTTCTTCTAAGGAACAATCTGGTTGTACTTCTTCCAAGACAGATTTGTTGGTTCTTTTGGCAGTCCATGGTATATTCAATATTCTTTGCCAACACCAAAACTCAAATACATCATTTTGTCTTCTGACTTCCTTATTCATTGTCCAACTTACCCCTGCATTTGAGGAGATTGAAAGCATCATGGCTTGGGCTAGGAGCACCATAGTCTTCAAGTGAACATCTTTGCTTTTCAACACTTTAAAGAGATCTTTTGCAGCAAATTTGCCAAGCGCAATACTTTGTTTGATTTCTTGACTGCTGCCTCCATGAACAATATGGGTTTATTCTATGTGTTGATTGTGGATCTAAGTACAGAGGAATCCTCGACAACTTCAGTCTTTTCTCTGTTTATCATGATGTTACTTATTGACCCAGTTGTTTACTTTAGGTTGAGATGTAATCTGTACTAAAGGCTCTAGTCTTTGATCTTCATCAGTAAGTGTTTCAAGTCTTCTTCACTTTCAGCAAGGAGGGTTGTTTCATCAGCGTATTGCAAGTTGTTAATGAGTCTTTCTCTTTTCTCCTTCATATAGTCCGGTTCCTCTGATTATTTGTTCAATATACAATCAGCATACAGATTGAATACATATGGTGAAAATATGCAAAATACACACTGGATTTTGAAACCATCATTAAAAAAAGAAAATGTAAAATACCTTATCAGTAATGTTTATAGTAACTATATGTTGAATTTATTATATTTTGAATTTTGTTGTTGTTGTTAGGTGCCATAAAATTAGTTCTAACTCATAACAAACTGTATAGGGTTTCCAAAGAGTGGCTGGTGAGTTTGAATCAACAATCTTGCAGTTAAAAGTATGGTGTTTATCCTGCAATGCCATACCAAGATTCCATATTTTAGATGTTGTTGCTATGTGCTGTGGAGTCGGTTCTGACTCTTAGCGACCCTATACAGCGTTTCCGAGGCTATAAATCTTTACAGGAGCAAAAATCCTCATCTTTCTTCCGTGGAACAGCTGGTAGTTTGAACTGCTGACCGTAAGATTCGCAGCCCGATTCATAACCACCAAGAGACTGTATTAAATGAAATATGAGGCTAAGTCAAAAAATATTGCAACAAAATCATAGAAACGGTTATGAAACAAAAATATCAAAACGTGAAGTTTCGTTTTTCAATATCCCCCACCCAGATCTATACACTTCGAAGGTGGTGTTTCCATCACTGTAATTCCTCCCTGAAGAATCCGGCATTGTTCGATTCACATCACAGCAAAACAGCTGTTTTACATCCTGTACGTACTCAAATCATGTTTCTTTACAATGTTCTTTGAGATTTAGGACAAAAAGGAGTCTAAATGGGCAAGACCAGTGCTGTAGGGTGGAAGGGGTAAGGTTTCCCAATGCATTTCTCACAGGACAGCCCTTACTGCCTTTGAAGAATGAGCAGGTGCATTGTCATGAGGGTCTTTTTATCACCAAAGCAGTTCTCAGTTTTCTTAAAAGGTCTTCATAATAAGCTCCCATGTTTATCGTGGGTCCTTCGAGAAAATCTATCAAGTTTACACCTTTGGGATTAAAAAAAAACCCAACTCCATAACCTGAGCTGACCTCTCTGCCTTGAATTTAACGGATCCCCTTTAGAAGCCACTATTTTGATTGATTGTTTTTTTTTAAGGAAGCCTAACAAAACTAAGGCAAATGTATTACTGAGAGAACTTGTCTTTAGCTACTCTTGTACTGCTGAGACAGGTTTAAACACATTTTGGTTGGAATAAATCATGCATGTATGAACTGGCGCTTTAGAAGCAATACTTTTTGACTTACCCTTGTAGATCATTACAATTAATTTCGCCTTTTTCTACCTTTTAAAATATGACTAATCGGTTGGGTGGCAGAAGAATGAAGTAGGTCAAGACACAGGGAGGTATGCATGGGCTAAAGGGGATAGATATAAATAGTGCTATATACATAACCCTGGAACAACAAACAGTATTCTGTGCATAAATACATGGATTGAGACATAGGCTAAACAAGTAAGGGAGGAAGAATTGGATATATATATGTTTATATAGTCCACTAATATATAAGTGTTTGTAAGATAAAAAAGAAACATCCTTTAATCAAAGAGGTGGGCGGGAAGGGAAAGTAGTTTACTGGCTAAACGGTAGACACATGTTAAGTGGATCCTGGGGAGGGCAATATGCAAGAAGGGGAAGGGTAATATACAGGTAGAGGGAGGTTGGCAGAAGAATGATGAAGACCGTTGAAGATACAGGGAGGTATACAAGGGCTAAAGGGGATAGAGGTAAATAATGGTATACATACAACCATACAACCTTGGAACACCAATGTTCTGTGGATAGATACTTATGATGAATGGGTATGGGAGGAAGAGTGGAATATATATATACAAGAGTGTGAAAGAGGATATTGGAACATTAGTATTTAATTTTCTTGCAATCACAGCTATGAATGTGGTGGTGCATACAGCAGTCAAAATGATGAAAACGTCTTAGCTATTATCAAACATCCTAAGGCAATGAATTGCTAGGCCTAGGGGCTAAGGACCATAGTCTCAGGGGACACCATGGTCAATTGGCGTAATAACATAGTTCACAAAGACAATGTTCTACATCCTACTTTGGTGAGTAGCATCTGGGATATTAAAAGCTCATTAGCAGCCATCTAACGTGAAGCTATTGGTTTCTCCATGTGTGGAAGAAAGAAGAGTGATGAGAACTGAATGCTTGGCATGCTTTATTGAGTATGTAAAGGCTTTCAATTGTGCAGATCATGACAAGCTATGGACAACATTGCGAAGTATGAGTATTCTGGAATACTTAATTGTGCTCATGAGGAATGAGCACATTCCTATGTTTCTCTGAGGAACATAGACCAAGAGGCAGTTGTTTAAACAGAACATGGGAACACTGAATGTTTTAAAATTAAGAGAGGTGTACAACAAGATTGTATTCTTTCACCATACTTATTCAACCTGTATGCTGAGCAAATATTCTGAGAAGCTGGGTTATATGATGAAAAACGTGGCATCAGTATTGGAGGAAGACTCATTAACAACCTGCAATATGCGGATGATACAACCTTGCTTGCTGAAAGTGAAGAGGACTTAAAATATTTACTGATGAAGATCAAAGAATACAATCAGAACTGACTTGATGGCACATAACAACAACAATACTCATAGAGAAGGGAGGAAGGTTGTTACAGTGACTGTCATCTTCTGAAAACCACTGTAAGCAACAGAGGGATTTCTGTCTCCAGTTTGAGAAATTAGCAGTATACTGTTGTTGTTGTTAAGTACCGTGGAGTCGGTTCCGACTCATAGTGTATACTATTAGCCTTCTGCAAACTCAGATGTCAGATAAGCAAAATGAAGTAAAAGAGCTCACTGTTGGCTCTACAGTCTCAGATCTCTTTGATGAGAGAAGACGGTTTTGCTATTGGCCTGTGTAATATTTTAGCCAATAGAGTTGAGACATGTAGCACTTTGATGAAATACTATAAGATGTAAACATAAGCTTGAATATAGAGAACTTGAAACCAGAATTTTTAAAAAGGCACACTTCAAAGCTTCAAAGCTTTTAGTTTTGTCCAGAAATAGCTCTTTTGACTTTCAGATAGATAGCTTTGGAGCCTGCCAAGTGAAGGAAACAAAATTTCAGCTAGCCTACCAGAACTTGGTTTTTCTTTTCACACATGCCAGTTCTAAAGTGGTTGTGCTATCATCTAGTTCATTGTAAGTCTTTCATTGTGTTTCCAGTACCACACCATGGGTGCACTCCAGGTACTCTTTCTATACAGAGCCAATAGGCACAAAGCATTTTATACCACAATGTTTTGCAAATAAAGAAGGAGAACATCATTATGTTTAGCTGAAGAAGAGCTGGAGGAGCTGATGTGTATCCTGTAAGTGATATAAGGTGTGAAGCTAGTAGCTTTCTGTTCATCCTAGGACTTGAGTGACAGTATGGTACACCTCGCCTCAGACCTGGGACCTGAATCAATCCCCAATCTAGACAGACATTTCCTGTTTACTCAAAGGTTTCTGGTCTATCTTGCATGCCTGACATATGGTGTGGTTTGCAATCCCTGGCACCTCACAAGGAAGAAATTCCCTCCACAGTGTGAGCTTGGCCCATTCACTCTGCTAAGATGTGTTGGCCTGCGTTTTGATAGAGGAATCTTGGTGGTGCAATGGTTAAGTGCTCTATATCTTAGTTAAAAGTTGGTGGTTCAAACCCTCTCAGTGACTCTGCTGTAAGAAAAACATGGCAATTTGCTCCCATCAAAATGACAACCTAGAAATCCTAACAGGGCAATTCTATTGTGTCACATGGGGCCACTAGAAATTGAAATCAACTCAACAGCATACAGCCACCACCACCTTTTGGTGACTAGACTGTGCACATTTTTGAGACCTACTCACCTTTTGGAGTACTGGTGTGGTGCTGTGGGTTAATGTGCTAGACTGCAAAGTCAGTTTGAACTGCAGGGTCGGTGGTTCAAGCTCACCAGTTGCCCCTTGGAAACCTTACACAGGGATGCTATGGGTCAGAACCGACTCAACAGCACTTAACAAGAAGAACAAAAACTCACCTTTTACTTCACTTAGATCACTTTTGGTGGCTCCTAGTTTTTCTCTTTTGCAAGATGCTCTTTCATACCACAAATCCCTAATGGGAAGTGCAGAAACCCTTGAGTGCTTCTTACACATCAGACTACGTCTGATAAACTGATTATCTCTTTTACTCTAAGTAAAGGCCCATCGAGAAGCTTTCTGGGAGATCACCAGCCATGCTCAAGGAAAAGAATAACTGCAAAAGCATGCAGAGATGGAGAGGAAGTCAACTTTCTTCTAATGTTCTCAGCAATTTAAATGGCCTTCAATGAACAGATGAAAGGAAATCACCTTTCCCTGTCAGTAGATCATACCATTGTGCAACATCTGAGCCAAGAGCCACTCTTCATTACTGAAATGTGTGTGCAGCAAATGAGTGATGATAACATGTGATCAGCAGCCTAAATTTGTACTTAAAATGCCACGTTCATTGAAAGTAGATTTTGTGCTGTACATGAACCAATTGTTTTCAAACTCTGAAAATAATAATTCATACCAGAAACCTAATTACCCATGTGCACTGTAACTATGCCAACCAACATTAATCTCTTCTTACTTTTTAAATACTAATAAACCCTGATTAAAAAAAAAAAACTCATACTCCTCTTCTCTTTAGATGAATGTTATCTGAAAATGAAGTACTATTTTTATGTTGTTTGTTTTGCCATGAATTGGTCTGCTTGATGATCTTCACAGGCTACCTGCCAGACGTGGCCTGTAAATGGGGTCTTATTTGGAAATACAGTTTCTGAGGAATTTATCATTTAAAAGGTTGACATGAGATCATGCCTGAGGAGGGGGGATACAATTTTGTATGACTGATACCCTTATAAAAAAGAAGACGCACAACGACATAGACTCAGAGGTGGTGCTGTAGCTGCAAGCCAAGGAATGCATGAAGCTAGCAGAGAGGCATGAAATCATTTCTTTCAGAGTCCTCAAAAGGAGTCATCACAGCTGACCCCCTGATCTCCTACCTTCCAGAAATGTAGAACAATTTGTTATTGTTGTTGTTAAGTGCCATCGAGTCAATTCCGACCCATAGTGACCCTGAAGAGGGTTTCTAAGGAGCAGCTGGTGAGTTTGAACCTCTGACTTTGCAGTTTAAATGACTTTGCAGTCTGACACATTAGCCCACATTGCCACAATAGGTGTATGTTATTATAAACTACCCAAGTTGTAGGATGTTATTACGGCAGCCCTGGTGTGGTGCTGTAGGATAAGCACTCGACCATAAGGTCTGAGTTCAAACTCACCAGCTGCTCCTCGGAAACCTTGCACAAAGTTGCTATGAATCAAAACTGACTCGACAGCACTTAACAACAACAACAATAACAAGGAGGTTCAAATTCCAGATTTCTAATCTCTGCTATTTAGTCATAGTTTGGCTAGTCTTGATAGCATAAGTTGGGTCTTTATAATCAAAGGAAAAAGAAGCAAGGGTTGAAAATGCATTCAGCTTGCATATAATATAATATGGTGGCATTCCATCCTGGAACCTGCAAGTATTAATACCATAACTCCTATCACATTGGCTCAAAGGTTGTCAGATTGCAACTGCTTTGTTAGAAATCCAACATTTTTTTCTACAGAACAGAAATATCAGCTCAGACTAGCATCTTACTTGTAGAGCTCTGGTTATAAAGTTAGACAACCATCACTTTAAATGCCATTTATTTATTATATATATTATAAAAATGTGTCAGTGTTTGCTTGACTCTAATTGTACCAGCTCACATTTCAGTTGTGGTTTGTTCAGTACATTCACCATACTGACCTGTTCATATACATCATCTCATTTAGTACTTGCAGAACTCCTGTGAGCTAGCCATTGTTTTCCATGCTTTACAGATAAGGAAACTGAAGCCTGGAGAACTTAAGTGTGTTGAAGAAAATAAATTACACTCAAGACTCAAATCCTCTTACCAAGTCTAGCAATAGAGGCTCCATTAACTCTGCAGTAGGCCAGCAGTTCATGCTTACAGGGTGGAGATAGAAATATCTCAGGGTGCTTTTGAGAAAAGAACGTCGTCAGAGTTTCCTATTAATTCATCTTTTTAAAACTAAAAAAAAAAAAATTAAGCTTGTGATCTGCTGGGATATAATTGGTTCATGGTGCTATGATGAAGTCTCTTGCTAATTCTGTTGCCCTTGAATATGCTGACGAATCCTAACCTGTATGGCAGTGTGTCTAATATGAAGTGATGCTACAATCCTAGAATCCATCTTTTACTCAGGAATAGTGTCCCATGTAGGTAGAAATTCACCCCAGACTTAGCATTTCAGGTACTATGTGTATACATCGTATCTTTATCGCTTGTTGTTTTTCAAGCTTCTTGTCATAGACCATAGGTCCTGTGGTTGGAATATCTTGTCATTAGGCTGCTTCTGGATTCCCCATGAACACAATGGTAGCATTGTGTTTTATCCAGTGCATTTTTTTTTTTTTTTATGTCACAGTATCAGTTGTGTCTTAGCTAAGCTGTTATCTTCCTACACTGCTGAAGGCTGTACCAAAGAACCAATTATGTACAGTTCAATTTGATTCACTTGACTCACCTCTTAGTGGTATCAGAGTTGCTGGGTACTATTTCAGAGTTACTTAGGGATTCTGTGTTTTACTGGCGCTTCAGAGGGTCACGGGACTGCTCTAAATCTTGTCAGCTAACCTGTCTGCGGATCTCAAAATGGAGCCAAAGTATGTCCCATTGATTCTTCCAGTTGCTGGCTTTAAGCACTCATCAGTTGAACCATGCAGACTTTAACAGGAAGCTCCAAAAGGACACATCACCAGTTTTCCTGCCTTTGTTGAGTGTAGGCTTGTGAGGTATTTAGACTACAATGAACTATTCTTACTTACGGCTTATATTTTTTTATAAATCTTATCTTATACAGGAGTCCTGGTGTGGCACCATAGGATAAGTAGTAGACTGCAAGGTCAGTTTGAACATAGAGGCTGGCAGTTCAAACCCACCAGCTGCTCCTCAGAAGTCCTATGCAAAGTTACTATGAGTCAAAACCGACTTGATGACAGGGTCACTATGAGTCAGAATTGATTTGACAGCAGTGAGTGAGAGAGTGATCATTAGTAGAATGTAGTAAATGACATTGCAGCACATAATTTGCTGATATTATCATTCTAAGGTGTTCACCCATATCTGTTCACAGAGATCTGATTTGTAAAGATACTGACAAGAAAAGACAATAATAGTGAAATTTTAAAAAGAAAGGAAAGAGGTCTTTGACATAGATCAGAACCAATTTACAACAGAGTCCTCACAACAGAACCCCATCAGAAGTCAGGGACTCCCTGTATTGATCCATGAACAATTTCACCTACCTCAAAAGAGAATATTGACGAATCTTTTCAACACTTGTCACTGGTATTCAATACATATCACATTTCACAGATGATACATTGGCCATCTGTCACTGGCATGTTAATAGACATTATCTTTTTCTCTTCTTCAGCTTTTTCATTAACATTGGCAGCAGAATTTTTCCTTTTTGTTTTAAAACAAAGATAAAAGATAACAGAGTTGTTAAGTCCTGTCAAGTTGGTTCCAACTCATAGTAACCCTAGCGACCCTGTTTAGGGTTTCTGAGTAGTGACTGGTGGGTTTGAATCACTGACCTTGTGGTTCGCAATCCTATGCTTATCCCTCAGCACCACACCAAGTCCTTTGGATGTGAGAGGGATCTGTCTGTGATATCTATCACCCCACTGATAGCCAGGGTTGATTCAGCTGATTGGGCTGGCTAGGCGGGTGCCCCTTCTTCCCCCGTTACTCCGTGTGCACCCCTCCCTAAGCTGTACCTTTTGTTGACGTGGAAGACCTTTCTCATAGGGAAGGACCATCCTTTATTCAAGGATATATGAATACCTGCACTCCCTTGCTAGAACCTCTAAGCAAGTTGAGTTAGAGAGTATTATTGAGATGTGAATCTATTGCCTTTTGATTACTTTTCAAGGTACACAGAAGTTTGATAAATATCTAGGCATGCATATATATTCTTTGACGTTGTTGTTAAGTGCCGTCGAGTCGAATCCACCCATAGCGACCCTATATAAGGTTTCCGAGAAGCAGCTGGTGAGCTTGAACCACCAACCTTGCAGTTCAAATGACTTTGCAGTCTGGCATATTAACCCACAGCACCACACCAGGACTAGGTAGGTTTATATCAGAAATATTATATAAACTCAAATAATATAATAAATAGACATAAATAACTAGTTATAAATAACCGACACACAATTACGAACCAACCCCATAAAACCTACCTATTATGTTAAAAATTTGTTGTTGTTGTTATGTGCTGTGAGTCGGTTCCAGCTCATAGCGGCACTGTACAGTGTTTCTGAGGCTGTGAATCTTTACGGGAGCAGAAAGCCTCATCTTTCTCCCACAGAACAACTGGTAGTTTCAAACTGCTGACCTTGAGGTTGGCAGCCCAATTCCTAACCACTACGCTACCAGAGCTCTAACGTACATAAAATGGTTCATAGTAACAGGTGGGTGCTACTTTGCACTGTGCATCAAAATATTATTATTATATTTATTATTATTGTATTATTAGAGTTCTGGTGTGGCATTGTAAAATAAGCACTGAACTGATAACCCACCAGTCACTCCTTGCAAACCCTATACAAGGTCACTGTCAGTCAGAATCAACTCCATGTAACAACGACAACTTACTATTATGTTAAAGATGTTTTAGGGTATCTGGCAGTATTTCTTTAATGTTTTTTATGCCTAGAATGGTATACTATCTACTATACAGTTAACAAACCTTTGACTAACTGCCTTAGATATGAATTACTCTGATAAGTACAAATTCACTTAAAGACAAATTTAGAAACAGAACTAGTTCCTAATCCAGGGACTGCCGTTATTCAAACATAATATGTTTTAAAAATACATCATATATATGTGTATATCTATAAAGTTTGCTATTCAAATGACATATTGCTTTGTGGTTGCATTTTTATTGATATTTAGTGTGTCATGTTTTATAATTGATATATTGTAAGAAATATAACTAAGCAATATGTTTTTTCTCATGTCCTTATATATATCTTATGGATGAATACAGTGATACCAAACACAGTGACATCAAGTTGATCCCTACTCATAACGACCCTGTGTAGTGTTTGGTGGTGGTAGTGGTGGGGTGGTTATGTGCCGTGGAGTCGGTTCCAAGTCATAGCGACCCTGTATAGGGTTTCCAAGGCTGTAAATCTTTATGGGAGCAGAAAGCCTCATCTTTCTCCCGCCAAACAGCTAGTAGTTTCGAACTGCTGACCTTGAGGTTAGCAGCCCGACTTGTAACCACTATGCTGTGAGGCTGCAAATCTTTACAGCAACAGAAAACCTCATGTTTTCTCATGTATAGCAGTTGGCTGGTAGGTTGAACTGCCAAACTTGCAGTCAGCAGTTTCGTGCTTATCCTAAAGCACCTCTAGAGCTCCTTGAATATAGTGATAGCTCCTTAGAATTGAGCTCTTTTAAGGAATTAAAAGAATTGATTTGCAATTCTCTTAGAATCGGTTTGGTTCCATGGTGACGGTCAGAATGACAATATTCAGACAGGAGCTATATCCCTAAAAGATTGGACCAAAAATTAATTCTGATAAGGTTTCCCTATAAGTAGAGTGTGTGGGTCCCCAAGTCCTGGGAGAGTTGCAGATTGGGAGAGTGAGTGTAACCATAAAATCAAGTACATATTTTATAGTATTTCATTTGAGGGAATCTACATTTTCTTACTTTTAACATGTCTGTGTAAGCATTGTGAAGAGTGGCACTTTACCTGTTTTCCACAACTTCCCAACAATTCCTGGCAGATGTTCTGCAATTCTGAGATGGATCATAGAGACACAAAGATCATTGTTGGTAAGTGCCATCAAGTCAGTTCCAACTCATAGCTTCTGTGTAGGATTTTTAAGGAGCAGCTGGTGGATTTGAACTGCTGACTGTTTCGTTAGCCGTCCAGTGCTTATCCTACAGTGCCACTCCAGGACTCCACATATTTTTAAGAAAGTGTTATTTTACTGAAATCCTCTAAGGAAAGTTATAATCATTCTATTTTCTTGGCCAAAGTTTCAAAATAAAAAGAGGTTAAGTAACCTCAGGCTCGCTCAGTAAATAAATGGAAGAGCTAAAAATGACACTAAGGACTCCCTGACTCTCCTCTGTGTTCGGTAAGCACCCTCACTTCCTTCACTGCAGTTCTGAGGCTGGCAGGAAACATGCGGGGTTGGCAGGCTGAAGACAATCTTCCATGTCTTAAAATAGTTTTTGAGTTCTATCATGGCCAAGCAAACTGTCACAAAGCTGACTCCTCATCCCAGAGTCATAGTTATCAACTAAGAAACTTGAGGAAACAGCTTTCCTTTTAATAGGTTGTCATTTCTTGACAAACTCCTGCTATTTGGGTAATTTTCAACATTATTTTTTCCTCTTTTTTAAAAAAATAGTATCCATCTAGTGGTGTGGCGCGCTGTAGGATAAACACTGAACTGCTAACCACAAGGTCGGCTCAAACCCAGCAGCTGCTCCTTGGAAGCCCTATGAGTCAGACCGACTCAATGGCACTCAACTACAATAAGTTTCTTAACTGGATACTATTTTTAAATTTTTCATTTTTGGTGCCAAAGAAATTAATTGAAATTTACAAAATCAATTCTATTCAGTAAACATTACTCTTCAATTTATTTTGAAAAGCATATGTATTAATTGGAGTTCTTCCATTACCTACCCAAAGATAAAAGTATTATAATTGTATTGTGAATGACCAAGGGCCCAATGTTTGGCTGATATGTATCCACAGAAAAAAAGCCGGTCTCTATTTCAGAAGTGACCCACCAAAAACTTAGCTCTTCTGTGTCACATTATTTATGAGCATCATGAAGTCAGGTCTGGCCTGACTGGGATTAGGAGGAAATATTCTTCCTTTACTTTAGGATGAAAGCAATGAAAGCTAACTTTTAAACTGTACAATAGTATTTTTATATAAAGTGCATTAGAAATTCCAATAAATTCTTGCTATATTGTGTTGCTGTTGTTAAGTACCGTCGAGTCAGTTCTGATCCATAGTGACCCTGTATAGGGTTTCCGAGGAGCAGCTAGTGAGCTTGAACCACCGACCTTGCAGTTCAAACAGCTTTGCAGTCTGGCGCGTTAACCCACAGTGCCACATTGTGTAGATAATATAAACTCATGCCTTAAGGAAAATATTAACAAATTACCAGTTTCTGTTTATTAATAGATTCACTTTTCATCCAGTTTTAATTCACAAGACAGAACTTTTCCTGGTTAAGTTAAATATAAGACTACGTTGTTGTTGTTAGTGCCGTCGAGTCGGTTCCGACCCATAGCGACCCTGTATAGGGTTTTCCGAGGAGCAAATGGCTTTGCACTCTGGTGCATTAACCCACAGAGCCACACCAGGACTCCAACTATAAGATTTAGGGAACTCTATGAATCAGGCTGCTAACCTCAAGGTCAGCAGTTCGAAACTACCAGCTGTTCTGTGGGAGAAAGATGAGGTTTTTGGCTTCCATAAAGATTTACAGCCTCAGATACCCTGTGTGGGGTCACTATGAGTCAGAACTGACTCCACAGTACTTAACAACCACCACCACCACAACAACAAAATATGATGATATATATCAGAAAAGGAAAAAGAAATTGCTGTTTCAGATATGACACCTTGTCTAAGTAGCTTTTTTAAACAGATAGGAGATGATATTATCTACCAGAACAAATTGTTGTTGTTAAGTGCTGTCAAGTTGGTTCTGACTCATAGTGAGCCTCTATACGGTTTCTGAAATTATAAATTTTTGCATGAGCAGAAAACCTTATTTTTCTTCCTCTGAGCAGCTAGTGGGCTCGAACCACTGATCTCGTCATTCACAGCCCAATGCTTATCCTGCAGAGCCACCGTGCTCCCACCAGATCAAGTAGTAATACCTAAAATTCATTAGAAAATATCTGTATGGTGACTTTATAAGAAATATGTTAGCTATTAAATTAATATGAAATTGTGTAGATATGTGAAGTTTTATATTATGCAAAGTTTTTAATACTTGATTTTTTTCTTTCTTGCATTGTATACCTTTCTTATCTCTACAGATGTGTATATATATAAGAAAACCATCATTGCTGTTAAGTTGATTCCAACTTACATAGATATTACAGGACAAAGTAGAACCGCCTATAGGGTTTCTATTGCTGCAATCTTTATGGAAACAGGTTGTTAATGCATTTTCCGTCTATCTTGATGCCACACTCTTCTTTATATAGTCCTTCTTCTCAGACTATTTGCTCAGCATACAGATTGAATCATTATTACAAAACCGGAACCACACTTTTCATAATTTAAAAACAGTAACCTCTTATGCTGCTTGATCACCGTGTCTCGTCTATGTACAGGTTCTTACAATTAAGTATTCTGGAATTCCCATTCTTCACAATGTTATATATAATTTGTTATAATCCACACAGTTGAATGCCTTTGCATACTTAATAAAATGTAGTAAGTATCTTTTTGGTAGTCTATGCTTTCATCCCAAATCTGTCTGACATTAACAATGATATCCATTATTCCATGTCTTCTGATTCTGGCTTTAACTTCCGGCAGTTCCTGTTGATGTACTGCTGCAACTGTTTTTGAATTATCTTCAGCAAAATTTTACTTGTGTGTAATGCTAATATTGTTTGATAATCTCTGCATTCCATTGGATCACCTTTCTTGGAAATGGGCAGAAATATGGATCTCTTTCAGTTGGTTGCAGGTTTCTCCCTTCCAAATTTCTTGACATAGACAAGTGAGTGCTTCCAGAATTATATCTTTGTTGAAAAATCTCAATTAATTGGTATTCCATCAGTTCCTGGAGTCTTGTTTTTTGCCAATGCCTTCAGTATAGCTTCGACTTCTGTCTTCAATAATATCACTCCTTGATTATATGCTACCTCCTGAAATGTTTGAATTCTGGCCAATGCTTTGTGATTCCATCTTTTTTTGATGCTCCCTGCATCATACAGATTTTGCCCATAGAATCCTTCAGTATTTCAACTTGTGGCTTGAATTTTCTCTTTAGTTATTTTAACTTGAGAAATACCAAGTGTGTTCATTCCTATTGGTTTTCTAACTCCAGGTCTTTGCACATTTCATTATAATACTTTACTTTTTCTTCTCCAGTTGCCCTTTGAAATCTTTTGTTCAGTTCTTTTACTTCATCATTTCTCCCATTTACTTTAGCTATTCTCTATTCAAGAGCAAGCTTCAGAGTCTTCTGACATCGTTTTGGACTCTTCCTTCTTTCCTGTCTTTTTAATAACCTTTTGCTTTCTTCATCTATGATGTCCTTAATGTCAATACACAACTTACCTAGTCATCAGTCTTTCATGTTCAATTCTAATCCTGAGATGGTCTCTAAACTCAGGTGGGATATGCTCAAGATCATATTTTGGGTCTCAAGAAGTAGTTTTAGCTTTATACAGCTTCTTCTTGAACTTGTGATTGATGATCTGTTCCACAGTTGGCCCCTGATCTTGTTCTGACTGTTGATACTGTGCTTCTCTATTGTCTCTTTCTATAGATAGAGTCAAATTGATTCCTGTGTATTCCATCTAGCTAGTTCCATGTGTATAGGTATCATTTATGTTGTTGAAAAAGGTGTTTGCAATGAATAAGTCATTGGTCTTGCAAAATTCTATCATGAGATCTTCAACATCAATTATTTATATCACCAAGGCCATATATCTATGAAGGAGATTCACAAAGTTTTGAAATATGGAATTAAAAGATAATAGATGTTTCCCACAATTTTTTTGAGCTCCCTTGTATTTTCTAGCTTCTGATCCTTTTTCTTTGTTTCCAACTTTTCACATTCCAGTTACTAGTACATCTTGATTGCATGTTTGATCAATTTCAGACTGCAGAATTTAGTAGAAATCTTCAATTTCCTCATCTTTAGCATTAGTAGTTGGTGTGTAAATTTTAATGATAGTCATATTAACTGGTCTTCCCTGTAAGCATATGGGTATTATCCCATCACTGACAGCATTGTACTTCAGGATAGATCTTGAAATATTCTTTTTGATGGTAAACACGATACCATTCCTCTTCAATTTGTCATTCCTGGCATATTAGAGCTAGGATTATCTGATTCAAACTCACCACTATCAGTCTATTTCAGCTCGCTAATGCCTAGGATATCAATCTTTATGCATTCCATTTCATGTTTGATGAATTGCAACTTTCCTACATTCCTACTGTATTCTACCTTCTGTTCTAATTTTGAGTCGTGCCACACCAGCTCATAAAGGTTCCAAATGCTTTACTCTGTTCATACCCCTAAGGTACACTCTATTTTGAAGAGGCAGATGTAAGTGTCTTCCAACCATAGGAGCTCATATGCTGGCGGGTAGTGGTTCTGCTGCACCAATTCCTTCTTCCTAGTCTGTCTTAGTCTGGAAGCTCTGCTGAAACCTGTCCACTATTGGATGTCTCTGGTGGTATTTGCAGTGCTAGTCTCATATCTTCTAGTATCACAGCAATATGCAAGTCACCACTGTACAACAAATTGACAGGTGACTTCTGTTCTTCTCTGCATCTTGTATCCAACAATCTGATCAGCTATGTAGACACTTACTGATAACTGAGGGCATCTGCTACAGTTACTGGAAAAAAGAGTGGTCTTGGAATTTACAGGCAGGTTTTGTTGCTTATTTTTAAAGGCAAGGTAAAATATATATTAGGTTTTCAGAAGCATTTACCTTTAAGTGTCCCTAAGCTTTGGGGAAGATATAAATTTAAAACATAGATGTAATGAGAGACAGAAATAGAGTAAAAAGACTCTAGTCTTCCCATATAGAGTATTGTGTTTACTATACGACAAGCAAGACATGTTCAGTAGACTGATAATTTGGGGAACTTCAAGATATCTTTGGATGTCAAAATTGACATTCATTTTTTCAAACCCTAGAATTACCATGTCATGAAACGGTGAGAAGCATTGGAAAAATGCCTTTTCCTATGCTCTGCAGCATTCATTGAGAAACTGGGTAAAGGAAGGATAAGGAATGAAAAGCAGGCAAAGTGTAAGCCTCATATTCCTTTTCAATATAAAACATGTTTAGTTTTTACTCTTGAGATACAGTCACGAGCCATATTCCATTTCTTACAAGCCTTATAAAAATAATTACATTAAAACAGTTCCTTTTCTATTAATATCCAATTTGACCTACAGTTGATAAAAGTCATTATTACCATAAGTAAATATTTTTCAGTCTGGGGCAGTGGAGGCTATTTGGTCAAAGGAATAATAAACAATTTTCTCTTTGGTATTCTATCAAAAGCTACTTTTCAATTAAGATGATATTGGATAGATCACAAAGGCCATGTGAAGTGGAATTTTGGATTTGAAGTAGTTACATCCAACACTAAAACAACTCATTAAACCCCTACTGTTAAAGATTACTTAACATTAACATCCTCAGAGCCTTTTGGCCCCTAAGTCAATGAAGGTAGCTCTCAGCTGCAAGACCCAGTGATAAAAGGCTCAGCAGGGACTTGGCAGGAAGCCCAGATGTGGTTCATTCTCTATACATTTTACTAGATAATACTCATCAATTCCAAGCACCTTTTGAGAAATGCTTTGGGTTTTTTTGTTTGTTTGTTTGTTTGTTTTTTGTCTTTGGACACCAGATCTACACCCAAGCAAACTTAGATCATTGGAGAAAAATCATGTGGCATCAATTTATTACATCATTTCAAAGTATAATAATGCTGGAAAAGAGGCTACCAGAAAGTAACTCCTACCTTAACGTATGCAACTCATCTACTTCACCCTTACTTGCATCCGTAACAGGCATCTCAGAGGTAACAGGAAGAAGTACAGTTCTTGAGTCCTTCCTCACCCCCACTCCTCCACCAAATGAACATTTCCCTTTCTTGGTAAATGAGCTTGCCCAGTGGCTCAAGTAATGTGTCATCATTGGTTCCTCTATCTATTTCACTCCTCATTATAGCAAGGCCACCAAGTCTACCTCCATAATATATTTTGAATTTGACTTCTTCTTACCTCCCTTGCCCAAGGCTCAAGCATCATTAGCCCACTCAGTGCCTCTGTGCAAATGTTAAAAAGGCATCCCTTTCTTAAGACACTTTTCTTCTATCTATTGTTATATTACTGTCATATCCTGATTCTCTGTGATGAAGTTACTGCTTGTCTACTGGAAAATGATTATCATAAAGACACACATCTATCATGATATTCATGTGTGAATGGCATCTCTAGGACTGTGCTGAGCAGACCTACAGAATCATGTGGGGCAGCCCTGAGTTCAGTTACCATGCACTTGATATCCAGACAATTGAAAGAGTTAGTTGTCCTATTTCCTCTCTTGCCCTTCTGATACAGTCATTTGTTAACAGAATGTCTAGAATGATTTTTTAAGTCTTACTTCAAATAGGACTACTTTCCTACTGGAAGCCTTCCAGTGGTTTTCCATTTACATTCTCAATAAAATCCATCTCCTGTTCATGATCTGCAAGTTCCATAATGATCTGGCTCCTGCCTATCTCTCCACTCTTTCCTCCAACCTTACATGCCACTATTTGATCAGTATACACTGGCAGGCCTTAATGACTGGTGTCTCTTATGATGGGTGGGTACCCCTGCCATGTTTACCTTTATATGAAGGTGAGTCAAACATGATATGCTCACTGGTTATATTAAAATGCCCACCCACATCCATGGATGACAACACTGAACATGCACATGAAATGATTCTGTCGAATGGATGAGTGACAGTGGATTGACAAGTCATTTGAAAAATCAGCCATGGCGCTGCTTATGAAATAGTCCTTGGCAGATTTAGGTTTTGAAAAGTTTGTGTGAGATGGGTACCAAAACAACTCACAGAAGAGCATAAACAGAAGTGTTTGAACACCTGCAACTAACATTTGGACGGATGCTTGAAAGAAGATAAAAGTTTCTGTAACCAAGTCATTACTGATGAGAAGACATGAATTTATCACTAAGAACCTGAGAACAAATGGCAGAGTATGGTCTGGAAACATCCTCACTCACCAACCAAGAAAAAGTTTAAAAGTCAACCATCAGCTGGAAAATTGATGCTTACAGTTCTCAAGGGATAGTATTGCAACACTATCAGGACAAAAGTTCAACAATCAAAAGTTACAGTGAGATGTTTACTGAAGAGCTGAAGCTTAAACTTTGGATTAAATCCAAAGGACTGATATCCAAGGGTGTTGTGATCTTGCATGACAGTGCACATCCACACACCTCTGCCCACACTGTTGATACGCTACCAAAACTTTATTTTGAGGTGTTAAAGCCTCCTCCCTATAGGCCTGATCTTGGTCCATTGAATTTTCACCTGTTTGGTCCCCTGAAAGCAGCCCTTGGGAGACGAAGATTCAAGTCTGATGAAGAAGTGAAGACAGTGGTGCATTTGTGGCTCACAGCTCAGTCTAAAACATTTTTAATAAGGAAATATGAAAGTTTGTTGACAGATGGATGAAGTGTATTTAAAACCAAGATTATATCTAGAAATGATGTATTTGTCTTTTCTAAAACTTGAATAAAGTAAATTCTACAGCCAGAGTGCAGATAATTTGTGACTCACCCTCATATATTTTTAATGTCTATCCTATTTATTTTGGCTCTTTCCACTAGGCTTTGGTTATATGAGTTTTGCAGTTCCTGCAATCTTCTATCTGTGTGACTTCTCTATTGTTGTTGTTAGATGTTGTAGAGTTTGTGCCAACTCATAGCAACCCTGTATAGGGTTTCCAAGGAGTGACTGACTGGTGGGTTTGAACCACTTACTTTCAGTTCAAACTGACCTTGAAGTCCTGTGCTTATCCCACTGTGCCACACCAGGGATTCTAGAGCTGTCTAAATAGATTACCACAAACTTGGTGACTTAAAGCAACAGAAATTTATTGTCTTTGAGTTGTGGAGGTGAGAAGCCATAATCAAAGTGTCCACAGATTGATTCCTTCTGGAGGTTCTGAGGGAGACTTGTCGTTTTCTTATTTTTAAATTTATTCATCCAGTACCCGTGGTGTGGTGCTGTGAGTTAATGTGCTGGACTGCAAGGTTGGTTTGAACCTCAAGGTGGGCAGTACAAGCTCACCAGGCGTTCCTTGGAAAATCTATACAGGGTCACTATGAGTCGGAACTGAGTCGATGGCACTTAAACAACAAATAACAACAATAACTCATAGTTACTGAGCTTTCAATGGTAGATGTTGATGACATACCACTGAATAAGGTATTTTCCAGTCCTTTAAATAGTGCATAGTCAGACAGGGAGACAAGCAACCTCAATCAATACACAAGGCCCATGGGAAGTCACTGTAGGCTTCTCAGTGGAAGAAACGTTTGAGCTGGAGATCAGCCAAGAAGAGATATGTGCAAAGCTCAGAGGCAAACGGATATTTAATTCTCTTAGTCGTGAATTCTTTCTATTTCTCCATGCCTGTGTTCTCAATTATTTTAGCCTTGAAAACTCCAGACCAATTTTAGGAAAATCAACATCTTTATTGATTTTTTTCAGTGACTTTTCCTAAAGAAGGAATGCACAAATTAGAGAAAAACAATTAAAGGAGTAAAGAAAGAAAAGGGTAAGTGTCTTAAACACTAAGCAAGTTGCACCTCCGAAAGCCATCCCCAGAGTTGGGAGTGTTCATATGATATATTTTGCCTGTCTAATTCATTCCAAGAGCCCCAAGGCAGAAACCATGCTTATTTCTATGGCTTATGCAATGCTGAGTTGGCTGTCAAAGCTCAAGTCATAAATAATAATAATGGTACACAAAATCCAGGAAATGCAAAAGTTAAGACTTTCATTGTAATGCTAACTCATCCAAATTGTGCTTTGATAATATCCCTCAATATCTAGATAAACTTTCCAAGTTGTTTTATTATATGAAAAATGTGCAATATAGTCAAGTTACCATGATAATGAGAATCGTAGATTTTCACAATTTGAGCCTTTTGTAAGCATTATGACTTAAAACTTTCACATTGTATTAGCAAGCAGTTTCATATTAAGGAATAAAAACAGTCTGCCCTTTGCATTTGTAGATAATGGAAACAGGAGGACATGGAGTACAGAAACTGATTTTTCAGTATTGTTATTGTTGTTAAGTACCGTTGAGTCGGTTCCCACTCATAGCAACACTGTATAGAGTTTCCAAAGAGCAGCTGAAGGGTTTGAACTGCCACCTTGAGGTTCAAATCGACCTTGTGGTCCAGTGCTTATCCTATAGTACCACACCAATGGAGGTCATGGATTTCTTCAAAGACCTTTATGCTTTCTTATGAGATCCACTTAGGGTCAGCAGCTCACTTTCTCATTCTGGGAATATAAAACAGGACAAGTACTGTGTTGCCTGGGATGGAAAATGTAGTCAGTGTTTGATGATGCCTTTATCTAAGGACTCATGAACCCCCAAAGTCTAACTTATCACTAGGCACAGACTCTATTTTATAGTGGTAAAAGAACCACTCAGTTTGTTTTCAAATTAACATAACTTAAATGCTCTTGGGAGTGCAGTGGTTCCATAGGATAAGCACTGGACTGCAAGTCACAAGGTCAATGGTTAAAGCCCACCAAGGAGAAAAATGAGACTTCCTGCTCATGCAAAAGATTTACAGCCTTGGAAACCCTATAAAGGGTCACCATGAATCAAAACTGACTCCATGGCACTTAACAACAACATATATATATATATATATATATATATATATATATATATATGTTGTTGTAGGATGAACACTGGACTGATAACAGCAAAGTCCACAGCTCAAACCTACCAGCTGCTCCTTGGAAATCTTATACAGGGTCACTATTAGTTGGAACCGACTCTATGACGCTTTACAACAATGAGAACATTGATCTCATAGTTCAAACCGACCTTGTGGACCAATTCTTACTCTGCAGGACCCTTATGTAAGAATCCTGGGAGGTGCTGTAGAATAAGCCCTGGACTTCAAGGCCTGTTTGAACTGCAAGGTCAATATATATATATATATATACACATATAGGAGTCCTGGTGTGATTATCTAGAAGAAGAATCACTTTCCTTTAGAATGCCCATGAATATGTATCTCTTCTAGTTGGTTGGCCAGGAATCTGTGTCCCAAATTTCTGGGATAGATGAGTGAGTGCTTCCAGCATTGTACCTACTTTTTTGAAATATCACAGTTGATATCCTTTCAAATCCTGGAACCTTGTTTTCACCAGTGCACCTTTAATACCTTTGTTTCATGATTATATGTTACGTCTTGAAATGGTTGAATGTTTACTAATTCTTTTTGGTGAAGTGACTCTATATAGTCATTCCATTTTCTCTTGATGCTGGCTGCACCATTCAATATTTTGCTCTTGCTGTTTTTAGGTCCCATTGAATCTGCTCGGATTTACGGTAGTCCTGTGCACAACAGAACAAAACACTGTCTGGTCCTGTGCCAGCCTTACAATTGTTGTTATGTGTGGATCCCTTTTTTGCAGCCACTGTGTCAGTCCAACCTGTTAGGGGTCTTCCTCTTTTTTGTTGACCCTCTACTTTGCTCTTAGAATCCTTCAACATTGAAACTTGAGGTTTGAAATTTTTCTTAAGTTCTTTCAGCTTGAGAAATGTCAAGCATGTTCTTCCCTTTTGGTTTTCTAGCTCCAGGTTTATGCACATTTCATTATAATGCTTGACTTTGTCTTCTCCAGCTGCCCTTTAAAGTCTTCTATTCAATTTTTTGCTTCATCACGTCTTCATCACATCCATTTGCTTTAGCTACTCTGTGTTCACAAGCAAGTTTCAGAGTCTTCTGATGTTCATTTTGGGTTTTTTTGTTTGTTTGTTTGTTTGTTTGTTTTTAACCTGTGTTTTAAATAACCTTTTGTTTGCTTCATGTATGATACCCTTGATGTCATCCTACAACTTTGCCTGGTCTTTAATCCTTAGTGCTCAGTGTGTTAAATCTTTCTTGAGATAGTCTCTGAATTCAGGTGCAATTCTATTCAAGGTCCTACTTTTGCTTTCATGGATTTGCTTTAATTTTCTTCAACTTCACCTTGAGCTTACATATGCGTAATAGATGGTCTGTTCCTTGTACTGATGATACTGACATCCATCATCTCTTTCCACTGCTGTAGTCAATATGATTCCTGCATATTCCGTCTGGCAAGGTCCACATGTATTGTCACCGTTTATGTTGTTCAAAAAAGGTATTTGCAATAAATATGTTGTTGGTCTTATACAATTCTATTTTGAAAGCTTCAGCATTATTTCTATTCTCAAGGTTGTATTTTCTAACTACTGATCCCTCTTTGTCTCCAACTTTCATATTCCAATCAACGGTAGTTATCAATGCATCTTAATTGCATGTTTGACAACTTCAGACTGCAGAAGTTGGTAAAAATCTTGAGCATTTATGAAAAGAAAAATTACAGGAAGCAAGTACCTTAAAAAGATACCACAATAGATAAAAATTTGAGGATGGATAGGATTTTTTAAACCAAAATTTATTTAGTTGAATATCTTCAGCTTGAGTGGTTTAGTAATTTAAGCCCTACAAATACAGGAATAACCTTTGGGTTTCAAATGCCTTCAATTATGAGATTTCTCATGAAAATGGCCTATCCCAGTTCATATTATGGAGTTATTATTAAACAGCAGCAGCTACTTAATGCTATCTAATAACAGAAGAAAAGGAAGCACTCACTCCTGTAATTCACATTTAAATAAACTGCATTTATAAAACACTATTCTAAGGATTATAATTCAATCTAGCTTCTATTTGAGCAATTGTATAATTACTAAACTATTCCAGTGAAACTTGAGAGGAAATTCAAAACAATTTTAGAAGAGAGACAAAAATGTTTTTGTTTCTGTGTCAATGGGACAAACATTAGTTATAACAGAAATATTTTACTTAGACTATATAGAAATCAAATAGGATGGAAAGCATTTCCTAATAAGATTTACATTTGTATGATAGATATTAATAAACATCCTGATAGTTTTAATCCTATGAAGTTTCCATTGAGTTATTGTGTATCCATTAAATAATAGCAATAAAAGCAAAAGAGAAAAAACTCAAAATTCACACTGCATGGCTTCAGACAATTCTTCCAGTGGTATACTAGTCTTAGTTTTGGTCTTTTAAATAACCGTTTGCTTGCTTCGTGTATGATGTCCTTGATGTCTTGGTAGAGTGGCTTCTGAGAGAAACAGGTTTGCCAATTAAATTCAAGCCACCGAAGTCAACTCAGAAGGATATGTGACTGTCCTTTGGGATTCCAAAGAGGTGATTTTGATAGATTTTCTTGAAAGACACAGGATGATCACAGGGGCTTCTTAGGAAGGAGTTTTAAGGTGAGAAAAAGGCCACCAAAGTTGTACCAAAGAATTTTTTCCATCACAACAATGCCCATGTTCAATCTTCAAGGGTAGCAAGGGCTATTGTATGAGAATTTGGTTGGAAAACCTTATCCCATTCTCACTACAGCTCTCATCTTGCCCCTTCAGACTACTTTTCATTCCAAGAACTCAAAAAAACTCTTAAAAGGGACATGATTTGAGTGTCTCAAGGATATCAAAACTGCCATTTTGGGGCAGTGTGTCTCATGCATTGGGCATATCAGCAGGACCCATTCATGGGAGAAAGACATCATATTTGGTAAAATGGAAGTTCAGCAAAAAAAAGAAGACCACCCCCCCCCCAATGAGGTGGGTTGACTCAGCAACAGCAACAATGGGCTGAAATGTAACAACAGTTGTGGAAATGGTTCAGGACTGGGCAGTGTTTTATTGTGTTGTGCATAGAGTCATTGTGAGTCAGAACCAACTCTTTGGCACCAACCAAGAACAAGTGAAAAAAAAGCACAGAATTCTTCAGGGATGGATTTGAGAGATAGAAATACTGCCTTCAGAATACTAGAACTAGACAGAGGAGATGTTGACAAACAATAGCTTCATATTTTGATATTTTTCTTTAGTAAATGTTTCTAGGATTTTGTAGCAATACTTTGTACTTACTTGTATTTACACTACATGCAACTAGAATTGAATGGAAGCAGTTAATTTACAAGCTTCACATTTAAATAATGTATAGATATCAAACATTATTCTAAAAAATATAATTTTATCAAGCTTCTATTTGAACTATTATACAATCACTTAAAAGCAATAAGAGAAAACATCAATTTCTTGACCTTATGATTTGTTGTTATTAGTTGCCATCTAGTTGGTTCCTATCTACAATATGATGATCCTATATATCCTGTTGGCACTGTGGGTTAATGCGCTGGACTGTAAAATAGGTTTGAACTGCAGGGTCAGTGGTTCAAGCTCACCAGATGCTCCTTGGTAACGCTATACAGAGTGACTATGAGTTAGAATCAGAATCAACTTGATGGCATTTACCAACAACAACAAATATGCACAACAAAAGATGTCACTTGGAGGACTAAGGTGCTCCTGACCTATTCATGGTACCTCATATGCATGCAGAAACTGGACAATGAATAAGAAAGACCTGAAAAGAATCAATGCACTTGCAGCACGGTGTTGTTGAAGAATATTGAAAGTACCATAGACTGTCAGAAAAATGAACAAATCTATTTTGCAAGAAGTATAACCAGAGAACTCCTAAGACGCAAGGTGGTGACACTAAGCCTCTCTTATGTAGAACATGTTTTCAGGAGGGACCAGTACCTGGAGGACATCATTCTTGGTAAAATGGAGGGTCAGAGAAAAAGAGGTAGACCCCAACGAGTTGGATTGATACAGTGGCAACAACAATGTTTTAGTGTGGACGCTCCACTGAAACCTCTTCACCATAGGTGACCTTGTTGGTATTTGAAATACCAGTGACATAGCTTCCTGCATCACAGCAACCTGAAGACCTTACAGTATGACACTTATAAAAGAGACTTATTAAAGCAGGGTCATCTCAGAAGGTGACTCAGATCTGCTTTCAGGTTGTATAGATGCAAGAATGTAAGACCAAATCCAGAACTTTGTATAGATTATTGTTGCCAGTGGAAGATGTGCTGGTTCAGAAAGTCCTTTGGTGGAAATAATTCCTATAGAAATCAATTCTTATATTCCAGAATGTTGGTGGTGGTGGTGGTGGTAAATGTTGTCTGGTTGGTTCCAACTCATAGCAACTCTGTATATGGTTTGAACTGCCCACCTTGCAGTTAGAAGTCCAGTGCTTATCCTACAGGGCCACACTATTGTTGTTGTTGTTGGGTGCCATCGAGTCAGTACCAACTCATAGCGACCTCATGCACAGCAAAACGAAACACTGCCTGATCCTGGGCCAACCTCGCTACTGTTACCGCACTTGAGTCCATTGATGCTGCCACTATATATTCCATATATTCCAGAATAGGTGGAAGAATAAGGCTTTCTTTTTGTTGGGATTGTATTCTGGGGCTCCTTGATACCATTTGACCACTGATAGGGTGATGAAATAGAAGACTAGTGCTTGGAAGAGTGATTCTGCTCAGGTAAAAAGTTGAATCAAAAGAATGTCCCAAGTGTTTGCCAGTTCAAAGAGCACCAGGAGATCTAACTGCCCATATAGAGGATCTGCTGCATCAGGATGGATGTGGCTTTGTGGGGATATTTCTTCTACATTCCTGACCCCAGGGAGTGGCATCTGGTTGTAGGGGGACAGTGGGCTTGGATCCCTGCACCATCATACCTGATGCTCCTTTTTCCTTGGAAATCTTGTCATCCAGAGCATTCCTTGTTGATCTTCTAATTGTTGTTGCTGTTAAGTGCCATTGAGCCAGTTCTGACTCGAGTGACCCTGTATAGGGTTTCCAGGAAAGGCTGGTGAATTTGAATTGCTGATCCTGTGGTTCAAACTGACCTGGCAGTCCAGTGCTTATCCTACTTCACCCCATCCCTAACATAAGGGACGTAAGGATACTCTTTCTTAGTAAAGTTTGTCTGAGGTAGGCCATTTCTTATCTTACACTGTTGAGGCTTCTCTAAGCCAACAGAGCTGGCTGTTGTTTCTTTCATGGGATATAAGCTGACTTTGATAATGTTCAGTGACTCTTAATCGTTTTAGGTCCATTTTATAGGTGTCTGTCTTTTCAGATGTATGATTGATCTTTTCATAAGCTTTACAACAACAATAGTGTGGCCCTGTAGGATAAGCACTGGACTTCTTATTTGTTTTTATGGATAAATTAGTTTTTCCAAGTTGGTTGGTTGGTGAAAATTCATTTCATTTCATTTTTTTTTTTTTTTTCAATGTAGTTCAGAAGAACCTAAAGTTTCTACTGGGGTTTTTGTGTCTCTCTCTTCCTGGGTTTAAAGAGTTTGTATTTTCAGTATTTATAGGGACTCTTTCTCCATGCAGAGACTTAAATATGACCTTTGAAGGTATCAATTCTTCAATTTTTCTGTAAATTTGGTATGTGTTTGTTTTCTTTTTTCTTTCCTAAGTATATATTTAGCTCAGTCTTGTTAAATGGCTTCTCAAAACTCCTTTCGTTTTCATCTCCTAAGAGGTCTCCCTTTTCTGATACTTTGATTATATGCAATTCCATATCCCCACAATCCATATAGGTTTTCTAAAAGAAAATAACCCAGTCTCTCTTCTTCTACATGTGGGCATCCAGAGGCTTCATCTGACTTACTTTGTCCTTTATAACATGGTCCATGGGTACTTTAGGGTTTTCTTCAAGGAGCTCGGGTAGCGCAGTGGTTACAAATTGGGCTGCGAACTGCAAGGTCAGCAGTTCGAAACTACCAGCTGTTCCATGGGAGAAAAATGAGGCTTTCTGCACCCGTAAAGATTTACAGCCTCGGAAACCCTGTACGGGGTTGCTATGAGTCAGAACCAACTCCACGGCACATAACTACAACAACATTTTATTCTGTCCTGTAAGTTTAATCACTCTTCCTCTCCATTCCTCAGCCTTGAGTGAAAGCAGATTTGTGCTTCTCCGAATAGTGTGATTTCATCTGTAACAATTTCAATGCTCTCTGAAGATGTTCTTCATTTTTCTGATGTGTTTTGAAAGCTGTTTTGGTTGTAGCTACTTGAAATTGGATATGTTTTTATGCATTTCCTAAAGACTGAATCTTTCTTGTAATGTCAGACATCAGCTCGACTTGTTACAAACATTTAGAATTCTCTGCTCATAGACCTTTCTAAAAAGTCTGTATTTTAAACCCAAATAAAGAACTGGAGTCTTTCAGAACTTTATTAGTGGCCTCTAGTTTTTGTATTTTTGATCGTTTGTTCTTGAGTCTGACTTCCATTAAAGTCATTTTGTTGTTGTTGTTTTTGTTGTTTTTATTGTTAAATGCCATCGAGTTGGTTCCAACCCATAGAGACTCTGTATAGGGTTTCCGAGGAGCAGCTGGTAAGCTTGAATTGCTGATATTGCAGTTCAAACCAACTTTGCAGTCCAGAAAAGTGCCACACCAGGACTCCAAAGTCAGTTTAAGGGCTAGGACTCCATATTATTTTTCAACAAGACCTAGCCTTTCAAACCTGTGATGTCTTTATTTCTGAAGGGCAGAAATTTCAGTGGCCAGTTCTTTGGCCCTGCTTGCATCAAGCAAGTCTTTTATAATTAAAAATTCTATCATGGCTCTTAATGCTACCACTTCTATGGCAATCCATGGGAATCTGGACCTGATCTAAGTACTTGGCAGCACTGTGCTTCCACTACCTGGCATAGCATTAGTTCCTGCAACCAACACTCTTTAGAAAAGGTTGGAAGGGATGTCAGTGCTGGTCAACCTTCCTCACATGGTAAAACACTTAGTGAAAATATCACATGACCCTGTGAGAAATGAACAGACGGTGCTGGGGAATTTAGAGAATGGCTCCCACTAAATCAGGTCCAGTCTGGCTTCTCCAAGAATTACGAAGACCAATGTTTTCTTACATGCATAACTCATTCAGTGTCACCAGGTGGACATCTTGAAGGTGGAGGATGTGCATGCTCTCGGCCCTCAGTTGAGGATTTGCAAGCCTTTAGTGAGACACTTGGCTCCTAATCTGCAGGTTGGTAGCTTGAACCCACACAGCAGTTCCGTGGATAAAAGAACTAATGATCCCTTCTTGTAAAAACTGCAGCCTACAGAACTATAGGGGCAGATCTAGTTGGAATTGACTCAATGGCCCTCAATCATAACAAGTAATGTTGTTGTTGATAGGTACTATCAAGTCAGTACTGACTTACAGCAACCTTATGCACAACAGAAGGAAACACCACCCCATCATGCACCAGCTTCACTATTGTTCCTCTGTTTGAGCCCATTGCTGCTGCCACCGTGCCAGTTTATCTCATTATGGGTCTTTGTGTTTTTCACTGACCCTCCACTTTACCAAACATGATGTCCTTCTCCAGAGACTGGTCCCTCCTGATAATATGTCCAAAGTATCAGAGAAGAAGTATGGCTGTCCTGGCATCCAAGGAGCATTCTAGCTATACCTCTTCCAACAGGTCTTTGATGACCACAACAACAACAACAAAAAACTTTGTTCTTTTGGTGATCCATGGTACCTTCAATATTCTCCAATACCATAACTCAAATGCCCCAATTCTTCTACAGTCTTCTTTATTCATTTTCCAACTTTCACATGCATCTCTTTTCCCATGGAGTGACTGCCAGTGGGTTTAAACTGCCAGCCTCTGGTTAGCAACTGAGTACTTCATCGACTGCACCACCAGAGATCCATAATTCTTGGCCAGTACTCCTCGTTTCCTTGAGTCAGCATATTCTTCTGTGGCCTTTGTCCACAGAGTTCACAGAAACTCCTTAATCTGTGTCCAGCCAACACTGACTATTCCTAGGAGGGTTTAGGCAGAGTTATACAGTAGTGTCGGCCTTTTCCATTCATTTCACCTTTAAATACTAAGGAGGAAGAAGTAAATGGGATTTTTATAATCTTAACATTCCAAGAATGTGCAGTCGGACTCTGAGCAAGGAAAGTATAATTTTCAGATTCTTTATGTTATGGTATGTAAAGGAATTATGTTAAAAACCATCCTTTCAGTGCCCACATCTTAGTGGCATGAGAGCCAGGCTCCTAAGCACCTCTTCTGCCAGGAGTCTGGTCTCTGGGGAGGAGATTCTGACAAATAAAGAATATCCAACACAGGCATGGCGCTGAGGGTAATACCCTGGACTGCGAAGTAGGTTTGAACCTCAAGGTCGGTGGTTCAAGCTCACCAGCCACTTCTCAGACACCCTATGCAGGGTCTCTGTGAGTTGGAACCAACTCGACGGCACTTAACAACAACAGCTTGAGACACACAAACACTGCTTGTGGAGTGTCAGTTTCTTCATACGTATTCACTTATCACGACACTCTAAGGTGAGTACCACTAATCTCATCTTGGGTGAGGGGCTCAACAAAGCCTTTTAGAGATTCTACAATCTGCCTAAGGTTTGCTCAACTAGGAACATGTGATTTCAGTTTAATGTTTTTTCACTGCAAGACCAGGAAGAATGTAACTGTAGAAATATTCCAGGAAACATACTTTGGTTGAACATGGGATTATGTGCTGGATATAGCAGCAGAAAATACTGAGGAGGTATTTTGAGGTTAGCATTTGTGGTAAACCTTGGGTCATAGAGTAAAAAGAGAAAAATAAACATAACAAAAAAACAGCTACGCAATTATTCAGGCCATTGTTTCAGAAAAATGGTTCCACAGAGCCCTAATGCTTGCTAACCCATGTGTGAGGTTTAAGATGGAGGTGGCAGGTTGAGAACATTAGTTAATTGGTGTCCAGACTCTCTAGCCCCATCCTGTGTAATGCAATTACCACTTTTATCTGTATTTTGTTTTAGTATGTTGTTGTTGTTTAAGTGCCATCGAGTCGGTTCCAACCCATAGTGACCCTGTATAGGGTTTCCGAGGAGCAACTGGTGAGTTTGAACCACGGACCTTGCAGTTCAAACAGCTTTGCAGTCTGGTGCATTAACCCCCAGTGCCACAAGCTTTCTATTTTTTAAGAAAGGATTCTATTGCTTATTACAACAATGTGACTATTGTTTTAAACAATGAAAAGTTCCATGTGGTATTAGAGAAGGGAGGAAGGTGATTAGATATGACTCGATGGCACTTAACAACAACAAAGTCATTTATATGTTGTTGTTGTTGTTAAGTGCTGTTCCAAGCCTTAGTGACTCTGTATACGGTCTCTGAGGAGCAGCTGCCAGGTTTGAACCACCGATCTTGCAGTTAGCAGTCCTGTGCTGATCCTACAGCACCACACCAGGAGTCCTCATATAAGATGCATGCTGTATACACTAATGAAATAGATGCTTTACCTATTTCTACATCCTTATTATTAAAATTAATTTTAAGGTAATTTAAAAATGAAAAAGTATCACTTCCAAAAAGTAACTGAAATTTATCAGTTTCTCAATGCCAGTGTCCTTGCATTCTCATGCTTTTTTTTCCATAAATAAGTGGACCTCCTCCTTGGTGCTGGAAATGGTGCCCTGCCTTCAATGAAATTCTCTTTGAATGCAAAAGTTGGGTCATTGGAGCTTTTCAACATGCTCCAGTTTTCCTATTTAGAATAAAGTTAAAAGGGAAATTCATTTTCACTGCAGGGATTATGTGACTCACCTGGGCTTTCAAAGCTGCAAGTTCCCAGGAGATAAGAATGAGAGAAGCTGGCCTCTCACTTTCCAGTGGCGGACTGTTCTGCCCTGCATCCACTTTGCCTCCTGATTCTATGACTCTGCACCTTCCTTCCAGGTGAACTTTGCAGGGTATTCTTCCGAGGTCAGCACACTCACTCCCAACCAAGTTGAGTCCTGGCCCAGGTAAAAGCAAAGTTGCAGCATCCGAAGAAGAAGGACCTCACTTGCATTTTGTATAAAGGGTGAATCTAAGGACAAACAAGTGCTCATTTGTTTCTGTGCTTGAGAATAAAATGCCACAAACATATCCAGAGATAGCGTCTACAAGCACCTGTCACTTCTACCACCCATAGTTCTAATAGCTTCTATCATCTCTGATTTGATTAATGGCTTATTGCTAAAGGTCAGCGTCAAATGCCTCCTGCATCATACAAATCCTTGTTATATCATGGGAACTCTATTATAGAATCTTATATCGAAGGACAGACAACCTTTTCTGAATGGGAATATATAAAACATCTCTCCATTAGACCATCTCTGTTCATTCAACAAATAGCTTGCATGCTACTGTGTGCCTCACACTGTTACAGGTAATGGGGATACAGCAATAAACAAAGAGGCTAAAGTCCCTACCTTCCTGATGCTTGCTTTTCCAGTGAGGAGAAAGAGATAAAATGAATAAGTTAAAAGCATAATATGTTAGAAGTGATATAGGAGAAAAATCATGTGGGGAAATGTGTTAGGAGTTGTTGTTAAGTACCATGGAGTTCGTTCTGACTCATAACAACCCTGTATAGGGTTTCCTAGGAGCAGATGGTGTGTTTGAACCATGTCCTGTGGTTTGCAGTCCAGTGCCACACCAGGAGTCCTAGGAATTGGTCCTAGGAACTGTTGGAGCATTGCAATTTAAATAGGGTGATTGGGGAAGCTACAGTTAAAAACCAGGCAGAAGAAACTGCAAAGACAAGAGCAGGAAAATGCCTTTCTTGTTCAGTAACCCACAAGAAGAGTTGTTATTGTTGTTACATGCTGTTGAGCCCATTCCAACTCATAGTGACCTTGTATAGGGTTTCCAGAGAGTGACTAGGAGCTTGAACCACAGACTGTTGCTGTTCAAACCAACCTTGCAGTCCAGCCCATTAACCCATGGTGCCACACCAGGACTCCACCACAGCAAGGAGGGTGAAGCACAGAGGTTCAGGGGTAAGGAACAGAAGCCGAAGAGGAGCCCATGGGGTAGGGCGGGGGGCATGGGTGTGTGTGTCTGTGTGTGTCTCAAAGAGCCTCATAGGCCTCTGTAAGGACCGGCATTCATTTCATGAGTTCTGGGAAGTCATACAAGCATCTTTACAAAGGGGATATGTTTGCCTTAATTAGAATCAGGATCCTTTGAGTTGTCTGTTGAGAGTAGAGAGGTGGACCAGGAAGGAACAAGAAGATGAGGTATCAGTCCATTATGATAGTCGAAACAAGAGGACCAGAGTAGTTTCAGGAGAGTTGATGAGAAAGAAAGGATTCTGAACTGCATGGGAGAGCCGAAAGAATTTGTTGATGGACTGGCCTGGGATGTGAGTGAGAGAAACCCAGGATGCCTGTAAGGCGATTAGTGTTGTTGAGGTTGTTAAGTGCTGTCAAGTCAGTCCCAACTCATAGTGACCATGTATAGGGTTTCTAAGGAGCAGCTGGTGAACCTGAACCACTGACCTTTTGGTTCAAACCGACTTTGCAATCCAGGGCATTACCCCACAGCACCACACCAAAGCTACTGAAGCTGGATATGCCGTTAACTGTAAAGGGGAAACTGCAGGAGGAGCAGGTTTGGGAGAAAATAACAGAGAAAACCCTACAGAATGCTTGTTATTTATACTTGGCATCACCAAATAAAAAGTTAAAGAATATGCTATAAAACATATTCATGAAAAAAATTAATATAATTTCTAAATTGGGAATTTTTATCAGCATCCTAAGAATTTTTATAGCACCAGATCACCAGATTATTCTGAGAGGAAATCTGTTGTTCATCTTTATATCCTCAGTATCTGAGATGAGCATGACACAGAGCAAGGACTCGGGATGGTCACTGGATTCAAACTTACCATTGTGGAAGTTACCATATATAAATGTGTTCTTAAACCATTCTTGTTGTTTTATTAGTAATTAGAAATTTTAAGGTGTAGTTGGTCCCAGTCAAAAACTTAGCTCTAGCCAAGATGATTATGCTTTATTCAACTAAAAAAAAACCAACAAAAAAAAACCAACTGTAGACCCAGCCAAAACAGACTAGATGCCTCCCATCAAGCTAATCATTAAACACAGTAAATCTTTCTTCTCCTAATCAGCTGACATACTGTGAAAATAAACTGGTTACCACAGCAAATAAGGAGGGTGGAGCTGTATGCACTTGGTGACAAGGGGAACTGTGTTCTGTGTGTTCATGTGGGGAGGGTTTCACATGTGTCTTTTGTGTTTCTAAAGTAAACTGAGAAATAGGTGTTTCTTTCAAGGTTACTTGAAAAAGAAAAAGAAACTTGTGTTTGGGTATCTTGAACTTTCTTTGGCAAATAAACAAAATAATAATGATTACAGAGAAAGTTTATGACGTAGGTGCTTCCAGGAGACCTAATTTATCTCCAGAAACACACATCTGACACCATGGCTGTACATTAGAAAATTACATCTTGTATACCTTCTTCATATTTCTACCTAGTCCTAGAAACAGAGAAAAAAGGTCCTTCCATTGTATTTAACAGATCACCCACGTACAAAAATATTATTTTGACAGTTTCCTAAAACTTAAATAGAATAATAATGACCACTATCTATAATGTAAAGCACTTTTGAATAGATTTTGAAAATATGTTCAATATAATATTTTAGTATAATTTTCAAGTCTAATTTTTGTAATGCTACCCTGATTTTCTAGTTGGGGAATTAAAAACTGGGGACTTAATTCTAATGAAAAGCTGTTGTTGTGTACTGGTTCTGACTCATAGAAACCCTGTGAATGGTTTCTGAGAGCAAATGGTGAGTTTGAACTGCCGACCTTTCAAATACCAGACCAGTGCTTATCCTACAGCATCACACCAAGGCTACTGAATAATATTTTATGGTCAGTGTAAATAAATATATATAAACATAATACTTTTAATCAATTTGTTGTCTCTAATGTGGATAGTTTTTATTTTCTTTAGTGATGTTCAAATAAAAAGTGGGAAAGACTTTTATTTACTCCACTGATAGTTATTTTATTTTTGTATTTTTTCTGAACCTGGAAATTGTAACCACTAGCAGTTCTTCAGCCTTTATCTGTTTTTATTTGTTTTCTTTTCTTTTCTATTTTGTTTCTGTTTTCTATTTTGAAACTGAAGGTAGTACAAAAAAGAACATAGGTTTTAGAGGCAGATGTTTACATTCTGCTTCTTCCACATAATTATGTGTGTCAGAGAGAGAAAGGGAGAGAGAAAATGAGCAAAAGAAAATACTCCAGGACAGGACATCTGAATTCTCTTAGCTTTCTCCACCTCCAAAAATTTGGACTAAGGATAATTACCTCCTAGGCCTGGGGCTTTGTTAGAGTCCTGGTAGAGCGCTGTAGGATTAGTACTGGATTGCTAACCACAAGGTTGGTTCAAACTCACCAGCTGCTGCTCAGAAACTCTATACGGGGTCACTGGACTGCCAAAAGAACCAATAGATAGATGTGTTTTGGAAGAGGTGCAGCCAGAGTGCTCCTTGGAGGCCAAGATGGCTAAACTTCGTCTCTCATACTTTGGACATATTGTCAGGAGGGAGCAGTCGCTGGAGAAGGATGTCATGCTGGGTAAGGTGGAGGGTCAGAGAAAGAGAGGAAGACCCCCAACGAGATGGATCAGCCAGGCGGCATCATTGATGGTGTCAAGTGTGGCAGCGGTAGGGAGGTTGGCCCAGGATCGGACATTGTTTCGTTCTGCTGTGCATGGGGTTGCTATGAGTCGGTTCCGACTCGATGGCACCTGACAACAACAACAACAATGAGTCAGAACAGACTTGACAACATTTGAGGATAACAACAGGGCTTTGGTGACCCTGCTGTAGCTCTGTAGGACCACTACACTTGGAGGTCAGGAGTTCAAATTCACCAGCTACTCTTAGGGAGAAAGATGAGGCTTTCTGCTCCCATAACGATTTATAGTCTTGGAAACCCTATACAGGTTTCGACTTGATGGCAGTGCGTTGGTTGGTTGGAGGGCTTTGTTTGGAGCTCTGATGGCACTGTGAGATAAGCATTGAACCACAAGGTCAATGGTTCTAACTTAGCAGCTGCTGTGTGGGAGAAAGACTAGGTTGTCTTCTCCCATAGATTTACAGTATCAGAAACCCTAAGGAGCAGTAGTCTGTTCTATGTAGGGTCCCGGTGAGTCTCTATGAGTCGGAACTGACTTGATTGCACTTAACAACCACATGAGTCATAACACACTGAGTGGCAGTGGGATTTTGGTTTAAGGTTTTGTTATGGCTTGAACTGTGTCCCTAAAAATATGTGTTGTAAATCTGAATGTCTATGTCTGTAGTCCTAATCCCTTTTGAAAGTATGCTGCTTGCTATGCTAGTGAGACAAGATGTATGTCTTCAATTCACCACTCATCTGTCAGTTTGTTGTACTGTGGTGACTTGTGAGTTGCTGTGATTCTAGAAGCTATGCCATGGGTATTTTAAATACCAGCAGGGTCATCCATGGTGGACAGGTTTCAGATGAGCTTCCAGGAGAAAACAGACTAGGAAGAAGGAATGACGAACTACTTCCAAATATTTAGTCACTGAAAACCTTATGAATAACAGAAAAACACTGTCAGACATAGTGCTGGCAAATGAGGCCCTCAGATTGGAAGGCACTCAAAATGCGACTGGGGAAGAGCTGCCTCCTCAAAGTAGACTTGACCATGATGATAAGCAAATAATCTGAGAAGCTGGGTTATATGAAGAAAAATGTGGCATCAGGGATTGCAGGAAGAATTATTAACAATTTGTGATATGCACATGATACAGCCTTGCTTGCTGAAAGTGAAGAGGAATTCAAAATACTTATTGATGAAGACCAAAGAGCACAGCCTTCAGTATGGATTACATCTCAATGTAAATAAAACAAAAATCCTCACCACTGGACCAATAAACAACATTCTTATCAATGGAGAAAAGATTGAAGTTGTCAAGGACTTCATTCTTCTTGGATCAACTATCAACACTCATGGAAGCAGCAGTCAAGAAATCAAATGATGTATTGCATTAGGCAAATCTGCTGCACCAGACCTTTTTAAAGTGTTGTAGAGCAAAGATGTCAGCTTGAGGACTAAGGTGCACCTCTCCCAAGCCATGGTATTTTCAGTAACCTCATATGCATGCGAAAGCTGAACAATGAATAAGGAAGACCGTAGAAGAATTGATGGTTTTGAGTTATAGTGTTGGAGAAGAATACTGAAAGTGCCATGGGCTGCCAAAAGAACCAACAGATCTGTGTTGGAAGAAGTGCAGAGTGCTCCTTGGAGGCCAGGATGGTCAAACTTCATCTTTCATACTTCAGACATATTGTGAGGAGGGATCAGTCGCTGGAGAAGGATATCATGTTTGGTAAGGTGGAGGGTCAGAGAAAAAGAGGAAGACCCCCCCAACGAGATGGATTGGCAATATGGCATCATCAGTGGGCTCAAAGTGTGGCAACAATTGTGAGGTTGGCCCAGGATCAGGCAGTGTTTTGTTCTTTTGTACATAGCGTTGCTATGAGTCTGTACTGACTCGATGACACCTAACAACAACAACAATGTCTTCAAATCAATGTCTTTGGAAATATAGAAGAGATTATATGTACAAGTAAGTGAGAGGAGCAGAGATGAGGCAGAGAGATGAAAGCCATAGGGAGATCATTTAGGAGTAGATGCTCAGAGGGACAAGGACTTCTTCCTGCAGAGTTGACAGAGAGAAAGGCTTCTCTCCTCGAGCTGGCACCCCAAATTCAGTCTTCTAGCCTCCTAAACTCTGACATCTATTTAGATGTCTGTTTGTTTAATCCACCCATGTGTGGTGTCTTTGTTATAGAACCACTTATAGCACTATAGTGCTTACAAATCGGGCTGCGAACCGCAAGGTTAGCAGTTTGAAACTACCAGCTGTTCCATGGGAGAAAGATGAGGCTTTCTGCTCCTGTAAAGATTTACAGCCTCAGAAACCCTATTCAGGGTCGCTAATGGGTCGGAACTGACTCAGTGCACTTAACAACAACGACATTGTTGTTGAATGCCGTCAAGTTGGCTCCAACTTATAGGGTTTCCAAGGAGCAGCTGATGGGTTTGAACTGCCAACCTTGTGATACACAGTCCAATGCTGATCCTATGGCACCACATCCAGATAGATAACTGAAATAGACTTGAATTAGGATTGACTAAGATACTTCTAGTATGCCTGATGTTTTTCATCCTTTTCTGGCCTCTGGTTGTTATAGGTTCTCAGAGACGAGTTCTCAGATGAGTTCTGAGCCCTCTCTCTTGAATCTCCACACATCTTCTCTAACTGATTGCCTCCATTACTATGGCTTTAAATATTATCCGTTTATCCATCGGCTGTCACCTCTCAAATTTGTATCTTTGGGTCTCTTCTCTCAGACTTCTCACATTTAACACATCTAACCCTGAAATTTTGGTCTTTTATTTATCTCACCAAATCTTCTTTTCCTCCAGTCTTCTTTACTGCCATATGTGGCACCACCATCTACCTAGGTAGTGAATACCTAAATATAGAAATTGCCTGTAAACATGGATCCAACCCACCCCCAAATATAATCCATTACTAAATTCTGTTTCTTCCATTTCTGGTATGAAACTCAAGTCAGCCATTTCTCTCCATTTCCACTAACTTGTGTGATCCCAGCCCAGTCTGTGTCAGCAGCATGGTGGTGACAACAATCCCTGGGCAGCTGCTTGTTTTCCGACCTCCATTCTCCACCCAGTTCTTTCCCACATCATAGCCAGGGAGATCTTTGGGAAGTGTAAATCAGATGCCACACCCTTACTTAAACCCTTCAATGGAGTCTCACTGCACTTAAAACCTAAAGTTTATGACCTTTTTATCAGCGATACCTCAGATGAATTCTTCCTCACTCACTAACCTCTTGGTTTCCCTAACTGTGTCAGGGCTGCATCATATCACCCTCAGGTTCAATGAGTTGCTAGAAAGACTCACACAACCCAGAAAAGCTGTTTTACTCATAGTTCATTTATTACAGCAAAAGGATGTAGATTAAAATCAACAAGTAAAAAGGCTCATATGTAAGAGTTTAAGGAAAACACAATGTGAACTTCCATTTTTCCTCTCCTTGCTGGACTGCAAGGTCGGTTTGAACAGCAAGGTCCATGGTTCAAGCTCACCAACCACTCTTCGGAAACCTTATACAGGATTGCTATGAGTCAGAACTGACTCAAGGGCACTTAACAACAATAACAAAAGTATGGAGAGGACTTATTTCTCCCAGTAATGACATGTGACGTTACAATTATGGTATTGTCAACCAGGGAAGAGCATTTGAGCTTTGGTGTCCAAGGTTTATTAGGACTGGTCACATGGGCAAGGTTTATTAGGACTGGTCTCATGGCTGGTCTCAGTTATTCCAATCTCTAGGCCCTTAAGAGATCATCTAATACAGCCTGGCCCAATGCCTTCACCATGATTTACATTGTTAGCATAAAATAGCTGTTGTGAACAAGGGCCCCAGGTAAACCAAGACACTTTTCTGCTGTTGTTGTTATTAGGTGCCATCGAGTCTGTACCGACTCATAGAGACCCAGTGTACAACAGAACGAAACACTACCTAGTCCTGGGCAAACCTCACAATTGTTGCCACACTTGAGCCCACTGATGATGCCACTTTGCCAATCCATTTCACTGGGGGTCTACCTCTTTTTCTCTGACCCTCCACCTTACCAAACATAGTATCCTTCTCCAGCGACTGGTCCCACCTCACAATATGTCTGAAGTATGAAAGATGAAGTTTAACCATCCTGGTCTCCAAGGAGCACTCTGGCTGCACTTCTTCCAACATGTTTGTTCTTTTGGCAGCCCATGGCACTTTCAATATTCTCCTCCAACATCATAACTCAAAAGCATCAGTTCTTCTATGGTCTTCCTTATTCACTGTCCAGCTTTTGCATGCATATGAGGTTATTGAAAATACCATGGCTTGGGACAGGCGCACCTTAGTCCTCAAGCTGACTGCTCTTCAACACTTTTAAAAGCTCTTGTGCAGCAGATTTGCCTAATACAATATATCATTTTATTTCTTGACTGCTGCTTCCTTGAGTGTTGATAGTTGATCCAAGAAGAATGAAGTCCTTGACAACTTCAATCTTTTCTCCATTGATAAGAATGTTGTTTATTGGTCCAGTGGTGAGGATTTCTTGACATTGAGATGTAATCCATACCAAAGGCTGTGCTCTTTGATCTTCATCAATAAATGTTTTAAATTCTCTTCACTTTGAGCAAGTAAGCTTGTGTCATCTGCATATAGCAAGTTGTTCATGAGTCTTCCTCCAATCCTGATGCCACGTTTTTCTTCATAGAACTCAGCATCTCGGATTATTTGCTCAGCATACAGGTTGAATAAGTATGGTGAAAGAATACAACCTTGTCGCACACCTTTCTTAATTTTAAACCATTCACTGTTCCCATGTCCTGTTCCAACAACTGCCTCTTGGTCCTTGTACAGATTCATCATGAGCACATGAGGAATCTTGAATGTTGGGGGCTGTTATTTTTGTGTTATGTGTCACCAGCTGCTCCAAGGGAGACAGATGAGGCTGTATGCTCCTGTAAAGATCGACAGTTTTAGGCACCCTGATAGGCTCACTATGAGTTCGAGTTGACTTCTTGTTTTTTATTATACTTGTCATTTTAATGAATGTTTAGTGAACCATTCTAATTTGTCAGATGTTGTTGTTGTTGTTGTTAAGTGCCGTCGAGTCAGTTCTGACCCATAGCGACCCTGTACAGGGTTTCCGAGGGTGTAAATCCTTACGGGAGTAGAAAGCCTCATCTTTCTCCCGCGGAGCAGCTGGTAGTTTCGAACCGCTGACCTTAAGGTTCGCAGCCCGATTCGTAACCACTACGCTACTTAATTTGTCAGATAGATGAGAGAATATTGTGGCTTTGATATCTGTTACCTCTTGGGTTGGTGAGCTGGCCTGGCAGTCAGGATATTTCCACTTTTTTATCAACTCTCCAAATGTGTTCCTTGAAGCTTCCCACTCCCTGAAGGAGGGAGAAAGTCAAACCTAAAAGAAGACCACTTATTCTTCATATTTCCTTCCTAGATCAGTGGATAGAGTTCAAATTCATCATTAATAATTTGACTATTTACTATGTGCATTGCATGTCTATGGCATTTAAATTTTAACTGAACTAGTATTATTCCAGGAGCTCTGATAGTGTAGTGGTTATGAATCGGGCCGCTCACCTCAGGGTCAGCAGTTCGAAACTACCAGCTGTTCTGCAGTAGAAAGATGAGGCTTTCTATTCCTGTAATGATTTATATCCTTGGAAACCCTGTACAGGGTCACTGTAAGTCGGAACTGACTCCATGGCACACCACCGCCACCACCACCACCACCACTAGTATTATTCAATGAGTTTGGTAGAATTAATGTGTCACAGTGCAGTCAATTTTTTAAAAGTGTGCGTGATATTTGTTTTTAATTTAAACTAAAATATTTAGTAATGATTATCAAAGTAACTGTGAATAGAAAGAATATCTTTCTAAATTCTAAGAAACTTGACAAAGAAATGAGATAAATATAACCAGAAGATTCTGAATCACTGTGATGTGTGTAATTTTGGAAATGTCACTATAATAAACAGAAACTTTTCTCAGTTTTGAAAAAAAAAAGTCTAATTGCCCTTGGCAATTTTCAGCAACTGTATTTCTTTCAGAGTAATGAAATAATCTGCTATGTATTTCATTCACATTTTATGCAAGAATTTCAAAGAATATAGTACTTTTAAATAAAACACTGTCATGAAAACCTGATGTGATTTCATATTTTCTATGTACATTGTTGTTGTTGTTAAGTGCCGTCGAGTCGGTTCCAACCCAGAGCAACCCTGTATAGGGTTTCCAAGGAGATGCTGTTGAGCTTGAACTGCCAACCTTGCAGTTCAAATGACTTTGCAGTCTGGCGCATTAACCCACAGCGCCACATTAGTATCCTACATATATGATATTTTCTGTATACATATAAATTTGTTGACTTGCCATTCAAGGTCCTAGAGAACTAGGATCCAGTCTATATTTCTCTGGTAGCATAGTGCTTACAAATCGGGCTGCTAACCTCAGGGTTTTCTGCTCATGTAAAGATTTACAGCCTCAGAAATCCTGTGCGGGGTTGTTGTGAGTCGGAACCAACTCCGCGGCACATCACCACCATAACCACCCATTGTAAAGATGATGTGGTATCAGCCCTCATCTAACTTCAGGAAGAGGAGAGAGAAGATCAACATCAGCCCAAGACTGATTCCCATAAAATGGAGGTCTGACATTTCTCCACTCTCTTTTCTAACAATTCTGACTCCAGCTGTCTGTCCCACGTCACTGTCTGTTTCCTGGGATCAATAATTTGTTACAATGGCCACATAGAACCCACATACCAGACTCAGAATTATGATGTTAACTACATGAGTCAGGAAGCCCACTGTGTTATCTTGCACTGGTCTCCTGGTTCTGCTGTTGCCATTTCTCTGCTGCTTGCCACAACTTTTCGCTATCTTGTGCTGTCTCCCGTATTATAGCTGTCACTGTCTTTTGGGTCTAGGAGGTTCACAGCAAAGGGACCCTGGGACCAAAAGATGCACTCCAATCCTGGGTCTTCTTGATGGTAATAAGTAATGAGGTTTCCCTCCAACTTCTGGGATGGTCTCCCTTTAATTTAAGTCAAGCAGGATAGCAAAATTGACCAATCCCCTAGAAGTGTTGTATACACTTTATTTGTATGAACTCACTCACTATGTAATTTATTTACATTATAAAAACTGTCTAATTCCCATGATAGTCCCTAAACACCTTATTTGCCTAGTTCTACCCATTTATTTTGTAGAATTTACCAAGACCATGGCTAGAAGAACCATTTTAAAGCAATTCAAAATTCTGAACTCCTAAAACCAGTGTCATTGAATTAATCACAATTTATGGTGACCCCCATGCGTGTAAGCGTAGAACTGTCATCTATTTTAGAACTGTTAAGGTTTTCATTGGTTTATATTTAGAAGTATATCCCCAAGTCTTTCTTCTGTGGTGCCTCTGGTTGGCCTCCATTCATTTGGATAACAGCAGAGCACATTAACCATTTGTATCACCCAGAGATTCACCCATTCTTGTAGACCTACTCCATATACTAACTAGCTTTACTGTACTACCTACTCTCCTTGTCTTCAAGTATCTTACAGTCTACTTGAAAATGTTCACTTAAGCATGAATGTGCCTGAATGTTAACTAATGTCATAGAAAAATATCAAATGACCATGATGTGAATGGATTCTGATTTCCACCCTGCCACTGATTTGCTAGATAACTTGAGTGTAGTTCTATGAACCTTGATTTCCTCATTGGTGAAACCTTGATTAACAAGGTGATTTTTAAGTGGTTTCCAACTCAATAGTCCTGGGATTTAATCTTTGCTATAATGATAGCCTAGAGGACCTCATTAGTTACCAGAGCTTGCAATGGGCTTGACCACCCAAGTGGACAGTTCAGTCTGTTGAAAGGTGAGTGACTAGTGAACTGTTTCTATTGATTGTAGTGATAAAGCAATTTGAGTTTGTCATTATTTTGTGATGCTTTCAAGGATAGTCAGGGAATACTGTGAAAGAAATTTCTGTCTTTGGTTTCACTTGAATTTAGAATAAAGTCATTCTAACAGAACATTTTTGGAAAATTTTGAGAACCATCATTTACTGTAGAATATATAACATTTGATGGCACATAATTTGACTGGCTTCCTATAAAAAAAGATTTAACAGACAAGATGCTGGGCTTTTCCTCTCTTATCCACATCCTCCTCTTTTTCATAGCATCTCCACTCTCACTGCCATCTTCCTAACTGAGATCCTCATTATCTTTCACTTAGATTATTCCAACAGCCTTTGGGTTTATCTGCCCACATCCTCTCCCTATGAAAGGCAATTCCACATAGGGCTGTTATATTAATCCTTCTAAAGCAGAATTGTATGCTGAAACAAGCTCAGATTCTTTGGTCATAAGTAATATGATTCTACACTTGGTTTTGCAGATAAACCTCACAACATTTATCCATGTTTGCCAGCAAAACTGGATCACTTAGTAGTCCTAAACATGCTCAGGCTCACCCCCTACCTCTATGTCTTAGCTGCGCCCATTGGTTCTTAAAGTCCTGCTAGTCCTTAAATGTTGTTGCTATATGCATAAGAAATGATGTGGGTGATGTCATAACAGAACCAATAGAAGTAAAAAGTATAATGCAATACTATGAAGAATTGTACTCCAATGAATTTGAAAATCTAAAAGAAATGGGGGGAAAATATAGAAGAACATGACCTACTAAACCATTATAGAGTGAAGTAAAAAAAATTTAACAGACCTATAACAAAAGAAGTCCTGGTGTGGTGCTGTGGGTTAATGCACTGGACTGCAAAACTGGTTTGAGCCACAAGGTTGGCAGTTCAAGCTCACCAGCTGCTCCTTAGAAAACCTATACAGGGTCACTATGGGTTGAAACTGACTCAACAACAACAACAACACAGTGAAAGAAGAAATTGATCAGGTAATTAAAACACTCCCAACTAAAAAAAAAAGTCCTGGCCCAAATGGCTTTACTGGTGAAGTCTACCAAGCATTCAGAGAAGAATCGACACAAATTTTAGTCAAATGATTTCAGAACATTGAAAAAGATGGTAAATCCTTAATACATTTTAGGAAGCAAACATAACCCTTTTACCAAAACCAGGCAAACACATCAGTAAAAAAGAAAATTATAGCCCAGTATCCCCATTGATTAGGATCTAACTTCTAGCAACCATGTATAATAGAATAGAATGTTGTCCACTTCTGTGCCGTCTTCATGGTCACTAGTATGTTTGAGTTGATTGTTTCCATCCATCTTATTTAGAGACATTTTTATTAGCACTGCAGCAAAGGAAAAAAAAAAAAAAATTGTTTTCCTCCCCGGCAGTTAAAAACATACTTAACACATCTTGAATTATGGGTGGTTTAATAAGATTTGACAATGAGAGACTATTCTGGGGAGAGCATAAGACTTTGGACAATTATCATAAATTAAGTAGATGTTGCTGGTCATAATTGTTTTTATTATCATTCACTAGTACCATCTCTATTGAAAGTTCAGTTTATGTTGTCTCTTGACTTTAGCAAAAGGGCTCCTTTTTATTAAATAGAAACTGTTTCCAGGTCTCCAGACTCTTCTGTTTATAAAATGAGAGCAATGATTTGGCACTTAAGTACATTAGCACTTTGGTGGTCTTAAATCCTAATCTCAAGTACAACTCTCCTGACTCCTAGACACAGTGGGGATGTTAAGTGACCGTGAAAAATGATTTCAGATTCTTAAAACTCTTATGTATGTATTCTGTGATTGATGCATTACAATTTTTTTAATTGTTAGTAGCTTAGGTGGTATCAGATATATTCCATGCTCATTGTAGAGGCATTTTTCCTAAGTTTCTGGATGATCGCCATGTTCTAGTGGAAGAACTAGCATGGTATGGTGTCAGAGTGATAAAGGCATAGGCTTTCAAGTCTGACACATGAGTCTGAAATCCAAGCTCATCTCCTATGACTATAGGGCAAGCTAATTAACCTTTCCTCACCCTTAATTTTCTCTGCTGTGAATGGTGATGATGATATCTGTCTAGAAGGGTTGTTTTAAAGAATTAGACATCTTAGAGTTCAAAAGTGTCAATTCTTTTTACTAAGACTTCTGATTTTCCTTCATTTGATTTTCTAAACACCACTCATGTTAGCAAAGTTGTAGCTTTCATCTAAGATCAAGGGCATATCAAAGTCCACTTAGGCTTTAGAAGAATATAACTGCATCTTGAATCTAATTATTTCTGATTTGCAGCTTTAGGCTCATGAGGAGATAGTGTAAAGTGATTAGATCTTTCCTAACATAATACTTTTCATATATCAGTGCCCAGGAGTCCTGTTGTGGCGCTGTGGGTTGATGCGCCAGACTGTAAAGCCATTTGAACTGCAAGGTCGGCAGTTCAAGCTCACCAGCCACTCCTCAGAAACCCTATACAGGGTCGCTATTATGGGTTGGAACTGACTCGATAGCACTTCACAACAACAACAATAGCTTACCAAAGAAAACCTCAAATTAAATTTAAAAGTACTTAACCAAATATCATCATAATGATATTTATCTTACTAATAATCACATTGTATTGTTAGTGCTTATACTGATATTAAAAGACATACCGTTTATTTTTGCACCCTTAGTAATTGACATATACTATATATTTAATGGAGTCTTGGTGTGGCACTGTACAATAAACAACAAAAAATATTAAAAAGGAGTCCGGTTGTACAATGGTTAAGTGCTTGGATGCTAATTAAAATGTCTGTAGTTAGAAAGTCCACCAACTAGTGGATGCTAATTAAAATGTTTGTAGTTAGAAAGGCCTGTTGATCTGCTACTATAAAGATTACAGCCTAGGAAACCAATGCGACAATTCTACTCTGACATATGTGATCATTAAGAGTCTAAATAGACTTGGCAGTACACAACAGTAAATATTAAATACATGCTTAGGCTGCAGAGCAAAAACATCCTGACTTTTGACTGCCAGTGAAGGACATTTTCAGGTTGAAAACTACCAGGATATAGCTGTGAAACTTTGCTATTAGCATAAAAGGATAAAAGACTGAACATTTGAAAGAATTATTTTAAAGCATCCATGTGCTGCTATGAAACATCAAATGAAGTTATAGCAAATAAAAAATGAGAATTCCCCCCTATATGTAACAGTTAAAGAATTCGATTATGTGGCTATGAGAAAAAACCAGGCTCCTAAAATGTAACCTAAAAGTAACTGCTATGGTTTCTCTTTGCTGGAGGGTTGACTTCTATTTAGTCCGTTAGTCATTCCCACTGCTGACATGCCCCTAACTGTAGAAATGACTAATGAAGGCTACTAGACTGGTTCATGCATAGTGGAACAGAGCAATATGAAGAAAAAAGGGATTGTTTTTTTATCGCAAGGCAAAGTAGTGTATCTAGATATACTGGGGGAAGAAACTTAATAAAAAGTGTTTAAGTATCTTCACCAAGAATTTGTTTTTATCAAAGCTTTTACATTTATGAGTTTCTTGATAGAAGCAATGAGTAGCAATCTTTGCTCAGTTTGTTTCAGAGCAATATTGAGGAAAATTGTACAAAATATGCAGTAAGAAAGAGTTCTGTGCCAGTCTCCAGGGTATGGGCTCCCAAAAAGCAAAAACTAAAAACCAAATCCACTGGTGTCTCATCGATTCTGACTCAGAGATCCTGTAGGACAGAATAGTTTCCAAGGCCATAAATCTTTAGAGAAGCAGACTGTCACATCTTTCACCCACAAAGCAGATGGTGAGCCTAAATAGCCTCCATTTTGGTTAGCAGTCAAGCACTTAATCACTGTATCACCAGGCTTTCTGGGTATGGACTAGCTGAGGGTATGAGAGGGAGGGGGATTTAAAAAGTTCAGGGAAAAAGGGAATTGAAGGATAATGGGATTTTTCCATGAACTTTTTGAAGCCTCCTCATATAATAGATTTTTTTTTTTCCCCATTTCCTTGTGTCTAGTCTTTGGTTGCAGGCCATGTATTGCCCTGACTCTACTTTCACCTTTTTCACCTACAGTAATAGAAGCTCATTGCAGGTAATCTGTAGTTCTATTTTTATTTATGGAATTGTTTGATCTGGTATAAGAACTCCATTGCTCCTTGGTCCACATTCAAGACACATAAAAATGCTAACAGCAATTGCATGAGTACATTGGAGAAAACGTAATTAAGAGAATTTAGAAACATCTATATAAACCCGGAGTTCTGGTGTGGTGCTGTGGGTTAATACGACAGACTAAAAAGCCATTTGAACTGCAAGGTTGGCAGTTCAAGCTTACCAGCTGCTCCTCGAAGAACCCTGTACAGGGTCCGATATGGGTTGGAATTGACTCAACCGCACTTAACAATAACAACAACATATAAAAATGGGGATTTCCATTCCAAACTGGTTGTATTGTTTTTTGTTAATCATCTATCTCCTTCACCTCCCCACCCAGTCTTCACATAGACATGAAAATCCTTTACCTACAGAGGTGAAAATCGTGAGGAAATGGTAAAATTTCTAATGCCAAGGCATCCCTTGCAAAAACAAGTTCTAAAATTGTTAAACACGAAGAGCTTGAAAACAGTTGATTTAAAATATAAAATAATTAAGGCCAATGAGCAATGTGCGTTCACTTCAGTTCCCCTCAATAATAAAAGTATACTTTTGTTCTGAGGTTATTAAAATCCACATGAAATATTTCTTCTCTCCTGTTGCATTGAGGGAAGAATCTACCATATTTCTGCTGACTTGAGGAGGATTTCCATTTCTCATCTGCTATCCCTGGTTCATATATTCTTAATCTCTTTAAGTCCTCTTTCTATAATTTACCACTTACACATCCATTGGCCTGTATTCTAGGTGGTATTATGAACCTTAACATAGCCCCATTAGATTATAATTCTTTAAGGAACTTCTGATTTGTATTTCAGTTTTTATCATAGTGCAGAGTCCTGGTGTGGTGCTGTAGGTTAAGCACTGGACCACAAGGTTGGTTTGAACCACAAGATCAACAGTTCAAACTCACCAACTGCTCTTTGGAAATCCTATACAGGGTCACTATGAGTTGAAAGTGACTCAGCAACATTTAATAAGAACAAGAATCATAGTGCATAAGGGGCCCAGTGGCTTAGTGGGATACACATTGAGCTGCTAACTTCAAGGTCAGCAGTTCAAATCCACCAGCTGTTTTACAGGAGTGAAGTCTTCCTAATTGTCCTAATTGAACTTTTCCCTAGACTCAAAATGTATCTAACCACTACTGCTGGTGGTGGTGGTGGTGTGTTGTAGAGTCTGTTCCTGTGTAGCGATTCTGAGCAGAAAGTTCATCTTTCATCCGTAGTTTTGAATGGCTGACCGTGAGATTAGTAGCCAGACTCATAACCACTATGCTATTAGAGCATCTTAACCACTGCTAGACATCTTTATGTTATATTATATTATATTATTAGATTAGATTAGATTAGATTAGATTAGATTAGATTAGATTAGAAGGAGCTCTGGTAGTGTAGTGGTTATGAATCGGGCTGCGAACCGCAAGGTCAACAGTTCGAAACTACCAGCTGTTCCGCGGGAGAAAGATGAGGCTTTCTGCTCCTGTAAAGATTTACAGCCTCGGAAACCCTATAAAGGGTTGTTATGAGTCAGAACCAACTCCATGGCACACAACAACAGCATATTATATTATATATTTATATTAATTCCATCATTTCAGATGTTTGGACCAAAAATCATGAAAGCATCTATTTTATCTTCTTGCTGCTACGTCTTGGTCCTACTTTTGTAACATTAAGAATGCAACTACCTTTCACCACCTCCAACATCTGTTCTGGACTCCTGGTGTGAAGCTGTTGGATCAGCACTGGACTGTGAACCACAAGGTCAGGTTGGCAGTTCAAGCCTACAGCTGCTCCTTGGAAATCCTATGCAGTGTTGCTATGAATATGGATAGACTCAAAGGCACTTAACAACAACCACCATTTGTTCTACAGTCCTGGTGTAGCACTGCAGGATATGCACTAGACTGTTAACTCCTTAAAAAGCCTGTATATGTGATCATTTGTCAGAACTGACTCAATGGCACTGAACAACAATGCTAACACTGTTTAAGCAACCATCATCTCTCACCTGGATGATTGTGAGATCTGAAGTTTTACTGTGTATTGTTGCCCTGTAGTCTCTTCTCCATATCACTTCTAGGGTAGTATTTTCAAAACATAGCTTGTGGCACCACCTCCAGTGATTTCCATCTCTCGCAGGGTAAAATCAAAAGTCCTTCTCATGTCTCCCAGGCTCTATGTGTCTTACTCTTGCAATCTCACGGTTTACTACCTCCTACCTCTTTGCTCATTCTGTTTAAGCTAGCTGGTCTCCTTGCTTTTTTTCACCCCAAGTATGCCACGTATATGATCCTACCTCAGGGCCTTTTCACTTGCAGTTCTCTCAGTCTTTGATGTTTCCAATAAGTTGGTCAAATGTCCTCTTCCCAGGGAGACTTCCCTGACAAAACCCTTCATGTTCTACCCCTCATATTTTGGTGGTGTTGTTGTTTTCAAAACAACAACAACTTCATTGAGCCAGAGATTTTACTTTGTATCCAGGACCAGTGGAGTAGTTTCTGGCACATACATCTATGAGTTACTGAATGACCCAGAGTTAGGCTGATACATTTAGGCTGCCAAGTACAGCTTGGTACCTCTGTGCTCTCCTTCTCCTGCCCAGTTGTGCACATTGATGATAGCCTTTGCTCCTTTTCATTCCACCATGTTTCTCTGGGTGACTTCCTAGGCTGATGCTCTTTGAGGGATACTTTCTTTTTTTTATCTTTATGTTCTCAGTGGGTTTCCATAATATGATAACTGGTTTCCAATGGCTAAATGTCTAGCTGGTTTTTAGGCTTTTAAGGTTCTTTACCTTGTGCTGTAATCCTGATCCAGAATGATTTGATTCTTCTATAAACCTTAAAGGGATTTAGATGACACATCTTTCAAAATATGGCATCTAAGTCCTAATTTGGAAGTCTTCATGTATGTTGTAAAACCATAGTTAAATATACTACAGCAACTAGAGAAATATATATTCAGTATCATTTTGTTATTTATATATATATGCTTACATAAGGATAGCATAAACTTTTTCCTTTCATATGTTTTATAGCACATGTTCTTTGCACCTGTCCAGAATCTTTCAACATGTGATAACTAGAGTAAAGTAGGTCTATGTCCAAACACTTAGCACATTATTCCAGCATTTCTCAAGCTTTTCCATGAAACTATTTCTAATATCCGAGAAGAGTAACCTGTACTCACAAGGGTTATCCTGTGTAAACTCAAGAGGGCAACAATAAAGTCAATAATGACTCATGTTCAGTTATAAAATACTGTGGACTATTCCAGTCTACGCGATAGCAAGTGCTTGAAGTTTTTATGTTTTGACATAAAAATATTATGATGTATGTTCAATTAGATGATTTATATTTTGTTCTAAATCAGCAAAATTAAATTGAAGATGCACCGTATTTATCCTATGGTTTTGAGTAGCCCCTGGGACCAGACATCAGTGTTAAATCCCTGATCTGGAATTTACAACATGATCCCTGCAAAGTAGCAGAACTCACCATCCTTGCTAGCGATGACTGTGGCAACTGTTTAATCAACTTAAGTGCCATGAATGCTGTTCTGATTGTATGGCTGCTTTTGGTAGCTGATAGCTTCCTGTCTGATCCAATCCCCATCTCTAATGGAATGATGCTTCACTGTGTAATGGGTCCTGTTTTATTCGTCCTGTTCTATAAGCCAAGATCAATAAGGCAGCTAACATCCTGAAAGCTGATCCTATACCCAAGGTTCACAATAGTGTCACCTATCTTAGCACAAAACTTAGTTTTAAGAAGTACTGTTGTGGCACTGTAGGATAAGCAATGGACTTCTAACCACAAGGGCAGTAATTCAAACCCTCAGAAGACCTATACAGGGTTGTTGTGAGTGAGAACTGACTCGATGGCACTTAGTAACAACAACAATAAGGACTCGAGGTCCTGGTGTGGCACAGTAGGATAAGCATTGGACAGCTAACCAAAATATTGGTGGTTCAAACCAACCAGCTCTTCCTCAGAAACCCTAAATGTGGTTGCTATGAACCAACTTAACAACATTTAATAAAAATAAGTCTTTAATTATTGAAAGTTCTAGCACACTCTAACACAGATTGAACTCAGATGCATGCTTCAGGAAATTGACCCTTAAAAGAACTATAGAGGAAGAGTTTATAGAAGAGGGGCTATGATGTTGTTGTTCGGTGCCTTTGAGTTGGTTCATGCTCGTTATCGACAACAATTATGGGCCATCCTCACAGTTGTTGCTGTTCTTGAGCCTGTGGGTCAGTCCATCTCATTGGGACCAAGCACAATGTCCTTCTCCGGGAGCAAAGTCTCGCCATTCTGGCTCCTAAGGAGCATTCTGGTTGTACAGCTTCCAGTGCAGATTTGTTTGTTCTTCAGGCATTCCATGGTACTTTTAATATTCTTCTCCAACACCGTAACTCAAATGCATCAATTCTTCTACAGTTCTCTTAGTTCGTTGTCAGAAAGAAAGAACAAGGTAGATTCATGGGATGGAGTACTTCAGCATGAATGAGTGGGAGGTGGGGTATGAGGTCATAGAGGTGAAGAGAGGTTGGGTAATGAAAGAATACTATATCTTACTTTCTCATTTGGCTTTGATTACCACAGTAACAAATTTGGAACTCATTGGGTATAAGTAGTAATGAAGTTTGGGGTACAAGAACATTATTGGAAGTTTTTGTTCTAGAAAGTGACATGATTAGAGCATCTTATTAAAATTAACTATATTGACTATCTCTGTGTAAAGAGGTGGTGGAAAAGCTCCATATTATCAGCCCAAACAAGGCCAGGACATACTGTGGAATAAACCATCATGTGTGCATCTGCAATTCGGAATGAACCTGAAAAAAATTAAAACAAGTCCACAAGATCCAAAACATGACCTTGAACATATCCCACCTGAATTCCAGAAAGTTGTGGGATGATGTCAGGAACGCAAAAGGTCATTAAGAAGACAAGGAAGAAAGAAAAAACCAAAATGGGTGTCAGAAAAGACCCTGAAAGTTGCCGTCCAGTGTAGAGATGCTAAATCAAATGAAAGAAATGACGAGGTGAAAGAGATGAACAGAAAATGTCAAGGGAAGCTAGAGAAAACAATGTCAAATATTATAATGAAATATGCAGTGATTTGGAGTTTGAGAACCAAAAGGGAAGAACACACTCAGCATTTTTAAAGCTGAAAGAACTAAGGAAAAATTCAGTTCTCATCCTTCAGTACTGAAGGATTCTATGGGCAAAATATTGAATGGTGCAGAAAGCATTTAATGAAGATGGAAGGAATATACAGTCACTATATATTTAAAAAAAAAAAAAAA